>NW_006921605.1:8473650-8549440 GCF_000298275.1 Orycteropus afer afer | reverse complement strand
TTGAACTGCCAGCCTTCTGGTTAGCAGTCAAATGCCTTAGGCACTATGCCACTCAACTATAAAGAGAAATGAAGTCCTGATACAGGCAACAACATGTACGAACCTTGAAAACATACTCATGAAGTAAGTCAGTCACAAAAGGACAAATATTGCATGATCTCACTCATATGGAACAGCTAGACTAGGCAAATGCTTACAAACCAAAATTTACTAGTGGTTACTAAGGAGCTCCGGTGGTGCAGTGCCTAAGGTACTTGACTACTAACCAGAAGGCTGGTGGTTCAAACCCCCCAGCCACTCCTCAGAAGGAAGGTTGGGCAATCTACTTCCGTAATGATACCGCCTCCGAAACCCAAGGAGAGGTCACTATGAGTCAGATCCAACTCGCCAGCAGTGAGTTTGGTTTGATTTTTAAGTGTGAGAAAAGGGGCAGGGAGTCATTGTTTAAGAAGCGTTGAGTTTCTGTGTATGGTGAAAGGAATTTGGTGACAGATATTGGCGATGATGACACAGCACGATTAATGAAACTGATGGCACTAAATTGTACACATGAAAAATATTAAATTGGCAAATGTTGTATTTCATAAATTTTTACAAAAATAAACATTCTTTGAGCATCCATCATGAGCCAGGCATAATGCAAGATGTCGGGATAAGGAGATTAAAGACACATTGCTTGTTTGAAATCTTTCATAATCTAGGGCAGCATTGTCCAACTGTATTTTCTGAAATGATGGGAATATTCTGTAGCAGTGTTGTCCAATATGGCAATCACTAGCCACACATGGCTATTGAACTCCTGAAATTGGGCTAATGCAACAGATGCAGTGAATTTATAATTTTTCTTAATCTTAATTTAAATTTAAATAGTCACATGTGGTTAGTGGCTATTGTATTGGACACCACAGGTCCAGATAAAGTTACCTTAGTTACCTGTGAATTAAAAAGGAGTCAGGGTGAATACAAGACATCAAGCATTTGTTAAAACCCATAGAACTTTATGGCACAAAGAATAAATCTTGAATGTATGTAATTTTTTTACAGGTATTTAGAACATCGGGGAATCTCAGGATGGAATGCAGAATGTGTCAAAATAATTGTATATTATAATGTATGAAACAAACTCACTGAAGAGGGTAGGGAACAAGATGCCAATCTAAGTAACCTGGAAACTGAACGGAGTCAATAAGAATAAAGGGAAAAAGAACTATACAGAAGAACTAGAACAAAAGCACAACTCTCCCTAGTAATTTCCTACAGAGGATGCTAAGAATCCTGAAACCACTATACATGTGTACTGGAATGGAGCAATTAAGAAAATGGATGGCAAATGGTGGGAGCCAGGTTTCCTGTGGTTGGAGAGAGAGGTTAGAGATAAGCAAAGGAAAAAGGCTAGAATGATTCGCGTGGCAACAGATTAGAGTTGGAGATACCAGGAAGAACTCATGTGTAGCTGAACAGAAATGCAGATGATTACATATATAAATATTTATATATACTCATTCCTCACTTACCAGGTTCCAAAGACTAGGGCATTATGCAAAAATTGACATTATGTAAAATGGAGGATGACCACAACAGATCACAAAATGGAGGATGACCACATCATTACATAACTGCCAAATCACTGAGAATCGTGGCCCAGCCAAGTTGACACATAACCTTACCCATCACAGCCAGCATTATCTCACCTTGCACCTTGCATTACTGCCAGATGAATGTTGTTAATATGCATAATAGTCAGATAGTAGATTTTTTACTATTGTTGTAAGTGCAAAATGTTGGATAATAAGATAATCAGTAAAGAAGGAGTTGGTGTATGTGTGTAAACATAGACTAGTATACACACATCAATCTTTCTGGAAGTCTCAGGAAGGCAAAAGTAGTTTGACTACTGACCGAAAGGTTGGAGGTTCAAACCCACCCAGAGGCACCTTGGAAGACAGCCCTGGTGATCTGCTTCTAAAAGGTCAATGCCATGAAAACCCTATAGAATATGCTTCTACTCTATTGGGTCAACCCAACAGCAACTGGTAGGTAGTAAATCTCTTTGCTCTCTCTGCCGAGAGCACCTAGAAGCAAAGACATTAGTAGCAAAGAGCACCAGATCTGTGGTTTGTTCTAAAACCATGCTCCAAGGAATCAGGGCTCCTGGAGCAATGGCTGATTTTAGGACGGGGGCAGGAAATATATAAGCTGAGCCTGGGCATCTCATGGTGCCAGAATGTAAGAAAGTGCCAGAATAAAGCACAAATGCAAGCACAGTGTTGGGAGTGTGTCTAAAGGATGCAGCAGCTAACGGAAAGAGCTGCCAATGTTCAAAGCTGGAACAATTTGAGCAACAAAATAAAGTAGGATTGGATTATAACTAAAAATACAAAGTGAATATCCATGAATCCAGACTGATTTAAACAAATGATTGACTAAAGAAATAGATGGAGGAGGATAAGCAAATATCCCATGCGGAATAATTTATGTAGCTACTCCATTCTTAAGGAAGTGAAGTGTAACTCCTCGCTCCGTAAGTGTGGGCTGTGCACATGAACTTTCTTGCAAAGAGTACAGTGTGGAAAAAGAGAAAAGAAAAGGTTTAGCTTTATAATGAAGAAAACTGGCAAACACTGCCTCAAGCAATGGTGTCACTAGGTTTGGTGTCACTCAGTGTGGTAACTCAATGGCATCACTCCTGGGTGGGTAGGGCCAGGCAACGAGCCACTCCCTGATGGGTGGTGTAGGCCCCATCTCACCCTGCCTGATCCTATCCCCCACAGCTCCTCAGCTCCACTCCTCCCCCATTGGCCAAGGCAATGGAGGTACCACAGCCCAACCACCCTAAGTGGTGGGTGATGGGGGAGGTTGGTGGTAGTGATGGGTGACACCAACCTTAGTGAAGAAAAGAAAGGGCCACTGCCTTGGTGGCCCCTCCCCAAGCAGGCTCCACAACTGTGTGAACCATTTCCTTGAAATAAATCTCTCTATATGTTGGGAACTGTAACATGTATAGCTTCAAATGTCTTACCTATTGTAAAATTTTGCTGAAAATAAATCAAAAACAATTGCAGCAGTACAGGGAACTGCCAGAAATTCAAGCCAGATTTAGAAGATGTGGAATGAGGGGTATCATTGCTGATGTCAGATGGATCTTTGCTAAAAGCAGAGAATACCAGAAAGATGTTTACTTGTGTTTTGTTGACTATGCAAAGGCATTTGACTGTGTGGATCATAACAAGTTATGGATAACATGGTGAAGAGTGGGAATTCCCGAACACTTAATTGTGCTCATGAGGAACCTGTACATAGAACAAAAGGCATTCATTCAAACAGAACAAGAGATTACTACATGGTTTTAAATCAAGATAAGTGTTTGTCAGGGCTGTATCCTTTTCACCATACTTATTCAATCTGTATGTTGAGCAAATAATCTGAGAACCTGGATTATATGAGGAAGAACCCAGTATCAGGGTTGGAGGAAAACTAATTAATGACCTATGCAGATGACACAACTTTGCTTTCTGAAAGTGAAGAAGACTTGAAGTACTTACTGGACCAATAAGCAACATGGTGATAAATAGAGAGAAGATTGAAATGATCAAGGATTTCTTTTTGCATGGGTCCACAAACAACGCTCATGAAACCAGCAGTCAAGAAATCAAAGGACGTATTACATTGGGAAAATCTGCCACAAAAGATCTCTTTAAAATGTCACTTTAGTTTTGTGTATTTCACTATACATAAATTATATTTCAATAAAATATATTTAATAAATAAATAAAGTGTTAAAGAATAAAGATGTCACTTTGAAGATAAGGTGCACTTGACCCAAGGCATGGTCTTTTCAATAGCCTCACATGCATGTGAGAGCTGGATAATGAATAAGGAAGACCACAGAAGAATTGATACATTTGAATTGTGGTGTTGGCAAAGAATGTTGACTGTACCATGGACTGCTAGAAGAACAAACTGACCTGTCTGAATGCTCCTTAGAGGCAAAGTTGGTAAAACTTCACCTCTCATACTTTGGAAGAAGTACCAGTCTCTGGAGAAGGACATCATGCTTGCTAAAGTAGAAGATCAGCAAAAAAGAGGAAGGCCCTCAATGAGATGGTGACACAGTGGCTGTAACAATGGGCTCCAGCACAGCAATGATCATGAGGATGGCACAAGATCGGGCAGTGTTTCATCTGCTGTACATGAGGTTGCTATGAGTTGAAACCAACTCGACAGCACCTAACAATAACACTGGTTTTGCTCCTCTAGAGAACCAGCCTACAACATTTGGTACCAAGAATGATTCTAGAAGAACAAAATATTAAGGATGAGTTTTATGAATTGGTTCTGAAATCTGGCTAGTTTTAAAGGCGCTGATAACTCTCTTATCCAAGGCACTGCTAATCCATGGTGTGACCAAAAAAAAAAAAACCAAACTCACTGCAATTGAGTCAGTTCTGACTCATAGTGACCCCTCCTTGGGTTTCCGAAGTAGTATCTCTATGGAAGTAGATTACCCAGTCTTCCTTCAAAGGAGTGCCTGGCATAGAAATACACAAAATATCACCACTAATGGTTCAAGTATTTGTGAGAGACAAAGCTCTGGGTGACTGCATATTTGATACTTTTCTACAATTTTATCACAGTGATAAATATAAGGAAACTGGATGATTGGTCCTACTTTCACTAGACAAAGTGGTGAAAGAAACAGATAACATAGGGCTTCAAAGTCTCTTCTCAAGTGCTGCATAAAAGACCTGAAAGTTGCCACTTGTGCCCTGAAAGAAAGCTGTATTTCTTGTAGCTGATATTGCCAAAAAACAAATCTAGAGTCTTATTGTAAGAGTGGCTGAATTACAATGCCAATTGAATTCTCAAACTCAAATGGGGCCTGAAGTCAAAGGCATTGATTGGGAAGAAATAGGATCCTGAAACTTGGAATGGTGACACAAAAACCAAACCAAACTCACTGCCGTTGAGTCGAACCTCACTCATAGCAACCCCTCCTTGGGATTCCAGAGTGGTATCACTAAGGAAGTAGATTGCCCAACCTTCCTTCTGAGGAGTAGTTGGTGGGTTTGAACTGCCAGCCTTCTGGTTAGCAGTTAAATGCCTTAGGCACTATGCTACCAGCTAATAATCAGGAAGCCAGAGACATTGAGCTCCTAAATTCTGTTGAATCACTGCTACCAGCAGGACCAGTCCTCTTAGTCCCATCTGAAGATATTATTCTATCTCTGTCTACTAAGCCACCCTCCCTAGTAGAATAATTATCCCTTCCAAGCACATCTGATGAGATTAACCCAGCTGTATCTGAAGAGTCTTTGTCTGAGATATCACCTAGTGTGGTTCCTGAAGCAGATGTTTTACAAAACATTGCTGAATCTCCCCAAGACCCACCTCACCATCCATTTCAGCTTCTAGACCTGTAACTAGATTTAAATCCCAGTGAACCAAAAGAAGGAAAGTACAAATGTGACCCAGGAGGATATATGCTACACTCCAGAAGAATTGCTTGATTTTTCTAATATATACAAACAGAAACTTGGGGAATATGTATGGGAAAATCTATTAAGGGTATGGGATAATGGTGAAAGGAACATTAAGTTAGATCAGTCTGAGTTTATTGATATAGGTCCACTAAGCACAGATTCTTCGTTCAGTATTTCAGTTCCAGAGGTTAGAAAAAGGACCCAATAGTTTATTTGGGTGGTTCACTGAAGTATGGATTAAGAAGTGGCCTACATTAAATCAAATTGAAATGTGCTAGACCTGCCTTGGTGTACTACAGAAGAAGCTATCCAAAGGCTTAAGAAATTGGCATATTAGACTGGAATTATCAAGTTGGATCCATAGACCCATCCATAAAGTGCCCAGAGGACATACCTGCTACCACAATAGTGAGGAGTAAATTTGTGAAGGGAGCCCCAGAGACCACCATATATGCTATTTTATGTAAGTCAGATTTGACATTGGGAACTACCCTGACTGAATTAAGACACCTAACTATAATGGGGTTATTGGACCCCATGGTGCTAGAGGCCAAGTGGTGGTACTTAATCTCCAAAGACAAGGTGGACATGGTTACAATAACAGACAGCAGAATCAAAGCAGTAATCAGAATAATCTGATTTGTATGGACTTGTGGTATTGGCTATTTAGTCATAGTGTCCCTAAGAGGGAAAGAGATGGGAAATCTACTAAACATTTACTTGATCTGTACAAGTGGAAGAATTCTAGGTCAAGTGAACAAAAGTCTAACTTCAATTACTGGAATAGAGTCATCACCCCTCAACCAATTCCAGACTTGAGCCAGTTTACAGACCTACAACCACTTGAATAAAGGAGGAAGTCAAGTCCCCTTGAGGAAGGACCCCTCTATAGTGCCAAAAATTTATACTGTTATCTTTCTCCTACCCTTCCTCAAAAGGTTCTATGGTCTTTTACAAGAATGACTATTCACTGGGAAAAAGGAAATCAGACTTTTTGGGATTACTGGACACTAACTCTGAATTGACACTAATTCCAGGAGACCCAAAATATCACTGTGGGCCACAAACTAGAATGGGAGTGAACAGAGGTCAGGTTATTAATGGAGTCTTAGCTCAGGTCCATCTCCTAGTGGGTCTAGTGGGTCCCTGAACTCATGCTATAATGATTTCCCCAGTTCCAGTGTCAATGCATAATTGGAATAAATATACTTAGGAGTTGGCAGAACCCCCACACTGGATCCCTGATATGTGGAGTAAGGGCTATTATGGTAAGAAAATACAAGTAGAAGCCATTAGATTTGCCACTACCTAGGAAAATAGTAAACCAAAGGCAATACTTCATTCCTGAGGGGATTATAGAGATTACTGCCACCATCAAGGACTTGAAGGATTTAGGAGTGGTGATTTCCACCACATTACCATTCAAATAGCCTATCTGGCCTGTGCAAAAAACACATGAATCTTGGAGAATGACAGTGGATTATCATACACTTAACCAGGTGCTGACTCCAATTTCAGCTACTGTTCCAGATGAGGTTTTATTGCTTGAGCAAATTAATACATCTCCTGATACCTGGTATACAGCTATTACGCTGGCTAATGCCTTTTTCTCAATTCTGGTTTCTAAGGAACTCCAAACACAGTTTGCCTTCATTTGGAAAGGCTAGCAATATACCTGCACTGTCCTACCTCAAGAGTATAACAACTCTCCAGCCCTTCGTCATAATTTAGTCCTCAGGGAACTTGATTGTCTTTCCCTTTCACAAGACACCACACAGATCCATTACACTGAAGGCATTATTCTGATTGGCCCTAATAAGGAAGAAATATCAATGATTCTAGATTAATTGGTAAGACATTTCTGTAGTAGAGGGTAGGATATAAATTCAACAAAAATTCAGGCACCTTCCACCTCAATGAAATTTCTAGGGGTACAGTGGTGTGGGGCATATAAGATATTTCTTCTAAAGTGGAGGATAAGTTGTTACATCTGGCCATCCTACAACTATAAAGGAGGCACAAGTTCTGATGGTCTTCTTTGGATTTTGGAGGCAACATATGTCTCATTTGGGTGTGCTACTCTGGCCTTTTTACCAAGTGAAGATTTTAACAATCAAGTGGATAAGATGACATGTTCTGTGGATACCAGCCAGCCTCTTTCCCCAGTCACTTCTGTCATTGCTCAGTGAGGTTATGAACAAAGTGGCTATGGTGACAGGAATGGAGGTTATGCATGGGCTGACAACACGAACTTCCACTCACCAAGGCCAACTTGGCAAAAGCCTCTGCTGAGTGCCCAATCTACCAGCAGAAAGACCAACACTGAGTCCCCGTTATGGCACTATTCTTGGGGGCAATCAGCCAGCAACCTGGTGGCAGGTTGATTACACTGAACAATTCCCATCATGGAAAGAGAATTGGTTTGTTCTTACTGGGATAGACATTTATTCTGGATATGGATTTGCCTTCACTGTATGCAATCCTTCTGCTAAATGACCATCTGAGGACTTACAGAATGCCTTACCACCATCATGGTATCCCACACAACGTTGCCTTGGATCAAAGACATCACTTCACAGTAAATAAACTATGGTTATGAGTCTATTCTCATGCAGTTCACCAGTCTTGCTGCATTCCCCATTATCTGGAAGTAGCTGGCTTGAGAGAACAATTGAATGTCCTTCTAATGGCACAATAATGGTGCCAGTTAAGTGGTAGTACCTTGCAGGGCTGGGGCAATGTTCTCCAGGAACCTGTACATGCTCTAAACCAGTGTCCAATATCTGGTACTATCTCTCCCACAGCCAGGGTTCATGGGTCCAGGGGTCAAAATGTTGAAATGGGAATGGTACCACACACTATTACCCCTAGTGACCCAGTCACAAAATATTTGCTTCCTTTTCCCATGACCCTATGCTCTGTGGGTCTAGAGGTCTTAGTTCCAAAGGGAGGAATGGTTCCACCAAGAAACACAATACTGATTCCATTGACATGGAAGTTAAAAATTCCACCTGGCCGCTTTGGGCTCCTTATGCTCCTGGATCAACAGGCAAATCAGTGAATTACTGTATTGGCTACTGTGATTGATCATGATTACAGAGGGAAATCAGGATTGATATTACATAATGGAGATAAAGAAGAGTATTCTGGAATACAGGAGATCCCTTAGGGGGTCTCTTAGTACTACCATGCCCTGTTATTAAAGTCCAAGGAAAACCACAGCAATCCAATTCTAACATAACTATTATCTTAGTTATCTTTGTTGTTGTTGTTGTTGTTTGCCGTCAAGTCGGCCCCGACTCATAGCGACCCCTCCTTGGGTTTCTGAGGCAGTATCACTACGGAAGTAGGATTGCCCAACCTTCCTTCCGAGGAGTGGCTATCTAGTGCTGCTATAAATTAGCAGCTATAAATGGGTGGCTTTTGAAAAAAGAAATTTATTTTCTCACAGTTTAGGAGGCCAGAGGTCTGAATTCAGGACGCTGGTTCTAGAGGAAGGCTTTCTCTCTCTGTTGGCTCTGGAGGAAGATCTTTGTCTCTTTGAGTTTCTGCTCCTGAGCAATATTCCTGTGGCTTGGCATCTTTCTTCCCTCCTCCCCGTGTCTCTTTTGCTCGCTTGTCTAATCTCTTTTATATCTCAAAAGAAGTTGATTCAAGATATACCCTGCACTAATCCTGCCTCATTAACATAACAAAGACACTCCCAAATGGGATTCGAACCACAGGCACAGAGTTTAGGATTTACAGCACATATTTCTGAGGGACAAAAGTCTATCCATAGCAATCCATAACATTTCACCTTTTTGCCTCAAAAAATTCATTTTCTTGCCACATACAAAACACAATCAACTCCAAATCCAAAATCACATTTTTGAAATCATCTAAATTAAACTTGGGTGATACTTTAGGCATATTCTATCCCAGGGCAAAACTCCTCTTGATCTGTGAACCTGTGAAATCTAGAATAGGAATTATCTGTTTCCAAAGTGCAATGGTGGAAGAGAAACAAGGTAGGTATTTTCATTACAAATGAGAGCAATTTGAGGGGAAGAAGGGATAACAAGAACCAAGCAAGTCTAAAACCTAGCAGAAAACATTACATTAGCTCTCAGGACTTGAAAATAATCCCCTGTTCTCTGAAGCCATCTAGGCAATGGCCCCATCCTGCAGACTCTGGATTCTAGTGGAGGCCTTTCAGCCCTGAGCTTCAGCTCCACCTTCCAGTCCCACTGGGACAGCAACTTTGCTCCCTTGGTTTTGGGTGACTCCATTCTCCTAGTCCATCTAAGTGGCAACCCCACACTCTCAGCCCTGGTAGGTCCCATTCTTCTGCCTGTAGACATAGCAACCCTATCCCCTTGGCTTTGGGCAGCATCCCAATTCCCCTTGCATATCTTAATGGCAGCCCCACACTCGGGAAGCAAGTTGGCAAAGATCTGACTCTTTGAAACACAGAAGGCTGCGGCCTTACCCTTTGAAACTGAGAAAGCCCTTCTTATCACATTCCCTCCAACAGTTCTTCTGATCTCTGTGCTGCTCCAGAGACTGTCTTTTTTGTCTTTTTCTTTTCTTGGAAGACAACAGATGTAGATAGATCCTTTGGCCTGTTTCCTGCCTGTGGAATTCCAAGAGTCAGACAGTGCTCTCTCCTCTTATTCTCTTTCTGGCCCCAGCAGTTTTGGGTCCACCAGTCCCTGCTGCCGCATGAGTGAGGAGAAGCCTGATCCCTGGATCCCTGGATTTGGGATTTGCCAGCATCCACAACTGTGGAAGCTATTTCTTTAAGATCTCTCTCTCTCTCTCTCTCCATATATATAGATATATAGATATAGATATATAAACATATACATATATAAACTCACTGCCTTTGAGTTGACTCCAACTCATAGCGACCCCTACTGATTTCTAAGGCCATAAATATTTACAGAAGCCAACTGTTTCATCTTTCTTCCACAGAATAGCTGATGGGTTTGAACTGCCAACTTTTTTGTTAGCAGCCAAATGCCTTAACCACTCCACCACCAGAGCTCGCTCTCTCTCTATATATTTCACCAGTTTTGCTCCTCTAGAGAATCCAGCCTAAGGCAAGAAGAGCACAGCTCTCCTCTGACACTTACCAGGTTGCCATGAGTCAGAATCAACCAGGGACTCCTCTGTAGCAACCACCAGGACTCATGTAATGAATATTTACAGCAACATTCATAATAGCTAAATTTCTCTCTGCAGTAGACTGGACAAGTAAATTGTGGCATATTCATACCCTGGATTACATGTACTCCTCACTTTTCAACTATCTCATTATCTGACATTTTGCATTTATGAGAATAGTAAAAGATCTACTATCTGACCATTTTGCACTTTAACAATGTACATCTGGCAGTAAGAATTGCCAAAATGTGAGGCGAAAGTAGTGCTGGCTGTGATGGTTAAGGTTCATGATTCTCAGTGGTTTGGTGGTTGTGTAATGATGTAATTTGGCAGTTATATCATGATGTAGTAATCTTCCATTTTCACATAATGTGATTTTCATATAATGACCTGGTCTTTGGAAATTAACCAAGTTGATAAGAGAGGAGTGGGTATGCTACTTAAAAGTGAAAACAAATGAACATTAAACATTAACATTAAAAATTCTCACATTCAAAATGGTGAATCTGACGAAAGCATTGTTGAGCAAAGAAACAAGGCATAGAAGAAACAGGTACACTATGACTCCATTATATGAAGTTCAACAAGCAGGCAAAGCCAACTTACGTACTGTCTAGGGACACACACATACCTGGTAAAACTTTGTGAAGACGAGAAGCAAGGAAATGATTAGCTTAGAACTCAGGGCAGCAGTTCCGCTCATGGAGAGAGAGGTGTGTGATAGGGGTGTACACACAGAGGACTTCTCAGATACTGACAGTGCTCTGTTTCACAGACTGAATGGTAAATATATGGGTGCTTTATTTTCTCCTTACTCTTTAAACTGTATATATGCATTTTATTCCCTCTTTTAAATAAAAAAAAAAAAAAGTAGCAGGAGGTCTTTGAGTCCCCAGTGACTAGTAAAATAAGCCTGAATAAAATAATAAAATAAGTCTGAATTTTGAGACTCTAGGCTTATTTGCAGCTCTGAAATAACACACACACACACACACACACACACCCCATTTGCAGATTGTGCACTATTGGGCATCAAATAAAGAACCTCAGGGACATGCTCCATCTTTCTATCTAAGACTCTCAGGTAAGGACAAGTGCATGGGGGAGTGGAAAGGGCAACATCACAGCAGAAAGACTTGACCACCTGTTCAGCAGCCCCTCCAATGCACTGGCTTGGGTTGGGGTGGTTGGGTGTGGACAGTGGGGACTGGTGACTTCCTCAAGTGAAGAAAAGAGGACCAGGTCCTGGACACAGGATTGGGAGACCCTCATCTTACTTCATCAGTTTGGGAAGTTCTCTGGGGAAGCCCACTTTCCATCTCTGATGACCTCATCTAACTCTTCCTCCCCCACCTCCAAAGATGTGTCCCACTAGCTGGCTGCTGTTGCTGTTGTTGTTGTTGTTATGTGCCGTCAAGTCGGACCCGACTCATAGTGACCCCTCCTTGGGTTGCTGGGGCAGTATCACTACAGAAGTAGATGGCCCAACCTTCCTTCCGACGAGTGGCTGGTGGGTTTGAACCACCGGCCTTCTGGTTAGCAGTCAAGTGCCTTAGGCACTATGCTACCAGAGCTCCCCCAGCTGGCTGTAGGAACCCCCCAAAAGCAACTTTACCTCTTGAGCCCCTGATTCTCTAGATGCAGGCACAGAGCCTCTGGCTCCCAGACAAGTGCGCCTGGGCCAGGCTTCTCCCCCCAGGACTGGAACTGCTTTTGTGGCCACTCTGCTTGCCACCTACCACCCTGTAGAAGAGTGATGATGGGAGTGAATTGTAGCTTAGGGAGATGCAAGATATAAATCCATCCTGGTACATTATTAATGTCAATAATATTAGTGCAATTGTTTCCAGACTAGTCAGTCAATAAAAGCAACAGAAAACAAGCCCGGAGCTGCCACCAGGTGAGCTCCGTGGGCCCCGCACAGCTGGCTTGCTGCTGAGAGCCAAAGTCGCTACTGCTGTCATTTGAGGAATGGCAGCCTGGTGTGCGGCTTCAGCTCTGCCCTGGGGCTGCACCACCTCCCCCAGCTCCTGAGCTCCCGAGTAACACAGCAGGGCAATAATCTCCAGTCACAACACCAAAGCCTCAGTCATGAGAAAGCGTGCCCCACACGCCACTTACAGACGTTGTTGTTGTTGTTGTTGTTGCTGCTGTTGTTGTTGGCAGCCGTCCAGTCAGCCCCTGACTCATGGTGACCCCGTGCACAATGGGACAAAATGCTTTCCGGTCCTGTACCCAACCCCATGACCAGTTGCAGGTCAGACCATTGTGATCCATACCAAAAATTCACTGCCGTTGAGTCGATTCTGACTCATAGTGACCCCCATTGGGTTTTGAAGGCTATAAATCTTTACAGAAGTACATTGCCTCATCTTCCTCCCATAGAACAGCTGGTAAGTTTGAACCACTGACCTTTCAGTTAGCGGCCAAATGCTTACACATTGTACCACCAGAGCTCCTTTCTAGGGCTTTCATTTTCAGAAGTAGATAGCCAGCCCTTTCTTCCTAGTCTGTCTTAGTCTGTGTTCTGGTTATTACCTAGTACTGCTCTGACAAGAATATACCACAAATGGGATGGCCTTAATAAACAGGAGTTTATTCTTACAATTTGGAGGCTTTAAGTCCAAGTTCAAAATGCCAGGCTCATAACAACAACAACAACAACAGGGGCTGGGTGAAAGCCCCTCAACCTTGGGGTCCAGCTCTGCCTCCTGCTCCCGGCCCACTGGAGCTAGAGGCTTTTCTTCACTCAGACAGCTGCAGGCTGCTGAGGCTGAGAAGCCAGCCCCAAGGTTGACAAGGAAAAAGGCACAGTCCCAATGTTACCAAACCACATGGCAGGCCATTAACTTAAGTCCATTGTGAGTCCCAAGTTTGGCAGAGTGTGGCAGGCTGCTGAGCAATGATAAGGCTACATGCAGGGTCCAAGCATGCCATAAGCTAGAGACCATTCCCAAGGCTTTTCTTTATATACAGGAAGCAGACCACATCCCAAAGACAGCTACTCAGCTGCTTGTGGTAGACCCCATCATGGAGTTGATTGCCAGTCTCATCATGGGGAATAACTACCACCAGCTGCCCAGCCACTCAGCCAGGCCCAGCCAAGTTGACACACAAGCATAACCACCACAGTCTGGAAGCTCCATTGAAACATGTTTAGCATCCTAGCAACACGCAAGCTTCCACTGACAGACGGAAGGTGCACTGGCTGGGAATTGACCTGGGTCCTCTACATGGAAGGTGAGAATCCTACAACTGGACCACCACATGTCAACATCGGGAGAACTAAGAGGACAGGCAGTGCCTGAGTCATGAATGAGTTCTATTCCTAAGTATGTCTGTAAGTAGAATTTTTACGTAAGTCTGAACAGTTATGTAGAGTTTGTATCTAATGTCAGTTAGTCAGATGTTTGTCTTAGTATATAGTATGGTATATACTTTCTATGCATAAAAAAAAAAAAATTAAAGAAACACTTCCAGACACACTAACACATCTTTAACATAACAACACAGTAATAATAAAAATAACGTTTGCTGCACTTCACAAAGTAGTACCCATCTGTTATCATACACCATTGTACATACCTCGAGTTTTTCTTGTTAACTTTCTACTATGATTTGGGTGAAGACTTACAGAGTGTATCAGCTTTCCAGTCAACATTTCACACACATTTTGTTCCACATCACTGACGGCAATGCCCTTAGCATAACATCACTCCTCCCACTTCCTCCCTGTGTGTCCCATCTCTACTCCTCCTTCTTTCCTAGCCCTTCCTGTTTTCTGAACTTTGTCCCTGGGCGAATGCTGCCCTTTTGATCTCAAATGGTTGATTGTTCTAAGGACGGTGTACCTCCTTGGTGTTACTGTTCACCACATAGACCTCTCTATGTTTGAACTGAAAAATTGAGCCACTGGACTAAGTTCAGTTTCAGGCCTAAAGGGTGTCTAAGGGACATAGTCTCGGGGGTTCCACAAGTCTCTGTCTCACCAGTAAACCTGGGCTTTTTTATGATTTTGAGCTCTGTTCCACATTTTTCTTCCACTCTATCTAGAATCTTCTAAAGTGATCCCTTTCAGAGCAGTTAGCAGCAGTAGCTGGAAACCATCTAGTTCTGGTCTTAGGGCCATAAGACTGAGGTTCACATGGCCCATTAGTTTGTTGGACTAATTGTTTCCATGAGCCTTTGATTATCTTGATTCCTCTTTGCTGTGGAAGGGTAGATGCCAATGGTTGCACCTTAGATGGCTGCTCACTGGCTTTTCAGACACCAGTCACTACTAACCAGAGTAGGATGTGGAACATTGTCTTTGTGGACTCTGTTGTGCCAATTGACCTCAGTGTCCCCCAAGACAGTGGTCCTGAGCTCCCATGCCCAGAAACTCATTCCATCAAGGTGTTTGGTTACGGCTAGAAAGTTTTCCTAACTTTGTCCCCTGCGTGATCTGCTGTACTCACAAATGTATGTGCAGCACATGCAAACACACATGTAGAAATCCTTTCTGAAACCTATGCATATCCTTGGGTGTAGTTCCACGGCCTTCCCACCTCTGTTCAGCTGTGTGTTTATGTATCCACTCATATATTATTGTTAGTACCGCTGGTGCAGCATTGTGTATGGAATACCATTTACCTTGGTTGCCTTTAACGCTTGTCTTCCCAGTGCCTTCTGTTGCCTTGATCATTTTGTGCTGACCCCCCCTCATTGTGCAGTGCCTTTCCCTTCACCCTCTCTTTAGTGATTTACCTCCTCTCCCCTCCAACCCCTACTAACCTTCAAAGAATGATTCTTTCTGTGAGTAAACCTCTTGACATTTTACAGTAGTGGTCTCATGCAATATTTGTCCTTTTGTGATTGACTCATTTCACTCAACACAATGTCCTCTAGGTTCATCCATGTGATGAGGTGTTTCACAGATTCCTTGTTATGCTTTAACATTGAGTCGTATTCCATTGTGTGTAGGTACCATCGATTGTTTATCCATTCACCTTTTGATGGGCATTTAGGTTGTTTCCATCTTTCTGGGAATTGTGAATAGTGCTGCGATGAACATGGGTGTGCATATATCTATTCTTGTCATGGCTCTTATTCTTCTAGGATATATACCTAATCATGGGATTGCTACATCATATGATATTTCCATTTCCAACTTTTTAAGGAAGTGCCAGACTCTTTTCCACACCATGTACAATCCCATCAGTGTACCCTGAGTTTTTAATGTAGTAGGCTTTATGAGGGTTGGTTCTTAACTAAGGGTTATACATAAGTATAATATGATGTTCGTTCCTAGCTCAGGGAGAAGACCTGCTTCCTGCAATGCCCAGAACATGCTTCCCCTCTACCACTTCTCACTCCTCCATAATTATCTGTTTCTATGCGTATCATCCCATCCATCTAGACTCTGAGTTCTCTGAGGTCACCAACCAGGAATCCCTAGTGCCTCTGAATACATGCAGTTGTTGTTTGTTGTTGTTGTTTGCCGTCGAGTCGGCCCCGACTCATAGCGACCCCTCCTTGGGTTTCTGAGGCACTATCACTATGGAAGTAGGATTGCCCACCCTTCCTTCCGAGGAGTGGCTGGTGGGTTTGAACTGCCAGCCTTCTGGTGAGCAGTCAAGTGCCTTAGGCACTATGCTACCAGAGCTCCTGCAGTAGTGCTCAGTAAATGTTTGTTGAGTGGTGGGAGCTGGGATGTCTTGGCGTGGCTTTTGAGAAGTCAATGCTTGACTGGCCAAGAATGCAAATCTGGAGTCAGGTGGGCTTGGAATTAGAGGCCTGTTCTTCCACTTAAGGACTGTGTGGTTTTGAGCAGGTTACTCAACCATTCCGTGCTTTACTTTCCTCATCTGTAAGATGGAGATGATAATGATACCCTTTCCAGGTGTGTGGCCTGGGGTGACAAGGTGAGGGCAAGCCAGGCACCTGAGGAATAAAATTTAGGGAAACACCTATGATGCTCAGGCCTGTTGAGCGGGACATTAGCTTCTCTGTGCCACCTAGGAAGTGATAAATGAATGTTAGCTGTTTTTATTGATAAAAATTTCCCTGAACAATTGTCTCTGTAGCATCTGATGCTTATCTGATGTTGTAGAAAAAGAGTAAACCTGAGCCCGTGAGTGAGCCTAAGGGAGGAAGCAGTTATGAACGTCCATTGACGGAGAAACAGTGGTGAACATAAATGAGGCTCTTGGAATTCCCCTGGATCTCTTCAGGAAACAGTATTTTCCTGGAGTTCACTTGAGTGGAAATCTGCATCTTGCAGATTAAAAACACCCTGACTAGGCAGTGTGATGGAAAGCACTGGCAAAGAAAACCAAACATGAACCGAAACACCCATTGCCAAGCCCATTGCCACTGCGTTGATTCCGATTCCTGGCAACCCCATGTGTTAGGACTGTTCCATCGGGTTTTCTTAGCTGAAGTCCTTATGAAAGCAGATCATGAGACCTTTCTTGTGTGGTGTCACAGGGTTAGTAGTTGAGCACAAACTGTGCCACCCAGGGTCCCACAAGAAAGGAAGGTGGGGCCTACATCGAGGAGGCCTTGAAGGCTACTGTGAGAAGTTTGGTTTTGACTCTCGTTGGCCACGCCATTCTGATGGCTCCCACTTAGGAAATCACACCGCGAGGCATCCCTCCTTCCCACCCTGCTGCGGAGGCACTTCTGCACTGCCCCCTCCCACCCAGGCTCCTCTTTCATCCTGGCAGCAGAAGTAAAAAGAGAAGCGGGTCACCCAGGGCATCCCCATACGGAGAATACAAAATGCTCTGTGACTGGATTCTCTCTAACCTAAAGGAGAGAGTGGCCACTTTGTTCTTCAAAAGGATGCTATGCTTCTCTTCCCAGCAGCCGCCAGCCTGGGACTTTACACACACTTGCATGGAGCACTCCCTTCGGCGACGTCCATGCCTCGGACTCAGCTGCTCTCTACAAAGCCTTGTATATCTTTTCCTTGGGCCTCTTCAGCTGAATTGTAAAGAGGGTTTTAGAGAGTGTGTCATGATGAGAGCTCTTCAGACTCTCCTAAATCACATGCACAGAACCCAGAACGCAGAATGATTTCTTTCCCTGGCCATGATTTGTCCGCCCTGGTTCTTGGCACCCCGGCCACCAGCTAAGAAACCTTGAGGAAAATGTGAAACTTTCCATCCACGATTGCTCCTCTGGAAGAAATCCCTCTCAAACTCTTCCTGGAGTCCTTGCTCTGTCCTTCCCACTCCCCTCCCCATCTCTCTACTAATAAGGCAGACCTCGCACACTGAAATCCCTTGCTGGTGCTAGCGAGGGGCCAGCCAGACATAGTTACTAGTAAGTGGATGCAAATTCACTTATGGCTGATTTTCAAAAGAACGAGACAATCCTGCCACAATATTGCTTTTTTCATCACCAAACGGGGCCTTTGCTTCGTAATCTGGTGAAGCTGTCAAAACAATCCATCTGGGAGGCAGGATGGTGTTTCCACCCCAGCATCCAGAGAGATGGGTCTCAAAGACAGCCCCAGGCACCTCCAACTTGAGCATGGGCCCCATCTGGGAGGCGAAGAAGAGGGTATTGTGGAGAGAGGCCTGTCTGCTGGTGTGGGGCACAGGGCGGAGGTGAGGCCAGAAGGGACTGGGCTTCCTGAGTTCTGAGAAACAGAGAGCACTCCAGGAGGCAAGGCTCTGCGCCTTGACAGCGATTGAAGGGAAAAAGGCACCCACATGCTTCCTCAAGGAGCCCTGGTGGTGGAGTGATGAAGCACAGGGTTGCTCACCAAAATGTCAGTGATTTGAACCCACCAGCCTCTCCACTGGAGAAAGATGTGGCAGCCCTGAAAACCCTCTGGGGCAGTTCTACTCTGTCCGGTAGGTTGTTGTGAGGCGGAATGGAGTCAGCAGACACATCATCAACGGCTCTCCTAGGGTGTGAATATTTCAATTAGATAGCAATGGCAATGGGTTTCATAGGTTTGCAGTTTTCTTTTGGGGGGTGGGTAATGGATGTATATAGAGAGCTGCCCCTAGGTTTCTCTTAGCTGTAATCTTTACAGGAGCAGATTGCCATGTCTTTAGCCCACGCCTGGGGGTGGGTTCAAACTGCCAAACTTTCAGTTAGCACTTGAGCACTTAGCCATTGTGCCACCAGAGCTCCTTGTCTGTAGCCCTAAATCACAGCCTTGCATGATCTCCAAACTGGAAAAAAAAGAATCCTTCTCCCTTTCTCTCTCCTCTCCTGGCCCAATTACCAGGCTCTATGACGCCCTGGATTAAATAAGGGTCCCTGGAGTGTTTGGAGAAGGACTGACCCACCCCTGAGAATGCCAGAAGGGGGGTGAGTCATGAGTGTGTGTGTTCATCTGCACATGCCCACTGTGTAATCCCCACTGTCATGTTGCTGGACACATCAGCCACAAAGTGCCCTGGCAGCATAGCGTGGTCATTATGTCAGTCCTCGAAGGGCCAGACAGTGGGCAGATGTCCCAGGCCCACTCAACCCAGGCACAGGCATCTATAAATCCCCCTGACCTCCCCAATGTCTCTATAACCTTGAGGCAAAAGGCCCCTCCCCACAGAGTGGTGTGCTAATTAAGAGTAATTTCTTTCATGCTGAGTTCCAGCAACTACAAGATAATTGAGGTCTGGGCATGCTAATACTCAAATCTGTGTGGAGAAGATCTTGGAAGGTAGAATGGGGACCCTGATCAGGAGCTATAGCTGGGGTGACCCTACATCTGGGTTTGCCACGGGTAGTACTGTTTGCCCCTGCTGTCTTGATACAACTATGAATAGCCCTTCCTTTCACTCTCAAAAGGATTCCTGTTTAAATAACAAGTGTTATAGCTCCCCTAGTGTTGATACAAGCACAAACGTGTGTTTTTACCTCCTTCTTAGACTACTAATCAAAAGACTGGTGGTTCAAACCCACCAGCCACTCCTCAGAAGGAAAGTTGGGCAATCTACTTCCGTAGTGATACCACCTTGGAAACGCAAGGAGAGGTTGCTATGAGTCAGATCCAACTTGACGGCAGTGTGTTTGGTTTTGGTTTTTGGTTCAGTTGACACCAAAGCCAGATGGAACCTCCAAATCAGAAAGCCTGGAAAGACCCCCAAATTACCAGGTTCCTCTCCTCCTTGCATCAGCTACATAGAGACAGTCCTGCCACAATATTGCTTTTTTATCACCAAATGGGGCCTTTGCCCCACTGATTGAGTAAACAGATGGCATAAGCAGTTAAGCCCTTGGCTTCTAACCAAAAGGTTGGCAGTTCCAACCCAACCAGAGGTGCTTCAGAAGAAAGATCTGTTTCTGAAAGATGACAGACTTTGAAATCCCTGCAGAGCACAGCTCTTCCCTGACATACATGGGGACACCATGAATTGTAATCAGGTGACAAGAGGAAGATCACAGAGCCCAGTCTGTTCTGTGCTGAGTGCAGTTCTGGACCATGGAGATCAAGGGCTGTGTCCCCACATTATAGGCAACTTCCTCCCATAGAAAGAGTACAGGCTTTGCAGTTGGATGGACCTGGATTCAAGCAATGGCTCCACCACTTCCAGTTGTGGAATTTGCATGAATAGCTTCTCTCAGCCCCACCAGTCACACCTTTAAAATAGGACCCATGAAGCCAGCCTCACAGAGCATTCAGTGAGACTATGCATGCATGGCATGGCACAAGGGCCCTGGCACCTATAGGCAGCAGCTTGGTGGCTCTTCCCCATGCACAAATCACGAGTAGAGGTTTGAAGGGGAAAAGGTCAAATCAATCAATAGTGGTGCTCAGGGCAAACAGTCAAAGTCTGATAAGCAAACAGAAATAGGTTGTTTTCAGAATAATTGGATGCCCTGTCTTTGTTTACAGAGTCATGTATGTGCCAAGATGTCTAAGGCAGCCATCCAGGATGCTGAGCCACAGGGGAGAAGCAGGGCTGGGAGGTGTCTGGAGCCCTTGGGGAGCAGGGGGGAGGCTGGGGTAGGAGGGTGGAGGAGCAAAGGCTTAACCCTCCTGTACTCTGACCACAGGCTTAATGTGCCAGGTGCAGGCTGAGTGGAGCATCAGAGGTCACTCCTCACCCCTCCTCCATCACACGTCACCAGACTCCCACCTTCTCAACCTACCCAGAAGAAAGCAGACACTGGGGGTTGACAGCACAGCTTCCCTGACTTTCCTTTTTGGGATTCTGGGAGAAAATGACCGAGAGAGGTGTCCATACACCTAGGTCCCAAAATCAAATGCCATAGCCTACGCCAAGCCACTTGTCTGATCTATTGTTACCTGCTTGGGGGAGGGAGGGAGCCTGTGGTCCAAGTGGGTGGTGTTGACAGGGAGAGAGAATGCAGAAAAAAAGTCTTAAAGTTGAGTCCATGGAAAATTTGGGAATAGGTGAAGACTTAAGGCAGGAAACAAGAGGATGCCCTCTTCCCAAAAAATATCACATTACCAAGGTCAGACTTTGACCTGAAAACCAGCATTCACTACCCAAACCCATTGCCATGAAGTGGATTCCAACTCAAAGCAACCTACTCATAGAGCAGAACTGCCCCATAGGGTTTCCAAGGCTGTAATCTTTTTGAAAGCAGACTGCCACATCTTTCTCCTGGGAAGAGGCCAACATTTTAGTCAGCAGCTGAGTGCTTAACCACTGTGCCACCAGGGCTCCCCTTCACTACCCAAAGCCCCTGAGAAACGACAAGAATTCTAATTCCCTTCCCCCAGTAGCCTTCTCTGAGTTGTATCCCCAAACATCCTTCCTCCAATATCCTGTCACCAGTGGTCCCCCTACTCCTACCCCCTCCCCTTCACCTTCAGCATCACTCCAGAACCTGCTAAAGGTGCTTTCTTAGTGCAACTTGCCCAGGACTTTGAGATATTCCTTTGTATCCTCATTGGTGCTCAGCATAGTACCTTGCACACCAATACCAGCTGCCATGGACTCAATCATGTAGATTGCCAGGCCTTTCTTCCGAGGATACAAACCACCAACCTTTTGGTTAGCATCCTCTGGCCTGACTGCCCCATTGGAGGAGGTGAGGTGCTTTATATGTATTTGGCAACTCATTGGTTAAAACTAATACAGACTGGATTAGGGATGAGTGAAGCCCCTTCCCCAGCCCCAGCCAGAGTCTGGGACCATTCCTATTAATTACTCACACCAGGGCTCCATTCATTCACTAAAATTTTCCAAAAAGGGAGTCTCGTTAATGGCCAGGCGAGCTGTTCCTTCTCCTCAAGGAGTGAAGATTTATTGCCCAAACTTACATTTTATCGCGCACAACCGAATAAAAATGATCGATTTCCCTGCCCGCCTTACAGCATCCTTCCACAGTTATTAAAGTCTCTAAAAATGTTTTCTTAAAAAAAAAGGGGGGGGGGGTTAAAAGAAAGAGAGCTGTGGGGAGAGAGGAACCCAAGAGGAGGCTGGGAAGTGCAGAAGGGCTGAGGACTATCTGTCTTGTCAACTCCAGACCACTATATTTTCCGCTCATGTCCAAATTTACAATTTGCCAGCAAAGGAGATGGAAAAGCCAAACCACTCCCTTTGAGGTGAATGCTGGATGTTCTTAAAGGGCCCCAAAAAGGGAGGGCCCCAGCTCTGCAAACTCATAAAAAGAACTGAGCCTGCCAGGGAGCCCTTGGCAATTCCCAAACAGTGCAGGTACCCACAGGGGATGAAGGAGTCCCTGGGTGATACAAAAGGTTGGAGGTTCGAGTCCACCCAGTGGCACCACAGCAGAACGGCCTGGTGACCTGCTTCTGTAAAGATTCTAGCCAAGAAGACCCAGAGGAGCACAGTTCTCGTCCGTGACGCATGGGGTCGCCGTGAGTCAGCATCAACTTGATGCCAATGTCTCTGAGTTCTGTTCTGTTTTGTTTTGTTAAGGTAGGATGAGGCGTCCCTGGGTGTGGGAACGGTACATGTGCTCTGCTGTGATTGAAAGGTTAGAGGCTGGAGTTTACCAAGAGTCGCCTCAGAAGGCCTGGCAATTTACTTCTGAGAAATCGGCCACAGAAAGCCCTGTGCGGCACAGTTCCCCTCTGCCACACACAGGTCCCCATGAGTTGAAGTCGATTTGATGGCAACTGGTTTTAAAGCAAGGTGATAGATTTAAACCCCAGGGCCCCAGACACATTCAGCCAAGAGCCATTTTTCTCTGTTCACTGATGGACGCACAGGTTTCCAACTGCAGGGTTACAACCTTGGTGGGCCGGAAGTGAACCTGTACACAGTTAGGAATGGGGGGTGGGCTGAGCACCACACAAGGTGAAAGTCAGAGGCAGGGGAGGCATTTGACAAAGAGCAAGCCGCTCACAATCCTCCAGAAGCGCTGATTTGCATACAAACTCGTTGATGGGTAATTACACTTCATTCAGCTGCTCATTCTAGTAGGTCCCCAAGAACCTTTGTTTCGCCATTTTGGTAATTTAATTTTACTAAATGCCAAGTAATACAACAGTATATCACCCATCTCCCTGGTAGATTGTTCAGGATAAGTTCTTGTTCATCTCTGTATTATGCACACACATACACACACATATGTGCACACATGTGCATGTGCACACACATGTGCATGCATGTGCATGTCTGTGTGTGCGTGCATGTGCATGCGCATGCACACATGGACCCTAGCACCTAGTAAGCTTTCTATGGATGTCTATTGCAGCCTATTTTCTCAAGAGTAGTCAATTTGGGTTTTAAAATTCCATCATTCAGTTTGTTACTAGGTCAGTCTGGCCTCTTTCCAATTTGTGCTAATTAGTGAGGTCTTCCTGGACTTGTTTCTGGGTGAAGCTAGCCTTTGATCAGACCCCAATTCATACTCAGGCAGTTCCACTTTGCGTTCCCGAGGGCTCTCTACACAGTAGATGGGGACGTGGGTCTCCACAGCACTGTGGGGGGCTGTGGCCTCCCCTGAGGCCCCACCTTCACTCCAGGTTTTCCCAGTGCTTGAGCACTGCGGTCCTGTCAGGGAGTATCTTCCCATCTTGGCCTGGAAGACAGCCATGAGTCTGTCTCGGGCCATTTGGCTCCAGCACCCAATGCCAACCTTAACAGACACTTCCATCTATAAGCTATTAACCAGGCAATATTAGACCTCCCACATTGCCTCCTCAGGGGGGCGGGGTGCAGAGAGAGGGTGAGGAGGAGGAGAGTAGAGGTACTTTGTCTGGGGATGGGGCAGGAAGGGAGGCTGGGTGGGGCGGTTGCTACACCTTCCTGGCCAATCAGACACTCCCACAATGCCTGCCCACCTGGGTTCTATCCTGGCCTGAGGGTATGATGGGAAAGCCAGCCCAGTGGGGGAAGGACAAAGTTGCCAGGCTGGGAGCCAGGGCATCGTCTCAAGGTTCCAAACTGCAAATATTGGTTGTGCTCTTAACATGGTGCTTTCTAGAAGGTGCACGGGCAGAGGGCGGAGTTGAGGGGACCCTCACACCAAGTCTGGCTTTCCTCTCCAGAGTACACACCCTGTAGAGTCCAGTCCCAAACACTGACCCTCTGCTTCCTATGTGAATAAATGATGATGATGATGGTGATAAAGCCACCAGTTGCTGTCAACTCTGACTCATAGCAACCCCATGTGTGTCAGAGAAGCTAACACTTTGTTTAGCGTTCCTTGTGTATTGAGTATTATTCTCAACACTCTGCATGTAACAGTCATCTAACCCTCACAGCACCCCAATGAGTTATTATAGTGCTACTCACTTTAAGGTGGGAAGACCAAGGCATGGAGCCATTAAGAACTGTCCCAGGCCACACAGCTCATAAGGCTCAGAGCTGGGGTTCTGCTGGGCTGCTTGGCTCCAGTGTCTGTGCTCTTAGCCACTGCATCACACTGCCTCTCAAAGTGGCCTGGAGGCCACAGTCAAACAGACTGGTGACAGTCCAGCTCAAAGTTGGCCTAAGAGTCACGGGTTATCTACTGGTTCCTTCTCTACTGATAGGACTGGCCCCCAGCCCAAAAGACAAAAGAGAGGTTTGCCCAGTAAGCCTTTGCTCAAGCCTCAGAGATTTTAAAAAAAAATAAAAAAAAGAACATAGACTATTCATTTTAAAAACAACGATGTTCAAGTCATTACCTTAGTCAGAGCCCCTTAGACCATGTGTGACTTTTCAGGCCCAAGGCTTTCTACCTTTGAGACAGTCCCAACTGCAACTTCCTGCTCAGCCTGTGCCAAGTAGCTGGGCTGAAGGGGCTGGTCTCTCAAGCCCTGTCATGTGCCAATAATCCTTTCTGAATAGGATGGGGCAACATGAGATGGGAGGGACTGGCATAACATAGGAAAAGATGAGATGGAAACAAGAGGAAGGGAAGGGATAGGTTCCAACAGATGGGATGAGAAGGATGGATTAAAGGGGATAGAAGGACATAGGATGGTGTCTTGCTTCTCTCGTGCTGCTCTAACGGAAAATCCCACAAGCAGGTGGCTTTAACAAACAGGAATTTATTCTCTTACAGTTTAGGAGGCTAGAAGTCCAAGTTCAAAGTGTCACCCCTAGGGGCTGGGTGAAGGCCCTTCAGCTCTGACTCTTGCTCCAGGCCCACTGAAGCTAGAGGCTTCTCTTAAGCTGCTGGCTGCTGAGGCTGACAAACCCAAGGCCGAAAAGTGAAATGGCACAGTCCCAAGATCATCAAACAACACAACAGGCCACTTGTTCAAATCCAGAAACAGTCCCAAGATCAGCAGACAACATGGCAGGCCACTCACTGATGACTGGGCCAAATGCAGGATCCAAGTGTGCCAAGGAGCTTAAAGACCCTCTCCTTATATACTGGAAGCAGACCACATCCCTAGGGCAGCTACTCAGCTGCTCACAGTAGAATCCACCATGAAGTTGATTACCCGTCTCATCATGGGGAAATCACTACATCCAGCTGCCCAACCACTCAAAACCAGGCTGAGCCAAGTTGACACATAACCTTAACTACCACAGAAGGGGGAGCTCTGGTGGCATAGTGCCTAAGGCACTTGACTGCTAACCAGAAGGTTGGCAGTTCAAACCCACCAACCACTCCTCAGAAGGAAGGTTGGGCAATCCTACTTCCGCAGAGATACCACCTCAGAAACCCAAGGAGAGGTCATTTTGAGTCAGAGGCGACTCGATGACACATAACAAGTACAACAACCACAGAAGGGATGAGATGGGATAGGATGGAACAGAAAAGAGTGGGAAGAGACGGGACGAGAAGAGATGAGCTAGAACAGAGTAGAATGGGCTGGCAAGGGAAGGGATGGGAAGATACAGGAAGGGCAAAGATGGGAAGGGACAGAGTGGGATGCGATAGAACAAGATGGAATGGGAAGGAAAGACATGGGATAGGATCACCTAGGAAGGGATGAGATGGAATGGATGGGAAATGAAGGAATGGGAGTGTCTTGTCAACTCTAGACAATTACAGATGGTCTTTTAAAAAGAATTATCCCTACGGTCCTAATGCCCACCACACAGTGATGCTGTAACACCTGCTGGTCCGGTGCTGTTCACCCGGGACTGACAGAGCTTCGTTACGGGCCCGGAAGTACCGCACCCTCGGAGTCTCACTCTAGACCCTCTTCTCACGCCCTGCACCTCTCCTGTGAACCCCAACTTACCCGGATCGCCCCGCTCACATGTCACCTCTTATGAGAAGGCTTCATGGGACACATCTTTCCATTCTCAGAATCTCAACTCTATTTAGAATTTGTCACCAATTTAATACTTGGTCGGTATCAATATTTCATCTTGTAATCCAGATATACAGCGTTAAAAAAAAAGGAAAAAGCCCACTGTCAATTAGTCCGTTCTGATTCATAAAGACTCTATAGGACAGAGAACTGCCCCATACTCTTTACAGGGCTGTAAATCTTTATGAAGCAGACTGCCTCATCTTTCTCCTGTGGAGAGGCTGGTGGGTTTGAATAGCTGAACTGGTTAACAGCCAAGTGCTTTAACCAGTGTGGCACCATATAGCCCATGTTTTTGCCCTGTGGCATCACCAAACAAACATTTTTTTTTTTTCAGTGTTTAAGAAGCAGGCGTCCATAGAGCATAGATCCTCATTTTACAAATTTGGATATTGAGGCTCAGACAGGTTAAAGATGTGTGTGACATCACAGACTGGCGGGCCGAGAGCAGCATGACCAGATCTAGGAAGTCCATGCTTACCCCACCAGCAGGCAGTTAGCAGGGCATCTTCATTTGGGTTCTTCTAAAAGCAGACCGTGGGGCAAGGGTTTGAGTGCAAGTTGTTTGTTTTGGGGGTGGTCCCCGGCAGCACTGAGAGGGAGTGGAGGAATGAGAAAGGAAGGGGGACACATCAGTCAAAGGCGTTAATGATCATGGGGACGGCGCAGGCAGGACCAGGCTGCACCTCACTCTGCTGTGCATGGGGTCCCCACGGGTAGGGGACTGACTCGTCAGCAGCCAAAACAACTAGGACTGCCTTAAGTTACCTAGTGCTGCTACAACAGAAATATCATGGTGGGTGGCTCAAAAGATCAGAAATTTCTTTTCTCACAGTCTGGGAGCGAAAAGTCCAAATCAGGATCTTAGCTGTGTCGGTTCCTTCTGCGAACCTTCTCTGGTTTCTGGAGTCTGCTGGCCACCCTTGATGTTCGCTGGCTCTGTCTTCCTCTTGTGTTTCTCTGCATCTATTCTGGTCTTTTTAGAACTCGGAAGGGATTGGGTTTAGGACTCACCCTACTCTGGTATGACCTCATGAACACAACAAAAGGAAGCCCTACATCTAGACAGGGCGTATTTACAGGTATAGGGTTAGGATCTCAGTACACACTTTTTGGGCACACAATTCAATCCCAACAGGGATCAATCCCTTGAGGGATGCCCTGAGGGACTGCAGAACCACAAGGAAGCTAGGCTATTTCTCAATAGCTCCTGTCCTCTATGCCTGGAATCCACAGCTCTTCTAGCTTCTAGCTTCTAGTTTATAGCCCTGTGCAGCTAGACACCATCAGGCGGAGATGGCAGTTGTTGAGGTAGGAAGTCTCCTCCAAGTACTTGAACTACCCACCAAGGCTGCAGTGGCTTCTGGGAAAGGCCGGCAGGGTGGGCGGGGCACCAACAATTCTGCTTTCTGGTTAGCAGTCAAATGCCTTTAGGCCCTACACCACCAGAGCTCCTAATTTTGTTGTTAGTATTCACATAATCTAAGAAATCTTACATTTAAGCAGTTTAAAAAACATATTTATCACATATTATTCTATGAGTCAAATTAATAATAAACATGACTAAGGATTCTGTACGGATGGTCTAGTACAGGAGGAGGAGGTCCATGGGGTGGGATGACACCATGGTGACATCAATCCTAGTGATGCCACTGGAGTGGGTGGAGTCCTGCGCCGCCCATTTTTGCAACAGGATCAAAGGCTTTGTGAAGATCCCCCTGAATGACCTGCAGATGAAGAGACTGCCCCCCAAACCCCGCTCCACTCTCCTGAACCGGTGATGCATCAGCCAGCATGCCACCCCTGCTCTCACCCTGTCACTCTGCTTAGATCAGCAGAGAGCTCTGCGTTCCGCATAATCACATGTCACCAGTGGCTTTGGGATGAGAAGGGCAGGCTGGCAGGGGTGATTCCCTAGCTCCCCACTTGCCTATAACCCTATAGAGAACTGCGTCTCGAGACCTGGAGGTCAGTCTTTGTGGAAAGACTTGTTGGCAGGGCCCTGCTCCCCAAACTCCCCCAGACGGAAGGCTTCAAGCAAAGGGTTTCTAGGAACAGACCCCCACAGCCAGCCACCAGTCTCTGAGGACAAGCCTCAGACATCGAGCTGGATGGAAGAACCTGGCAGGGGACTAGCTGCCCAGGTGCAGCCCACTAAGGGACAGACCCATCCAGTAAGCGGCTGTGACTTCACATTTGTGGTGTTTGCTTTTCGTCCATTCAGATTAGGAAACCTGATTTTTGCAAAGCTCGTCTCAACTTCTCGCCTGTTAGCACTCCCCAGCAGCACCGCCTAGCGGGTGATTACCACTGCTCCCCAGGCGGGGAAACTGAGGCTCTGAAGCAGAGGAGACTGAGTCCAAGTCAAAGCCGGCTCGTGCCTCAGAATCTCATTCCTTACCAAGTCCTCGGATTTCCAACTCAGAAATGAAAGGGGGGGCAGCCGGGAAGGAGAAAGCACCACAGAGCTCACAGTGGGACCACCAACCCAGCAGCAGGCCGCTGGAAACAGGAGACAGGGGCTTGCAGGATTATAGATAAATAAAAGAATACAGCCATGACTGGGGGTGGGGCATGTTTCCAAACGCCCTTTGGCAAGCTCTTGTAGCCTTTGGTCCAGCCTCCTCCCTGCCCCTCCCCCCCTTTTTACATCAGCATTCAATCATCTCTTCCCTGTTCACTTTGTCTCTTCCATTTTTATCTTACGCTGCCCATGAAAATTGGTGTGAAGCGAAAAGGCAACTCTGCCTCCACATGTAAGCAGTTGATCTGGCAGGTAGCCCACGGACACCGCGCAAGAGGAGAGCCCATTGGCAGGGGAACATTTCCTCCCTCCCTTGTCGCCCTCTGCCTCCTCCCTTCTGGCCTCTCTGTCCCTCCTCTTTCATTTTCTGTCTCTCCCTTTTAGGCCTTGCTTTGATCCTCTTGCTATTTTCTGCTTTGCTTTTAATGGAAATAACCAGGGGGCTTTCTTCCCCTTTCTTTCTTTCTTTTCGTTGTGTAAGACACAGTGGAGGAGAAGTATTTGTCTCTGTAGGAGGCTCGGAGCCTCCATGCTCCCGGAGGCCTTGTCAATCCATCTGGGGCAGTGGGGCCAGGTTCAAGATATGCAAGGACTCAGCCTCCGAACCCCTGAGAGGCATCCTCAGACAGGAGATGGGTCTGCAAAGCCAGTCCTAGAATAGTCTCCCCATCGTCCAGGAAAAGATGCAATGGCCTATGCTAGAGAATTGTCTATTTCCGTTTCCTAATTCACTTATTCAAAAATATTCATTAAGCTGTGGAGCACAGTGCTGTGAGCCGGAATCAGTTTGACAGAAACTGGGTGTTTTTTTGTTGTTCTTGTTCTTGTTTGTTTGTTTGCCATAGAGCTACAGAAATGAACAAAAAAGTCACAGATCCTGCCCAAGTACATGCTCAACCAGTGGCAGTCACTGTTGGACTTTTATTCTGGAAGTCTCTATCCTAGTGCAGAACACCTAGTAGTGTTCAATCAATGTAAGTTCCTTCCCTTCTAGAGGCAAGAGAGACTCTCTTTGTATGATATGTGTCTGCTTGGTCTTAGTTGCTTTAATACAAGAAAAGATGAAGGAGTGAAATGAAAATGTTGGTTCTGGTTTAGTCTGGCTTAGAAGGTAGCCAT
The DNA here is from genome assembly GCF_000298275.1 of Orycteropus afer afer. Taxonomy (NCBI): domain Eukaryota; kingdom Metazoa; phylum Chordata; class Mammalia; order Tubulidentata; family Orycteropodidae; genus Orycteropus; species Orycteropus afer. The sequence continues at coordinate 8,519,526 of NW_006921605.1, read as the reverse complement.
TAAACACAAATAAAATTATAATTAAAAATTGTGATAAGTGAAAAGCACAGGGACTTAATTTAGAAAGGCAGAGAAGGAGAGTCTGGGAGGACGTCATTTTAAAGAAGTGACGTGGATTGAATTGTGTGCCCCAAAAATGTGTGTCAACTTAGCTAGGCCATGATTCCCCATATTGTGTGGTTGTCTGCCATTTTGTGGTCTGATGTAATGATCCTCCATTTTGTAGATGAGGCAGGATTAGGATGGGCTGCATCTTGAATCATAGCTCAACTCCCTCCCTTACTCAAGTCACACCCTTTCTTGAGTCACACCTTTTATCTTAGATAAAAGGAGAGAGAAGTGAGCAGAGGGGAAAGGTTTCTCACCACCATCAAAAAAGAAGAGCCAGAAGCAGAGCCTTTGGACCCAGAGTTCCTGTGCTGAGAACCTCCTAGACCCAGTGGAAGAATGTATCAAGACACATGGAGATGTCCAAGGGACACCAGACCCACAGATGTTGAAAGGAGACAAGGACTTTCCCTAGTGTTAGTGCCCCAAATTCAGACTTCTAGGATGGCCTCGGGGCCTCGGGCAGTCAGCTGCCACACCCAAGACTGGCGGTTCAAACCAATCAGCCGCCCCCACCAGGTAGCCAGGCCGTCTCTTGGGAGCTCTGGTAGCGTAGTGCCTAAGGCAGTTGACTGCTAACCAGAAGGCTAGCGGTTCAAACCCATCAGCTACTCCTCAGAAGGAAGGTTGGGCAATTTACTTCCGCAGTGATACCACCTCGGAAACCCAAGCAAGGAGGGGTCGCTATGAGTCAGGGCCAACTCCACGGCACATTACAACAACAACAGCCTCCTAAACTATGAGACAATAAATTTGTTTGTTAAAGCCACCCACTTGTGGTGTTTCTGTTATAGCAGCACTAGAGAACTAAGACAAGAAACGTCATCTACTCCAGTGGTTCTCAAAGTGGGTTCCCCACAGTAACAGTGGCAGCACAACCAGAGAACTTAGCAAAATGCTAATTCTTTTTTCTTTTTTTAAAAAAAAAATTTAATTGTGATTTGGGTAAAAGTTTACAAAACAGATTGATTGTCCATTCAACAATTCATACACATTTTGTTTTGTGACATTGATTGCAATCCCCACGATGTAACAGCTCTCCTCCCACTTCCTCCCCGTGTTTCCCATTTCTCATCCTCCTTTCCTCTCCCTTCCTGCTTGCTTAGCATTATCCCTGGGAAAATGCTGCCCTTAGTGAAGAAAATCAAAGAAGCAAAGAAACAATTAGTCCAAAGAATCAATGGACCACGTGAACCCCAGCCTCCATGACCCCAAGACCAGAAGAACTAGTTGGTGCCCGGTTACCACAGCTGAGCACTCTGAAAGGGGTCACAATAGTGGGAGAAAAAGGTGGAACAAAATTCAAAATAACAAAAAAGACCAGGCTTACTGGTCTCATAGAGACTGGTGGGAACCTCCCCCCCCCGACCCCATCCCAGAGTATGGCCCTTAGACACCCTTCAAGCCTGGAACTGAACTCACCCCAGGGGCTCAATTTTCAACCAAATGATAGACAACCTTATAAGATGAACATTAATACCAGGGAGGTATGCACTCATTAAAATGCAAATTCTTAGGCCAGAAATTCTGGGGTTGAGGCCCAGCCATTTGCGTTCTAAAAAGCCCTCCAGATGACTCCAATGCCTGCCCACTTCAGGCTCAGGACCCAGTGATGCAAGCTGAGACCAGAAGGACCAGCTGGGGTTGGCCAGGTGATGGGAAGAATAAAGACACTTTCTGGGCAAAAAAGAACAGCATGAACCAGGGCCCGGAAGCCAAAAAGGTCTCCACTGAGGCTGGCAAGGCTGGGGTGTAGCAAGCAGGGGCATGAAAGGGCCTGGAAAGTCTGACTTTACAGCACCTTAGAGTCCCCCATGAAGAGTGTGGGTTTTCTCATAAATCCACTGAGGATCCCCTGAAAGGTCCTGATCAGAGGAGCATCCTACATATCCTAGAATTCTGTTTACATCTGTGCCTGGGGGTGGGTCAAGGCATAAAGGACCACACCTGTGGCCTGGCTCCCTGTGCTTCATGGACCACAAGCTTGGCCCTTTGACCGGATCCTTCCCAGTCCCTGAGGAAATGGCGCCCTCATAAAGCTGCCCAGGGGTGATGCAGAAGGTCATTTACCAAGAACACTTAATTTTCATTCATTGAAAATAGGAGTGTAAGCAATTAAGGAGCTCAGTTGCTAAGCTAATCCACCCAGAGGCACTTGGGAAAAAAGGCCTGGCAATCTATTTCTTAAAAACTCAGCCACTGAAAACCCTATGGAGCAGAGTTCTATTCTGACACACCTTGGGGTCGTCATGACTCAGAGTCTGCTCTATGGCAATGGCTTTTTGGATACCTATTAGGATTTTCTAGCTGTCCATGTGTATTATTTTTATCTTTTTAAATATGTCAGCAAGGGTTATAAAAATAACAGAATTGTGGGTTGTTTCTGTTCTATACACCTCTGTATTTAAAAAAAAAAAAAAATGTTGCAGTTGTTGTTAGGTGCCATGGAGTTGGCTCGGACTCATAGCGACCCTGTGTACAACAGGACGAAACACTGCTAAGTCCTGCACCATCCGCATGATATTATTTTTTCAATAAAGGCAATTAAAATTTAGAGAGCTAATATTTATCAAATAGTGATAAGTGGAAGGCCACTCGATTGGTGATTTCATTCTTCATTCATCCAACAAATATTTACTGACTCCTGCTATGTTCTGGACACTGTATGGGTCTGGAGATTTAGAGAGAAAAAGAGCTCAAGGTTGTGGCTCATGAAGCTTGCGTGCTTTTGCATGCAGAAGTCAGACAATGAACAGAAAGCGAAATACATGTCAGTATTTGTATTGAGGGGGGCAGGCTGGTCAAGGAAAATGAATTGTAACGACCACATGGGACAAAGGGGATATGAAGGAGAAACAGCAAGTCCTAATGGGGGGTCCGGCCTGAGGAAGAGCAACAGAGAGGGCCGTGGGTTCAGAGGGTGGGAGCAGGGGACAGAGAGGGGACAGGAGAGGCAGATGCAGGGGCCTGGGGACCCCTGTGGGGATTTGGGCTTTTACACTGAGTGATGTGGGAGCCACTGGACACAGAGATGGGATCTGACATTTTAAAGGCTCTCTTGGTTGCTTTGTGTGTGTGTGTGTGATTTGGGTGAAGATTTATAGAGCAAATTCACTTTCCATACAGCAGTTCACATACACTTTGTCTCATGACATTGACCACAGTTTCCCACAATGCATCAGCTCCCCTCCCACTTCCTCCCCATAGTTACCTCTTCCCAGTGCCCACCCCTCCATGCACTCCTGCCCCCTGAGCTGTCTCCCTGTGCATAAGCAGCCCTTCTTTCTCCCATGATGTTCTCTCCAAGGGGTATATCTATCTTGGTGGCTTTTGGAGAGTGGTCCATGAGGAGGGTGGGGCAAAAATGAAAGTGGGGAACCAACCCTTCACTCTCCCATTGCCCCACCCCCATTGCACATGTCTATTTCTGCGTGATGCAAAAGAATAAACTTTAAAACTTCCCCAAAGCAAATATACAATGGCTTCCCCAAAGCAATGTGGTGCTCTTCCCACCCTAGATGGAGATTCTGCCTTTCTGTACACCACTAATAACCCTCTTTGCTGTAGATGTTGTACTCTGTGTATGTGCTACACAAACTCCACACTTATTGACATGGTTAGGTTCCAAAGAAAGACCAGGTCATTGTGCAAAAATGGAGGATGACTACATCAGATCACAAAATGAAAGATGACTACATCATCATGTAGCTGCCAAGTCACATCATTACACAACTCCCAAGCCACTGAGAATCATGTCCCAGCCAAGATGACACATTACCTAGGTTTTTGTTATGACAGATACATGTCATTGATGTGCAAAGTAATTCGATAGTAGATTTTTCACTATTGTTGTAAATGCGAAATGTTGGATAACAAGAGTCAATAAGTGAGGAGTAGGTGTACTATATGTGACAATAGACATCTACCCAAAATGGAATTTTCTTACTTTTAGAGTTTTCTTATTTTATAAGTCAAATTCAAACCCACTACCACCAAGTCCATTCCGACTCATAGCGACCCTATAGAACAGAGTAGAACTGCTTCATGGGGTTTCCAAGAGTGTAAATCTTTACACAAGTAGACTGCCTCATCTTTCTCCCACAGAGTAGCTGGTGGATTCATACTTCTGGTTAGCTGCTGAATGCATTAGCTCCTTTTCCTACTTTATAGGAAACAATAAGAATTAATCATAATATAACACAGGTGGAAGATGATGGTGGCTTGGGCCGGAGCAGGAACAGTGGAGGGGCAGAGACCTGGTCAGACTCTGGACATGCTCTGAGGTGGAGCCAGCAGGACTAGTTACTGGACTGGATAAGAGATGAAAGGAAGAGGCCTCGAGGATGAATCAATATTTTTCACCTACATCATGAAAAGATGTAGTCATTCATTGCCATCAAGTTAATTATGACTCATGGTGACCTCATGTGTGCTCTGTAGGTCTTTCAAAGCTGTGACCTTTTGGAAGCAGATCACCAGGTCTGTCTTTCAAGGTATTTCTGAATGGTTTGAACCACCAACCTTCTGGCTAGTAGTTGAGCACTTAACCATTTTCATCACCCAGGGACTCCTGCTTAAAGGTTAGAATTTCCATTTATTGAGATGGGAAGACTTGGAGAAAAGTAGGTCTTTGGGAAAGAGAGGGAAACAGTTAATTCGTTTTTAAACAAATTATGGCCTATTAGACCCATAAGTAGAGTAGAGCTACACCAAGTAGGTAGTTGTATATATGAGCCTAGAGTTCAACACAAGATCCCAGCTAGAGATAAAAATTTAAGAGTCTTCTGCTTATAAATGGTATTTAAGGCCACAAGAATGGATAATGTCCTGAGAAGAGTGTGTGCAGCTGGCAAAGAGCAGCAGTCCCAAGACTAGCCGCTGAAGCACACCCACCCTGAGAAGCTGGGTGAGGCAGAAGGGCCAGCAATGATGGCAGGGGCTGGGCTGGAGGGAACCAAGAGTCTGTGGTGTCCTTGAAGTGGAATAAAGAAAGTCTTTCAAGGAGGAGGGAGCACTACCTTCAATTCCAATCCTGGTGACCCCATGTGTGCAGAGTCGAACTACTCCATAGGAATTGTAAGGCTGTGGCCTTTGGGAAGTAGATTACCAGGACTTCCTTTGAAGGAGCCTCTGGGTGGGTTTGAACCACCAACTTTTTGGTTAGCAGCCAAGCGTGTAACTGTGTGCACCACCCAGGGACTCCAGAATACTACCAATGACCATTCATTTAACATCTTCCTTGGGCCAGGCAATCAGCCAAGGACTTCATGTGCAACATCTCACTCAACTTGTCTCACTGGTAGTGGATGCTATGCTCTGCTGCCCAGATCCCCTACTCAGGGCCAACATACCTATCCTTTCACTGCTGGAAGGGTTGCCTAACGTTGGTCATCCCCCTCCCCAGGGACAGTCTGTACCCAGTGGCTGGTTAATGCAGGAGTTCAAAGGCCTAGCCTCCTTGCCTCCATTTTAGACACCTGAAAGGCCCATCCCAGCTTCAGAGCTCCTAGTACAATCAGCTGAGGCCTGTGTTGCCACATCTAATTTAACATCCCTTTGCCCCAACCTAGTTCCCTCACTTCCTCATGGAGCGCTTCCCAATAAACCTCCCGCAGGCAAAGCTCTGCCCTGAATCTGTTCCCTTTGATGATCTCCAAAGCCCTCTATGTGGCCTGGACCTATAGGACCTAATCTTTAACCAGAATCAAGCAGCTTCCTCCCTCAGAAAGAGGACTATAGCCCTTGTGGGCAGTGATGAAGGAGCCTTGGCAGTGCAATGGTTAAGTATCTGGTTGCTAAGTGAAAGGTTGGTGGTTCAACCCACTCAGTGGGAGAAAGATGAGTCAGTCAGCTTCTGTAAAGATTACAATCTAGGAAACCCTATGGGGCAATTCTACTCTGACCTACAGAGTCACCACGAATTAGAATCAACTTGAGGGCAATGGGTTTGATTTATTTTTCAGTGTGGGCAATGATGAGGTAGGGCCTCTTCTAGGATCCATTAAATGCTTTGGTGGGAAATAGGAGACTCTCTGACCACCTACTGTATTTATTTATTTATTCATTTTTTTCTTAAATAAACTATACCTGATTTTTACAGTTGTCAAAATGTATATAATAACACATTTGCCAGTGGAGTATTTTTCATGTGTGCAATTTTGTGACATCCGTTACATGAACCATGTTGGGCAACCATCATCAACGTTCATTGTCTAGCCACCCATTTTAAATTGTGACCCACTGCAGGCCCCCCACCCCTGACACTCTTGATTGCTCTTCCCTGCTCTACTTGGAGGAGGAGTTGGGATGGGCTTCAGCAAAGAGGGCTCCCCAGAGGAGGTGAGATTTCAGCCATGTCTAAAAGGCTGACACAAGCTAGACATAAGAAAGGGCTTGGGCACACATTGTGGCTCAGTGGTGCCAGCTTCCCAACGGGATCCCTAACTCCACAATTTTTCAGCCATGCAAACTTTGCCAAATTATAAAACCTCCCAGAACCCCCGTGCCCTTACCTATAATAAGGAAAGCTGGGGTGAGATGATATGTCTGAAAATGCGTTGCCACCTCCAAGGTGTGCCTAGACTTTGAGACTGCATAGATGAGGGAAGTTTCCAGAAATCTGGGGCAGACTGATGGAAGAATTCCAAATTTCCATTTTGCCATGTCAGGACATTAAAACATGAGCTAACCATTCACTGTCCACTGTCACCGTTATATAATCGAAGAAGGAACACACTTTATGCAATAAAAGGAGGAAGGCCCAAAACTCGGAATAAAGACGGTTCTTTAAATTTTAAAAAAAAGAAAAGAAAAGAAAGAAACCTATGGGAAAAAATGATCTTATAGGAGAAACTCGTTCTTGTTTTCTCATTTTTCCTCAGAGGAGGAAAGTTTTCCGATGACAGCACTCTGACGTGAGAACATTGGGATGGCGCCCGGGGTGAACAAATGCGGCTGCCCACAGCTGGGGGCTCAGGTGCAGAGCTTCCAGCTCCCCAAGGACTGAGGGGTCAAGGTCTTAACCCGCCTGATACCTACCTGAGGCACATCAGTGTACTGAGGAACTCCAGATGGAACGCTTTCTAGAAACTACCATTCCCTGGCACAAGGGCAGAGTCTGGTGTTTGTCTCTGTGGGAGGAGTGACTTGGGCCAAGGTAGAAGTGGGGACCTAGTAAGAGTCCCTGGAGAGTAAGAAGCTGATAATCGAAATGTTGGGGATCCGAGTCCACCTGATGATGTGCTTCCAAAAACTTCAGTCGCTGAGAATCCCACGGTGCACGGTTCTGCTCTGACACGTTCAGGCCACTATGAGCCGGAGTGGACTCCACAGCTGCCGGTAAGTTAGTGTAACAACCACCACAGTGAGCATTCACGTGGTGCTCGCTGTGTACAGAGCACTGCTCTGAGAGCTCCCTGAACACAAGCCCGTTTGTTGTCACAGAGCCCTGTGAGGAGGGAGCTATTATCATCCCCATTTTATAGATTAGTAAACTGAGGCACAGAGAGGTTCAATCACTTCCCCACACCTCTCTGCTAGTAAACGGTAGAGCCAAGTCTAAACCATCCGGCTGCAGACTTTGTGACTTTGTGTCTGTGTGTAGGCTTGAACCACCAAACTTTCAGTTCATTTAAAAAAAAACCAAACTCACTGCCTTCGAGTCAATTTCTACTCATAGTGACCCCTCCTTGGGTTTCTGAGGCAGTATCACTACAGAGGCTAAAGCACTTGACTGCTCACCAGAAGGTTGGCAGTTCAAACCCACCAGCCACTCTTCGGAAGGAAGGTTGGGCAATCCTACTTCCGTAGTGATACTGCCTCAGAAACCCAAGGAGGGGTCGCTATGAGTCGGGGCCGACTCGACGGCACATAACAACAACAACAACAACATCACTACAGAAGTAGATTGCCCAACCCTCCTTCCGAGGACTGGCTGGTGGGTTTGAACCACCACCCTTCTGGTTAGCAGTCAGATGCCTTAGGCACTACGCCACCAGAACTCTGAGTACATTAACCACAGCCAGGCCTCTTACTAGGCCCACATTTATACCTTGGCAGACTTTGCGCTTCCAACGACGTCACAGAGAGGAATAGATTGATCTGCTGGTTGCCAGGGGCAAACTTCCAGCAGAAACCCACCCCACCCTAATGTCCAGAGGTGGCATGCCATGTCCAAGGCAGCAAAGCTACATCACCTACCCACCCCCTCGTCACTGCCTCTCCCACTCCTCTCCCCCATCAGAGAAGCAGAGCCTCCTACTTCCTCCTCCCTCTCACCTGCCCTCTTTCCTCACTTCCATCCTCCACTAAACCCATCATAAAACGGCGACAATGGTGAGGTCCCCATAGCAACAGCTCTGATGCCAGAGCCCAGGATTAGGACACCAGATCAGTCTGTGAGACTTGCTGCTGCGTGGTGAGGGCCTGGAGGTGTCTGCTGAGAAAACACACAGCAGAGAGAAGGCAACCCCCAGGACAAACCCACTGGGCTTTCTATTAGCCGCTCTTTAAGGAAACAAAATGCAATGAGAAGTCTCCCTGAACAGGATGAGTCATGTGGACATAGGCACAGAAGAAGCAAGGCTGCGGAAACACAGAGCTGAGCAGCGTCTGCACCCGGCCAGCGATTCAGCCCTCGGTGTATGACAAAGGCCAAACCATCTCCCCCATTTCCTTCAAAGATGCACCCTCATCAAGAGGCCAGTCCCCCGTCTCCCCTTTCCAGAGATTTCCACACTTGCCCAGGCACCAGGCTGAGCAGCCTAGTGGTCCCCTGATAGCGCCCATTCAGAAGAAAGGAAGAAAAGATGCCACGTGGAGGCCTGAATGACTTCTGCTCTCTCTGGAGATGGATCCCTTCCCCCTACTCCTTGCTCAGCTCTGTGTGGATACAGCCACTAATGCAGAGGCAAGCCCCAGGCATGTCCTTCATGGCCTTGGTAATCATGTCCAGGAGCTAACCTAGGATGTGTGTCCCAGTTTTGCACCTCCTCAGGCCTCCAGGACACGTTCATCCTCCATCTAAGCCTGACACTTCACACCCAGCGCTGACTTCTCTGTCTTCCACTGCAAACAGCACCTCCACTGACCTCCGTGTGGCCGCTGTTTCCTGAGTCACAGAAGCCATCTCCTCTTCAACCCAGGCTGGAAACTGCCATCCAGCTCACTTTCTCTCCCTTTCAGCTCCATTGTCAATCAGTTGTCACGTTCTGAGTCTTTTTCTTCCCCAATGTCCCTCTCATGTGTCTTTTCTGATCCATTCCCATGGCCACTTCACTAGCCCAGCCTCAGGTCACTCCCGCTTTGGATTTAAAACTATCCAGTCCCATCAGCCTAGTGACTGACTGCTCCCAGCCATCTTTCTAAATGTGTCCTTCAAGCGTTTCTCATACCATCTCTGCCTCTCTAGTGCTTTCCAACCCAAGAAAAACCCTTCACACAAGCACATACACATCCTCTCACTCACACACAGAGATACACTCACACACAAATACACACACTCTCACACAGACACATACAAACACATACACACAGTCACACACAAATACACTCACATAGATGTTACACACAACACAGCCTCACAGATACACTCACACACACTCTCACACTCACATAAGCTCTCACACTCTCCCACACAAAGTCACATACACAGATGCATTCATATCCTCTTACACACTCACAAACACTTACATAGACTCACACATGCTCTCTCATGAACATTCTCATACATACACAAAATCATCACACAGGCCCCGAGGTCCAAGTGGTGCAGACCAGCTGCAAAGGTGCTGGAGACAGTGTGGCGAGAGTCACATGAGAAGTCAGGTCAGGAGCAAGGTCCTCAATAAGATGGTGAGTTCCACTCTGGCAAGGACTGTCATGCACTATTTTTCTGTCTATCTCTTCCCCTCTCCTATTGTCCAACTCACCTAGCACAGAGATGGACACACAGTAGGTCTTTAATAAATATTTCTTGAAAGACTATCTATGAGCTTCCCAAGTTTAAACCTTCATAAGAATCCATATTGGCCACCATTTTTACAACCGAGAACTTTGGGTAACCTTGGATAAAACCACTTGATTATCCTCCAGAACAAAGAAGTGGAGAAAGAATGTCAATGTCTCTCATTATCTGCCTGTATTCCATGCTCCTTCCTGACTTGGAGTCTTCATTGACAAAATCCCCAACCTAAATGAATGAATCAATCAGCACACACTTTCCCTGAGCATTTACAGGTCTGGGTACAATGAAGGCATTAATCAAGGTGGGTGGATGGTTGCATAGTTAGATGAGTGGATGGATGGGTAGATGGATGGGTGGATGGATGGATGGATGGTGGATGGATGTGAGTAGCCTTTAAAATCTGGCTCACATCTCAGTTCTTCTAAGACAACTTTCTGGATTAGTTCCACTCCACTCTGATCTCCCTCTTTATTGAGCATCTCCTTGGTATGTAGCAGATTCAACTTTCTCAATATTCCTGGATGCCTTTGGCTATTTCACTCCTGTGGGTGCATGAGTGTCTATGACTCTATCGCCATTACACCCACTAGTCTGTAAATTCCTCTGGAGCAAGCACTGGGCTATTTCCTTCATGACTTCCATGGCACTAATGCAGGCCCCCACAAGCAGCTAGTGGTCAGCAAGCCACCTGTCCACCACCCATGGGCAGGGTATATGAGGAAACTGTGGCAAGGGCAGCCCCAATGCAGATATTTCTTGGAGCATTTGTTCTGGCTTGTGTCCTTGTAAGGAGCTCTGGTGGCATAGTGCTTAAGGCATTTGACTGCTAACTGGAAGGTTAGCAGTTCAAACCCACTAGCCACTCCACAGAAGCAAGACTGGGCAATCTACTTCCATAAGGATTTCCACCTCAGAAACCCAAAAGGGGTCACTATGAGTCAAAATTTACTTAATGGCAGTGAGTTTTTTTTTCCTTTTTTTTTTTTTTTTTGGTTTTTGTGTCCTTTGTTGGATGTTTGTGTCTGGGAGGGTCTTCTCTAGAACCAGGAGATCACACCTTGGGTGAGGGGGCATGCCCCAAGGTCCATGGCCTCGGGCTACACATTTCTTCCCCTTTCAGGAAAGGAGGAAAGCAGGCCCCAGGGAGGCCCTTGGCTGGTGTGGAGTTGGAATGCCCTGTTTCTATCCTACATCCTTGGCTGTCGTGCCTTAGGCCCCCTTGCCCCCATTTCAGAAGCAAATGGAAGAAGGAAGATGTGAGTGATCCAGAAACCCCTGGAAATTGCCAGAAAGTGCTAGGCTTGTATATTCATGCAGCAGTGCAGTACAGTATGTGTTTTCATCACATGGATGTGTCCTTGAGAGGGGACACAGACTCAGCTCTGGATCCTTACACTCTGGCTAAATTAAGCCCTCTCAACAAAGTGGCACAGAGTCCTCCATGTTGGGGCCAGGAGCGCCCCTAGAGAGTGCAGCCCCGATGTTAAGTCTCCCAACCTGTAAGATGGGGATGATAGTAGCACCAGCATCCTAGTTTGCCATGAGGACTCGTGACACAGCCACAAAAAATGCTTGGCATCATGCCTTCCACATACTACTGTTGATGATGAATGCCATCGAGTCAATTCCAACTCACAGCAGCCACATGTGACACAGCAGAACTGCCCCATGGGCTTTCCTAGGCTACAATCTTTCCAGAAGCAGATCACCAGGTCTCTGTCCTATAGAGCAGCTGGGTGGGTGATGGTGACAATGATGAAGAGGAAGAAATTGTGCCTCACTCACGGTTACCAAATGACTTCAACACAGAGCTGCCCTGAGAACAGAATAGGTCTCTCCAACTTAAGCCAATAATCTGAGGCCTTACACTGTGTGGTCCCATTGCCTTGGTGTCATTTTCTCTTTCTACTGTAGCTCCACGATTTTCCCTGGTCTCTGCTCACTACCACTAGTACATCAACAGAACCAGCAGTCCTCCTACAGGACTTAACCCCACCAAGAAGGTCCAACAGATGCCTCACTGGCTCCTAAAAACTCGTTTTTGCCGAGTCAATTCTGATTCATAGCAACTAGCAACCCCCAGTGTTACAGAGTAGGACTGCTCTGTAGAGTTTTCTTGGCCATAATCTTTATGTTGTAAGCATATCTTCTGGGCTTTCTTCCACAGTGCCACTCAGTAAACCAAACAAAACCAAACCCACTGCCATGGAGTCAGGTCTGACCCATAGCGACCCGTCCTTGGGTTTCAGAGGCAATATCACTATGGAAGTAGATTGCCCACCCTTCCTTCCCGGGAGTGGCTGGTGGGTTTGAACCACCAGCTTCTTGTCAGCAGTCAAGTGCCTTGGGCACTACGCCACCAGAGCTCCCTTATAGGTTGGTAGACAAGTGCAAGTGATTTGTGCCACCCAGAGCTGGTAGCATAGTGGCTAAGACACTTGCCTGCTAACCAGACGGCTGGCGGTTCAAACCCACCAGCCACTCCTCGGAAGGAAGGTTGGGCAATCCTACTTCCGTAGTGATACTGCCTCGGAAACCCAAGGAGGGGTCGCTATGAGTCGGGTTTGACTCGACGGCACATAACAACAACAACAACAAGGGACCTCTCCAGGAAAAGCGGGCTCAGTTGCACAGGGAATATCCCCACAAAAGAAGGTTCCTTGGAGTTCTGATGGAACTCTGGAGTCTCACCCCAAAGACAACACCCCTTAAATGAGCAACTGCCTCTCTTCTTTCCTCCACCTCCTCCTCCTTCCAAGCTCCTTTAACACAACAAACAGTGAACCTGGGTCAAGGACAGCTCAGCCACTGCCTCTGTGACCTCAGACAAGTCGTCTGATGTTCCTGGGCTTCTTACCTAGAAGACTTCCAAAACCCCATCCAGCTGCCAAGCTCAGGGATGCACTGAGCCCCACTGAGCCTCTAGCCAGGAGATCAAGAGGTCTTTACGGCAACATGGGGGAGATGTGGGACCCCAAAACTTATCCAGTGAGGTCAATGCCAAGGGCATGGCATCCTCCCTCATGGTGACCACCCTAGTCCAGCCCAGGCCAGAGCTGGATCTCTCCCCTCCCTCGATCCCTCTCACAATGGCATGTTCCCAGGGAGCTGCTGGCCCACGTTTGCATGAGTGCAGCCATCTGTCTGGGCTCTCCTCGTTTGTGTGCTATGGGATGAACCCATTCATTTCTATCTGGCACTTGGCGGGGTGACCTTATGTGTGGAGTTTATGATGAAGCTCTCTAATGATGCCTCCTGACTGAACCAAATTTGACTTCCGTAATGGCCAGAGAGAAGCTTGCAGCCTGTGAGTCTGTACTACTCTGTCACAGAAGCTAAAGGGGCATTTGCCACCATAAAGGGCTGGCTTCTTGGTGGCCTGCCCACCCTCCCCAGCTTCCTCCCAAAATCTTTTCTGATAATGTGGGTAAGATTCCTCTTCCAGTAGCAGACAGGATAAATCCACTCTCCAGTACCACAGGTAAACCTTTGACTACAACGACCTTCCTCCACCTCCAGAAAGACACACACTGTTATTAAAACGATTGGGGGAGAGGGCACGTACTGAAGAGTTTATGTCACCAACTTACTTCCTGGAGGTTATTGCTTTATTTGTCCCACTGTGATCCCAAAATATAGACGTAGGAAAAACTGTCAGGATACAAATGTATTACACTGTTTCTGGTGGTTATTTGGGGGCAGGGGAAAGAAGAAGAGCCCATGGGTGGTGCAAATGGTTAGGCATCTGTCTACTAACCAAAAGGGTGGCAGTTAGAACCTAACCAGATGTGCCTAGGAAGAAAGGCCTGGTGATCTACTCTCAAAAATCTGCCACTGAAAACCCTGAGGAGAGCAGTTTTATCCCGACACACACGGCATCGCCATGAGTCTGTCAATTCCAAGGCAGTTGGTTTGGGGTTTAGTGTGCATATGGGAAGGAAGGAGTTAGGTGAGATTAGAGGGGTGTGGTTCAATACGTAATTTGTGTGTGTGTGTGTGTGTTCAAATTAACAGCTAACAAAGTACTTTTCCTGAGGGAAAAAAACACATAGCTTGAAATGCTTTAATTCCACCTGGATATAAACCAACATGAAGGCAGGCACAAAAGCCAAGTGCATCGATTCTGGAGTTGTGAGATTAGGGGGCCGGGCAGACAGGGAGAACAAACCCTTGGAAGAATAAGATCCCTCACGGCTCCCAGCATCCCTTAGGACTTCCTATTTGATCTACTTTGTGGGATTGTATAAAGGGCATATCTCACCAGCAACAGAAGTCTGTCCTAGTCTGATTTAGGATTGTCATCTTGTTCCTAAAAGGGTTCACAGTGTCCATACCCTTAGTCACTGCACGTAGATTTGCATTCCACAAATGGGAGCAGTGGCCTGGAGGAGAACTGACATGATACCACTCAGCACCAGCTTGGCCCTCTGCAGGAACTGTGGATTTCTGAGACAACTTCTTCTGGGGTTACTCTGTTAGGAGGGAAAATGAGTAGGCTTTCCAACGGTGGCTGTTGAATGAATCAAAATTGACATTTATGACAATGTAATGAGATGTCCCATCCACAGAAAAAGGATCATCCCTGTCCCAGAATGTAAGAAGCCACTCAGATATAACCAATCTGGGAGTCCCTATGTGCTGCAAATGATTAAGCTCTTGATCACTAGCTGAAAAGTTGGCAGTTCAAACCTTGTCAGAGGCATCTCAGAAGACAGGCCTGATGGTCAGCTTCGTATCGGTCACGTTTGCCCCTGTACACAGAGTCGTTATGCATCAGAATCTACTCAACGGCAACTAACAACATCAACATCATCACTTGAGGGCCTTTGAGAGAGTGCCCAGTGTCTGCTCTGTGGGCCAGTCCAGGCTACCAACGCCCAGCTGGGCTGATAACAGATTTGAAGATGGACGGCCTGGCTCTGTAGAAGTATCTGAAGAAGCATCCATTGGAAGCTCTGTCTGGAAGAAGCCTGGAAGCTGTCAGAGCTCCTCACTCCCTCCCACAGTAGTTCCTGACTCTTCTCAAGACAGAAAAGCTCAGGGGCCTGCCCTTCTCAGACACGTCCTGGCAAGATGCCTTCAGGTATTACTGTTTTTGCAAGAACATTCAAATGGCAGGGAGGGAAAGAAGAAAATCAGTGCTGGTGGCACTGTGTTTTCATTCGGAGAAGACTCTTCTCTGATCATTTCCAGCAAGGCTCTGAGCCAAAGAAGGAAAATCCACTGCACATTTTTCCTTTAACATTTTTATTATAAAAAAATGTCAAATTTGTATCAGTAGACAAAATAATGTAATGACCCCCATCACCCATCACACAGCGTCAACAGTTATCAACAGTCTGCCACTGTTGTTTCATTGGTCCTCCTCCCACTCCCCACCTCTCCACTTGATGACTATTGCTTAGAATTTCTTAGATAAGATTAATACACAATGAAATGCACAGATCTTCACTCTATGATGCTGACAAACAGAAAAATCATATAACCCAAACCCTATTATAATATAAAGTATTTCCATCTCACTAGAATGATCGGAAATGTCCCTTCCCAGCAAACACTCCAGTAGTGACTCCCCACCCGCCCCCTCCAGCCACTCATAACCACTCATCTACTTTTGTCTCTACTCTATATAGAGACATTTGCTTACTCTAGATGTTCCAGGCAGGAGGATCACACAATAATTGTCCTTTGGTGTCTGGCTTCTTTCCCTCAGAACAATCTTCTCAAGGTTCATTCATGTGGTACCATGCATTAAAATTTCATTCCTTTGTATGACTGAATACTATTCTATTGTATGTGTATACCACATGTTGTTTATTCATTCATCTGTTGATATAGACACTTGGGTTGTTTCTACTTTTTGGCTTTTGTGAATAATGCCGTTATGAACTTTGGTGGACTTGTATCTATTTGTGTCTCTGCTTTCAATTTTTTTTGAGTATATACCTAGGAGTGGAATTGCTGAGTCATGTGATAATTCTATGTTTAAATTTTTGAGGAACTGCCAAATGGTATTCCACAGTGGTTGCACCAGTTTACATACCCATTAGTGAACAAGTGTTCCAATTTCTCCACATCCTAGTTAACACTTGTTAGTTTCATTTTCTGGAAATAACCATCCTGTTGTTGTTGTTATGTGCCATCAAGTCGGACCCAACTCATAGTGATACTGCCTTGGAAACTCAAGGAGTGGTCACTATGAGTCTGATCTGACTTGACGGCAGTGAGTTTCGAGTGCCTAATGATGTTGAACATCTTTTCATGTGCTTAGTGGTCATTTGCATATCTTTTTTGGAGAAATGTCTATTCAAGTCCTTTGTGAATTTTTTAATTGGGTTGTCTTTTTGTTGTTGAGTTATAGTTTTTTATATATTCTGGATCCCAAAATTAAACCCACTGCCATCAAGTTGATTCCAACTCATAGTGATTCCCATTGTGTTTCCAAAGCTGTAAATCTTCACAGAAGTAGATTGCCTCATCTTCCTCCTTCAGGGCACCTGGGTTTGAACAACAGACCTTCTGGCTAGCAGCCGAATACCTTATCTACTACAGCACCTGAGCTCCTTATATACTGGATAGCAAACCCTTACCTAATAAATGTTTTCCCAATATTTTCTCCCATTATATAGGTTATCTTTTCACTTTCTTGACAATATGCCTTGCTGCACAAAAGTTTTACATTTTGATGAAGTCCAGTTTAACATTTTTTCCTTGGTTTTCCATGCTTTTGGTATCCTAACTAAGAATACATTGCCAATAACTAGGTCCAGAAGCTTTACCCTATGTTTTCTTCTAAGAGTGCTATGGTTTTAGTTCTCATATTTAGGTCATTAATCCATTTTGTGTTAATTTTCATATATGGTGTGAAATATGGGTCCAGCTTCATTCTTTTGCATGAAGAGATCAAGCACCATTTGTTGGCGACACGATTTGTTCCCCATTGAAGGACTTGACACTGTTGTTAAAAATCAGCTAGGTACTGATGTATGACTATATTGCACTGCTGTATATATCTATCTTTATAGGCACTATGAGTTGGAATTGACTTTATGGCAAAGAATTTAGTTTTGGGTTTCTACCACTACCACACTACTTTGATAACTATGGCTCTGTAGTACGTTTTGAAATTGAGAAGTGTGAGTCCTCCTACTCCATTCTTATGATTGGATAATTTCTATTGAACAACTTCAAATTCATAGAGCTTCTTTTTACATCTCTAATAGTCGACTATTAAGCCATTCCAGGAGATTTGTTTGTTTCAGTTACATGCTTTTGGGTAGAGAACGGATGCATTGCATGATACAGTAATCATCGTACATCTATTTAAATCAAAATGAACTTAAATCAAATTGTAATTAAATTTCTCAGTTACAGTAGCCACATTTCAAGAGGTCAATAGCTTCATGTGGCTAGTGGCTATTGTGGTGGACAGAGAAAATGTAGAACATTTTCATCACAACACAGAACTTTGTTCTACTGGACAATGCTACTCTAGAATTTCTACTTTGCTCTTTTGGATGGTTTCTGTTTCTTTACTGAGATTTCCCATCTTTCATAATGTGTGTATAGTTTTAAGTCCTTGATCATAGTTATAGTTGGTGCATTAAATGCCTTGTCTAGTAATTGTAACATGTGGATGATCTTGCCATCTACGCCTCCTTTTTCTTGAGGATGACTTTCCTGTTTCTTCACACATCTAGTGATTTTTTATTGGATACTGAGCATTCTGATGACACAAATGATACACTCTGGTGTCTGCCTTATTCTTCTGTCAGTTTGTTCCAGGCAATTAAGTTGACTAGACTCAATTTTCAAGCTCATCTCCCTTTGGACAGTAGCAACCAAAATCTCTGCTCAGTTCCTGAAACTTCCAGTTACTGCTTTTTTTTCCCCCCTGAAGCCTTTAAAGTCTCCCCTGAGCATGCATATCATGCTGTGCCAACAGTTTGGGTGGGCCTTATCTGTAGACTTTAGGGTCCACCTCCTCTGTGGCACCCTTCATTCTAGGACTCCCCTAACATAATTGGCTTTATTCAAGCCCCAAACTGTTCTCTGTCACCTCAAACCAGAACAGCTTATTTTCTAGATGCTTGTAACCTAGACAAACTCCGAGCAACACATCTTCAGTTCAGAATCTCTGAGGGCTTCTTCAGTTTGCTATAGTTTCATGAAAACTCTGCCTTCAAGTGGGGCCATGTATCAGCAAAGTCCTCCAATTATGGGTCATCTGAGGAAGAAGTCCCTTTGAGTCATCTGGCATCCAGATGAGCGAGGAACACTATGATGTCTTAACTTCCAGAGTCACCTTCTTAGGCTATAGCATGAAGGTTGCTGGTTTTCACTCCTCCTGAGATGAAATTCACACAAACCTGGCTACACTGCCTCCAAAATTGGATCAAAGTGTCCAGCCTTCCTGGGATTTTCATTCCTTCCAAGATTATCTCCCATAAAAGGCAACCATTGCTGAACCACTTTAGCACCCACTGGGAAAAGGCTTTCCATGGTGTTGGCTTCACCAGTGAGCAACTGTTTTCCAGAATGTCAAGCAGTTATTGACTTCTTGGTTTGTGCTAGCACATTGCAATGCTCAGTTTCTTATCACTGGCTCTTCATCTAGAGTATCAGAACATGCTTAGCCACAAAAGGCGAGGTGGCCCTGAGGCTCCAATTACTCACCACTCAAGAGCAATGTCATCACAGGAAGGAACAATGCACAAACTGACAAAGAGCCCTTGGTCTGTCTGCACAGGAGTCAAGATGCTCCACGACTGTCTGCGTAGGACTGTCTCTACAAACTATACCTGTCACAAGACTCCAGGGGATTTATTTCCAATAATAAGCCACCCCCACCATGAGAGAGACATGTTCAGTGCTTAGAGCTAACAGTTTGATGCTTGCTAAAAGTGCAGGATACAATACTGAAATACACCCTGAGATACTTCCTGGATTTGGTTGAGCCACCTCTATGATAAGCTAACTCCCTAATTCACTCATTCATTTACTCAATGAATATTTGAGTGTCCAGGTCTGGGAAGACAGCAGAGAACAAAATAGACACAGACGCCACCTTGGGCAGCTTACATTCAAGAGGGATGAGAGAGATGATAAACAAATAGGTGAGTATAATGTAGTAAGTGCTAAGGAAGAAAACTCAGAAGGAAGGTTGGGCAATCTGCTTCCGTAGTGATACTGCCTTGGAAACCCAAGGAGGGGTCGCTATGAGTCAGGTCCGACTTGAGGGCACATAACAACAACAACAAGGAAGAAAATGGGGACGCTGGTGGTTCAGTGGTAGAATGGCTGCGTGCCATGCAGGAGACCCAGTTTGATTTCCCAGCCAATGTTTCTCACACACAGTCTTGAGTGTTGCTATGATGCTCGATAGGTTCCAGACTAAGATGGCCCAGGAAGAAAGACCTGGTGATCTCCTTCCAAAAATCACCCAATGAAAACCCTACAGAGCACAGCAAACCAAGCCATAACTGACTGTGGGGATGGTGCAGGCCTGAGGAGCATTTTGCTCCATTGTGCATGGGGTCCCCATGGTATGGAGCCAACCTGACAGCAACCAACAATAGCACACGTATCATACATATTACAAATTATCATGTTACATACATCTACAGACACACTTATATGCACATACATATATCCATATATGTGTTCCAACATGATTAAAAGATTTCTGGAAGGATAGATTTTAATAGTGAAGAGCTGGCCAGAGAGTTGGTGAAATGGAAGGGGAATCTTCAGTTTTTGCCTTCTAGTCTTCTGAACTATTTGAAAGTTTCACATGAGACTATCTATAGCAAAATGAATAAATTAAACAAATACACTAATGTCCCCATTTGGTTTCAGAGGACCATTGGATAGAAAGGGCCTCTATACTAGAGAAGGTACCCATAATGGTTTGAGGCCTCCTAATTGTGTACTATGCCCTGCCCCAGCCACACTCACAACTCGGCATATGACACTGCCATGTGGGACCATCCAAATCCCATGGTTTCTGATGGTAGATCTTCCTTGACTTCATCTAAGTTAAGAAATCTGGGAACCAAAATTTCTTTCTGAGCTATAAGCAGCTCATGCTGAGCCCTCAAGTAAGTAAGCAAGCAAGTTGAGATCAAGAAGTTCCTGGTGACTATGGATTCCCTAACATCAGGGATTCCCTGACACACCAGCAGAGAACCTCGGCCAGTATTTCTCATCATTCAGAATGTCACATTCAGTATGCCCCAAAAAGGGCACTATATGGATCAAATTATGTCCCCCAAAAATATATGTTGTAAATCCTCACCTCCATGCCTGTGCTTATAATCCCTTTGGGGAATGAGTTGTCTCTGCTATGTTAATGAGGCAGAATTAGTGTAGGGTGTATCTTGAATCAATCTCTTCTGAGATATAAAGGAGATCAAACAAAACAAAAAAAAAAAGGAGGAGAGATGGGGTAAGACAAATGCCAAGACACACAGAGATCTCCAAGGAACCAGGAAACAGACAGTAAGACAAAGACCTTCCTCCAGAGATGACAGAGCTGCACCCTGAATTCACAATTCTAGCCTCCTAAACTGGGAGCAAATAAATTTCTGTTTGCTAAAGCCACCCACTTGTGATATTTCTGTTACAGCAGCAGTAGAGAACTAAGACAAGTACCATCTCAAGACTTACATCATGGATCAATCCACATGTGGCAGAGGATTTATAAGACATGGAGTATGTATTCCACATGCTGCTTCATCTGTATCGCCCTTAGCTAGTTGGTCATGAGCACTGATGCTGGACTAGCACAGGCTTCTGCTACTTACTGAGGTCACAAATCCATGCCATGTGGTTTCTCAGGAGCAATGAGTGAGTATGGCCCTGAGGCCACATGGAAGGTGGTCTTCCCACAGTGACTCAGAAAGAACAGATCTATCAGAAATGTCAGAATATAACTAACAGTGAAGAGATTTCACAATGGGTAATTATTACTACAAGAATTTGTATTAGAAGTCTGCGTTTGTTCCTAGAGGCCTCCTATGCAACAATATTTAATCCATCAACAGTGCAGCAAAATATCACAAATGACATGTAAGTACAGTGCATAAAAAATAAAGAAATATAAAAAATATCATTGACTTGGAGTTTGATGAGAGAACCAACAGATACACTAAGCTTTTCCACAGAAGTCATGGCCCTAAAATCACACACATGACTCAGAATGAGTCAGGCAGAGTGGAAGGATTAATCAAGTCTACTCCATGGATTCCAGATCAACATCCCACTAGATACATGCACACCGAGTATGAGAAGGCCTGAAGGTCCTCCCATCTTTTTGTTCTTGGACACAATAATGTGGACTGAAAGGCCAACTGCTTTCCACCAGAGATCTTAGCACAGAGAATCTCACAATGATATGCTAGTGATCTAGTCTAGCCTTACCAATGAGGCTAGATATGAACATAGATATGAACATGTGTAGCCAAATGACTCCTACCCAAATGACTGCTACAAGTTAGAAATGACTTGCAATGGGTCAAAGCATATCTGAGCCCCTTTCTACCATGGCTGTGCCTCTGGAGAACCACCTGTGCAAACACAGAACTTGACCCACATTAGGATCGGAGAACTGGGACAATGGCTCAGGAGTCAGCATCATGGTGGTCACTTGAGGTCAACTGCTAGGCTGTAAAAGACAATGAGAAATCTATCCCAGGAGTTGATAAGAGTCATATGTAACCAATAATGAGCTCCAAGGATCTGAAACCAAGGTAAGAAGAAACAGTTGCTCAGACTACAGGAATGGGTTAATTCTATCAAATGGCAAAAGATTTGCAGTTGTTTGCTAACCTAAAGGTAGGTGGTTTGAACCTGCCCAGTGATGATGAGGAAGAAATGCCTAGCAATCTGCTTCTGTAAGATTACAGCCAAAGAAACACTACTGGGCAGTTGTTCTCTGTTGCATAAGGGGTCATCATGAGTGGGAAGTAACTCAATAGCTTAGGGCCTTGTTTTTTTTTGGTTTGGGCATTTTTTAACATAGGAACAAGCTTTGACTCACAGAAGACCCATGGTATGTCATGGACTCCTTGTCCATAAACCTTACAGCCTAGGAAACTCAATGGGATAGTTCTACTCTGTCATATTGGGTCACTTGGGTCACTATGAGTCAGAATCAACTTGACGACAACTAACAACGACACCAGTGAGATATGTCAAGGTCATACAAAAGTCCTCCTCCAGTCCAGCTTACTGTCCAAGACACTTAACGCAGCAGGGCTGTATGTCAGACACCACAGGGAGTCATAACTTATCAGGATTTGCTTTTATTTTGCATTTGTGTAGAGATGGGTTTGCTGGAGTTGGCCCACGACTCTTGGCAGCACTGAAAGAAGTCTTTGAGGTTACTTCTTCCTTACCTACTTCCGTTCCTGCTGCTGACTTTAACACTCAGCTCCAAGTCACTGAGCTCTCTGTTGGTTTGGTTCATTTCCTTCTCACCCGTATTCCTAGTCCCAAACCTAAGAGCCCTCACTCTTCTGAGTCACTTGGCAGCCCAGTTGGTTTTTATCACAGCCATAACTCTCCCAATAGCTGCTGTTACACTACAGCTACCAGGGCAAGACTGGTACCATTGTGTTGGCTACAGTGCATTCATAAATTCCGACAGGTTTTTATTGAGTGCCTACGGTATGTGTCACATGTATGCCTACTGAGTGCTCTACCTCTTCCACTCGCCACCATCATCACCATCATCACTGCAAACGTACCTCATTTTTGCCTCTTGAACCTAAGCCATCTCCTTTCCAGCACCATCCCACAGTTAAGGAGAGGTGTCTCTCCTTCCTAGATAAGACTCTGCTGCTTCTCCAGCCATCTTCTCGCCGGCTATAGATAAGCCCTTACGGACTGGCTCTTTCATCTCACAGCCTGGTTAGCTGACCTGCCTCCAGCCATCACCTTCGTGCCCCTGATACCGAGCAGCCTCATCACTCCTCATACTTTGTAATCAATCCTCTTGGTTATTTAAACATTCTGTATCACTGTTTCTATCCCTATCTGTCTGTTTTTTCTGTATTTCTGAGATGCCTCTGTATCTTTTTCTCTTTAACACTCAGTTCTCTTCAACCCTCAGTCCGTTCATAAATCCTGCCACCTTCCCCCTCACTGCTCATCCACAAGTCTACCAAAAAATCTCTCACTAAGAACAAATATGACCTTGACCCCGGCTCCACATTTACACCCCTGGCAGTCCCAGGCTCCCAGACTCACAGCCTTTGAACCTCAGATTCACAGATATGGTTCTGATGGGTGTCCACTCCAACCTGAAACTGAAAACAAAAATCAATTGCTGTCAAGTCAGTTCTGACTCCTGGTGATCTCATGTGTGTCAGAATAGAACTGTCTCCGTAGGATTTTCTGGAAGTAGATCACCAGGCCTTTTATCCAAGCCAGGCCCTTCCACTGAGGTCTCTCTGGATGGACTTGAACCTCCAACTTTTAACCATGTATTAACCATTTGCATCACCCAGGGACTCCAGTCTAAAACTAAACCAAAACCAAATCCACTGTCATTGAGTTGATTCTGATTCACAGCAACCCTAGAGGATAGAGTAGAACTCCCCCAAGGCTGTATATCTTTACAGAGGCACACTGCCTCATCTTTCTCCCACAGAGCAGCTGGTGGGTTCGAACTGCCAAACTTTTGGTTAGCAGCCAAATGCCTTAACCACTGCACCAACTTGCAAATGGAGGAGAAATTTCAGGCTGTGACGCTGCTGTTGATGACTCTAACATTTCTGCTTTGAAACAGAAAACGTGTCTGGTCTGGGTGCCCAGATACCAAGCTATCATTCTCCACTCCTCAGAAATTTCCATTCAGCTGGCTTTAAGTGGCTTGCATATTGTCTTTGCTATTTCCAAGACTCCATGGAGCCCTTGAGTATACACAATAGGTGTGCCAGCATGCTCCTATGCACATAGGTGCCTACAACCTCTGCATCGTTTTCCTGGGCTTCTCTTCCTGTGGTATTAAAGGACCACAAAGAACTCTTAAGTCAGGTGTTGTCTGTTGTTATTCTAGTCGGAGCACATTGGAGAAGCGAACAATGTAGCCTGTTCTTTTGCCTCGCCAGGCCCAGAGATTTATTTTCGTGAGTGTATTTTTTGTGTAGAGATGAAAGAACTCAAGAAAGACTAATTAGTTTCTTTCTTCTTCTTCTTTTTTTTTTTTTTTTTTATTTGGCCAAGTATAACACTGGAGAGGAGGGTAAGATGGGTGCTCTACTTCTGGGTGATGGTTTTGAGTCTCAGCTGGAAGGTGACTATTGAATCTCCTGGGTCTTGGTATGTGTCTTTGGAAAGCTGTGAGCATCATCTCCACCGTCAATGTCTGAGATGGCAACCAAGACATTACTCTATAGCACCGGATGCCCACTGAGTCCTGAAAAATGATCTTGCTGAGGAAAGCCACATGAGTGTTGGAATGGATCCTTCTATGCTGGTCAGGATGTGCCCCCTTGTGCTATGGAAACAGATCTCTCCAAGATCTCAAAAGTGAATACAATGAGTTATGTTCTTGCTCGTGCTATGTGTCCACTGTGGATTGAATTGTATCTCCCAAAAAGTTTATGTTGAAGTCCCTGGTATCTGTGGATGTAATCTTGTTTGGAAAGAGGGTCTTTAAAGATCTTAAGTAACATGAGGTCATACTAGCATAGGGTGGGTCTTTTGAGATTTGGGGGAGAACTATTTCCACAGCACAAGGTGGCCCATCCTAAGCAGCACAGAAGGGTCCAATACTCACGTGGCTTTCATCAGCAGTGTCATTGCTCAGGACTCAGTGGGCCTCCAGTGCTCTAGAATAGCATCTTGGTTGCCACCTCAAACATCGATGGTGGGGATGATGCTCACAGCTTTCCCAAGACAAATACTCAGTGTTCTCATAAAAGAGGTGAGAAACAGACAGACAGACAGAGGGAAGATGGCCACAGGAAATGAATCTACAAACCAAGCAATGACTGAGGCTACCAGAACCTGGGAAAGACAAGAAAGATTCTTCCCCTAGAGCCGTTGGAGAGGACATGGCCTACTAACACCCTGAACTTGGACTATTACCCTCAAGAACTGTGAGACAATACATTTCTGTTCTTAAAACCCATCTGGTTTGTGGTACTTTGTTACAGCCACTTAGAACATTAATACAAGGTCCAACCCAGATCCACCTGGACACGCTGTTCTTCCTAGCCACTGAGAGTGTTACCATGGGAAGCACCATCTCAGCTGAAGGAGGAGACATGGCAACTCACACCCTGACTCTTAAGGCAACATGGTCACATCTCCGACCCTGTGATTCCCAAGGGGAACCTGACAACCACAACACCTTTCCCTCCTCCGAACCTCTGGAGTTAGTTCTGCGTGATATCTCTCAGTGTGGCTCTGACAGTCCCATTTCTGCTCCTCCGGTCACATGTTCCATTTTGTTCCCCATGGGCAATCATGCCTCCCTCTTTCACCCTAATCCCAGCCCAGTCAGGTTATCTTCATTTAACGCTTGATATTTCATATTTTGTTTATCATAAGTTTTACTTCTCCTTTGATTACTTTTTGTTGTCTTGATTACTGAGATTTTGGGTGCCTCTTTAAACTCTGCACGTGTGGACCATGCCTCCCTTGCCTCACCCCAGTCCTGGCCTTGCTCACTATACCCTCAAACACATTGCATTAGCTCTTCCTCTCCTCCCTACTTGAGCACACTTCATCTCTCAGAGTTCCTCTGCCTCAGGACAGAGATGTAAAGAACCCAGGGGAAGCTGCCTGGAGGATTACTCTCCGGATGCAAATGGGCCTGACCCCCAGCCCCAATTCCTGACTTAGACTCTCCTCAGTTCTTCCCAGAGTTCTGCAGTGGGCCCATCCCACAAAGGTGGCCATTTCACACATAGGAGTTCCTTCCCACGGCACCACCAGGACCTGGGCCAGGGTCACATGAATGCCAAGGCCTTGGCTTGGAAGAACTCAAGCCTACCCAGATGCCCAGAGATTTGCTTAGCTGGATGAATCCTTAGAGATCAAGTCTGGAAAAGAAAATTCTCAGATGGAAATGCAGAGAATTATTGCACAGTGGCAGTGCTAATGCCTTTAAATGAGTTCATCTTGTTAGATGTACAGGGAGTTCCTGGGTAGTACAAACGGGTAAGCACTAGGCTGCCAGCTGGAAGGTTGGCAGTTCAAGTCCACCCAGAGGCACCTCAAAAGAAAGACTTGGTGATCTATTTCTGAAAACCTCAGTCATTGTAAACCTCACAGACCACAGTTCCCCTCTGACATACATGGCATCGCCATCATTTGGAATCAACTCAACAGCTTCTGGTTTAGAGGTGTCCAGTGGGGGCAGGCAGGGCTCCTCACCCCTCCTGTGCCCCCAGCCAAGTCCTGAGCTGGGTGTCTGGGGGGCCGAGGCCAGGGTCCTGGCCAGAGCTGATCATGAACTAATCATGAGACAAAGGGGGTGGGGGGTTGGGGATCCAGCGCACCAACACCAGCTCTTCCATGAGCAAGCTGTCCAAATGTGGGCTTGGCTCATCACCTCTCTGAGCCTCAGAGTCTCATTTGCAAGAAAAGGATGTTGCCCCAGATTGTCTCTGGGGCCCCTTCCAACTATATGACTTTTTTATAGAGAGAGGAAAAAAAAAAACCCTCCCTTTGAAGAGCCCTGAGACATGACAAAAAGCATTTCCAAAGGCAACAGCTGAGTTTTCTTTAGGAATTTTTTAGGAATAGGAAAAAAAAAATACCCATCAGTGTGAAAGGAGGAGTGAACGGTATCCAAGAGAGATGGGACAAGACAACACAAACTGTGAGTGGGGGTCTGTCCCAGCCCAAGCACTGTCCCCTGGACCTTTGAACTAAGAGCATATTTTATGCAAACAGGCCACTGGGGACCAAGGACTGTCCACTGCTTCTGCTAAGATCCCCTGATGGTGACACAAGGACAGTTTCTCACCACACACTTCTATACCCTCGGGATGGGAGGACACAACCCACCCACACCCAGGAGACGGAAGTAACCACAGGCTGAAGGGAAGAGGTGGTGGAATGAGAGATGGAGTGCCTGCATGATTTAAAAAGAGCCAGTAGATTCAAAACCGCAAGCTGCTGCACTGAGGCCCAAAGGGCAAGTTGAGCCCACAAGTATTGATGCTGAGATGCATTGAGAAGTCCATCCAGGAAACTAGGAAGCTGTCCAGAAGCTTGTTCAGAGCTGTGGCCACAAAGACCGCCTCCACTCATGCGGCTGTTGCTAATGGACCCAGCCTCCAAATCCTTTTCCAGACCCTCTGAGGGCCATTAACACTGGTTGCCAGCCAAAGACCCCAGGAAGACACCTTAAGTGTTAAACCCACAGAAACTTCCATGACTCTGCTGCCCTCAAAGAGTTGGAAGAGATGAGGTGGGGAGGAAAGCCAGTTGGCCCACCCCTTCTCCTCTCCACCTGAGCAAGTGGCTCCCACGAGAGGGGTCACCTGGCAGTGAACCAAGGGAAGACTTTAGGAAGAAGGAGAGATCATCGCCAGCCTCCCTGGAGCTGCCAAACTTCATTTGGGAGGAGGAGGCTGCTGGGCAGGTCAAAAACCTAGCTGAAAACTATGGAATGTCGGAGGTGTCTCTGTCTGGCCTCATTCCACCACAGCCCATCATAAAATCTGAAAGCTGGGAAGGGACTTAGAGATCAATCCAACTCATTTATTTTATGGTGGGCACAGGGAAAGGTTCAGAATGAGAAGTGATTTGCCCAGAGTCATCTTGCTGCAAAAGGAACAAGCAACAGCCCCATTGGACACAAGTTAGACCCCACACTGTGCCTGAGCTGATTCCCTGTGTAGTCTGCAGACCCTGTAAGAGTCAAGTGGTCCATGTCAGATGGGCTGACGTAAGAGAGAAGGCACAGCAGGGGTTCATGTGCCAATGCTCTGAGTATTAGTCATTGGCTAAGGGAGCACTCTGGTGGCGTAGTGCCTAAGGCATTTGACTGCTAACCAGAAGGCTAGCGGCTCAAACCCACCAGCCACTCCTTGAAAGGAAGGTTGGGCAATCTACTTCCATAGTGATACTGCCTCAGAAACCCAAGGAGGGGTCGCTATGTGTCGGATCCAACTCAGTGGCGGTGGGTTTGGTTTTTGGTTTAAGGGAGAGCACTAGCTGGAGCAAAAGTGAGGACAAAGGGGGTGGGGTCTAGAGAGTGGGTGTAACCACAGGAGGAGAGCCAATCACAAAGAGCAGTGTTCTTTATCTCCGTAAGACATCACACACACTCCCCAACATGGGGGTTGGTGTCTCTTAGTACCTCCAGCTGAGTGATGCACCTCAGAAGAATCTTGTACCCCTTTCGTAAGAATCCTCTCAGGTTATTCACACTCACAGGCCAATTACACTGGATTTGGGGAAAGTTACAGTGTGAATATAAATATAGATAGTGGCCAAACCCATTTGTGTTAGACTGGGTTCTCTAGAGAAACAAAACCAGTAAAACTTATGTATATATATATATAGAAAGAGAAATTTATCTCAGGAAAATGGCTCACACACTTACAGAAGCTGGCAAGTCCCAAGTTCTTGGATCAAACGTCAAGCTGGAGGCTTTTCCCGACTCTTGCAGCTGCAGGGGCTGAGGAGATCAAGGTTGGCAGGCAGTACACTGGCTGTTGATGCCAACGAATGACAAATCCAAGATCTCCAGGCCAAATGGTAGATTGTTCGCTCACGGACAGTTGTAGGCAGAATCCTGATCCACAGAACAGTGTCTCTTTTCCCAGGATGTCCATAAATATACTAGAAGCAGATCACACCCCTAGGGAAACTCCCTTTCAACAGATTGGCTGCTCAAAACATATACATTTGATCCCATCACGGGAACAACCCACATCACAATTGCTTAAACCTCACAGAATTGTGGTCCAGCCAAGTTGACACAAAGCTCCAACTATCACACCATTCCACCCATCTGCCTTCAGGCTGGATGGATGGACGACATAGTCCTGATGAGAATCATAGAACTTAAATTTATTAGCTAGGATTAGGTTCAGCTGCCCATACCACCAACCCCTAACTAGTGGTGGTGGTGGCGGCTACCGTCAAGTTGGCCCCCAACTCACAGCAGAATGGAACAAAACGCTGCCCAATCGTGGACCATCCTCATGATTCATAGAAGACCCAACCACAGTGATCCTCAGGGCTTTCACTGGCTGATTTTCAGAAGGGGGTCACCAGCCCTTTCTTCCTGTTGTTGTTGTTAGGTGCCATCCAGTCATTTCCAACTCACCTGTCTGTTTCTTCCTAGTCCTTCTTTCTCTGGAAGCTTCCCTAAAACCTGTTCAGCATCACAGCAACAAACAAGCCTCCACTGAGGGATGGTGGGGGCTGTGCATGAGGGGCATTGGCGTTCCCTCACATAAAAGAAGCGCAGAAGTAAGACGGGCCCACATTATCAAATTTCAGACTCTTCCTGCTCCTGCCATCTGAGAGCAGGGCTCCCGTTTCAAGGTCTTGACTTGGTCGGAGGTGACTGCTGGAGCTCCAGCTGTCATCCTCAGGCAGCAGGGAAGAAGAAAGTGGGAGAGCGCTACAGGCCACCACTCCCTCCCTGCTGAGCCAGCTTCGCTTAAGCCCTGTCTCCTAGGGCTGCTAGGAGCTCTGGTAATGTAGTGCCTAAGGCACTTGACTGCTACCCAGAAGGCTGGCGGTTCAAGCCCACCAGCCACTCCTCGAAAGGAAGATGGAGTAATCTACTTCCGTAGTGATACCACCTCGGAAACCCAAGGAGGGGTCGCTATAAGTCGGGTCCGACTCGACAACACGTAACAACCACCACCACCCAGGGCTGCTGGAACAAAGTGCCACATGCTGGGTGATTTAAAACAGTGGAAGTTTATTGTCTCACAGTTCTTTAGGCTAGAAGTCCACAATCAAGGTGTTGGCGAGCTTGGCTCCCTCTGAAGGCACTAGGGGAAGACCTTTCCTTGCCTTTTTTCCTAGCTTGTGGTAGTTGCTGCAATCCTTGGCATTCCTTGGCCTATAGATGCATCACTCCAGTCTCTGCCTCCATATTCCCATGGCCATCGTCCCTCGGTGTGTCTGTGTTTCTTCTCTTCTTGAAGGACACCAGTCCTGTTGGATTTAAGGCCCAACCTACTCCAAGGATGAACTCATCATACCTTGATGACCTCACCAAAGGCCCTACTTCCAAACTCGGTCACAATCACAGGTACCAGAAGTTAGGACTTCAACATAGCTCTTTGGGGACACAATTGAACCCACAACAGAGACCTTCCCAGAAGTCCCACTTAACATAGTCATTCATTCCAGTGGAGTCCGGGGTGGTTCAAATGGCTACCATACTCAGCTGCAAACCAAAATGCTGCAGGTTCAAGTCCACTGACAGGCACCTCAGAAGAAAGGCCTGGTAATCTACTTCCAAAAAACATAGCCATTGAAAATCCTATGGCACACAGTTCTACTATGACACACACAGAATTGCCATGAGTCAGAGTCCACTGGAGAGGGCAACTGGTTTTTTGTTTGTTTTTTGTTTGGGCACAGCCCAGTGGACAGAATTTGGTCCCATGGCTACACCTAGCTGTTGGGAAGGCTGAGTTTAGCCAGTTTCATGATGTCCCAGAGATAACTGGATTCTCTTAGGTAGCAAAGGAGCTCTGGTGGCATAGTACCTGAGGCATTTGACTGCTAACCAGAAGGTTGGTGGTTCAAACCCACCAGGCACTCCGCAGAAGGAAGACTGGGCAATCTACTTCCATAAAGATTGACTGCCTTAGAAACCCAAAGGGGGTTGGTATGAGTCGGAATCAACTGGGTGGCAGTGAGTTTGGTTTTGGGTTAACTTAGGGAGCAAAGGCTTACACCTATTGGCTGGGACCATGCCTTCTGCATCTCTTTGTTGTTGTTGTTGTTATTTGCCATCGAGTCGGCCCCGACTCCTAGCGACCCCTCCTTGGGTTTCCGAGGCAGTTCCTAGCGACCCCTCCTTGGGTTTCCGAGGCAGTTATCACTACGGAAGTAGAATTGCCCAACCTTCCTTCTGAGGAGTGGCTGGTGGGTTTGAACCGCCAGCCTCCTGCTTAGCAGTCAAGTGCCTTAGGCACTATGCTACCAGAGCTCCTTCTGCGTCTTTTTAGGTCCTGTTTCTCTGTGCTTCTGGTTGTGTGATATAACCTCAGTTGTCAACATCTGTGAAATGCAGGAAACCCATCCTCTTCCTTCTCTCTCAGAGAGAAGGCAGGATAACAAAGAAGTTAATTAAAACAAAAACAAAGTCTTTAATTTGCAGGAAGGAAAATAACACGGTCAGGGCCAGGCATACGCAGCAGGGTGCAAGGTGGCCTGGCTGTCCCAGGCTGATGTCAGTACCCCAGGGGATCTGGCTGATTACAAGCTCCCATGGAGGAGCCTTTTGAAACAGAAGAATCCTTCTGAAATGTGGCTAATTACCTCCTACCTGACTTTAAGACTACATTTGTATGCATGGGACTTTTTCCAAAATGAACTTCACCTGCATTGCTGCCTCTACCAGGTGGACAAATGGTGCAGAACAGTTGGGGGAGGGCCAGGGGTCAAACGGACAAATGAGAAACTGAAAATCCACCCACCTCCAGGCCCAGTAGGACCAGCCTTCAGCCTCTCCAAACCTTTGACCTGAATTGCTAACGAGGAGTAAAATTGAGTTCCATCCCTCTTCCTCCTTCATCCAGCTCCAGTGGAGGTGTTAATGAGTGCTAAAGGGATGGGACAAGCTACCAGGTGATTGTGTATGTAGAACTAGAGAGCAGTTCCAGGGCTCCATTCCCATGTGTTTGACCTCCTGCTGAGAAGAGCTGACCCCCTCCTTGGCTTTCAAGGAGGTATCTCTACGGAAGAGGATTGCCCAGTCTTCCTTCCGAAGAGTGGCTAGTGGGTTTGAAGCGCCAGCCTTCAGGTTAGCAGTCAAATGCCTTAGGCACTACGCCACCAATGCTCCCCTTTCCACCCCAGGTACGGTGAATCAGAATTTAAGCTTAACCAGAGCTCCAGGTGGTTCTTCTGTGTACAGAAGCCTGTCTACATAACCGCCTGGGGCTCTTGTTCAAATGGAGATTCTGATTCAGTACATCTGGGGTGGACTCGCAAATGCTCAGCAGGAGTGAACCGGTTCACAGCCTCCAGCAGTTCTGTAATAACAGGAGGATTCACCTTCTCCTGCCACGGGAGTCTGCGGGTCGTGAAGATGAGGTGGCCATGTCACTGACACTGGCACTGTCACCAAAGGAGGAGGAAGAGGAGAGCGGGGATACAGCAGAGGAGCAAAGGTCCATAGGAGGCTCTGGTTAGAAAAGCACAGTCAGACCCCACGGCCAGCACCCTACCCGGGCTGTGTTCCCCTAAGAGGAAAGATGTGATCAAGAGGAAGGAGGAAGGAGCATGAGCAGGGAAGGCAGAACGAAGACACTGCCTGGCTTTAGGCAGCTCTGAGCCTGGTTTTGACTGCAAGCCATGGGAGGGGGAAGGAGTCTTGACTGAAACTGTGGAAGTTACTACTATGCCTCAGTATAGAGAAGACCCAGGGGGCATTTTGCCAAGGGGAAGACCCTCAATGAGATGAACTGACACAGTGGCTGCAATGATGAGCTCAGGTATAGCAAAGATTGTGAGGCTGGCACAGGTCTGGGCAGTGTTTGTAACAATAACATGCTTCCATAAACTGAGAAATCAGGCTTCCATCGGACAACATGAAGAGCTTCTCAGCTATACCAGCTTCTCAGAGGAGGATCTATTAGAAAGAGTCTTAAGTGTAACTAGGAGTTCACTGGATAGACGAGGAGGAAAGAACATTGCAGTTAGAGGTGACACTATGTGCAAAGTGGCAAAGGCTGTTCAGGGTGGTGCAGTTGGTTGAGCATGGCCGAATATGGGTTGATAAGGGGGCGTTGGGAGTGGTTGGGGAGAAAAGGGCAGGTTCCATTCCCAGGGAACTTCTGAGTCTCCCAAAGGCTCTGGGCTTTCACCAAAGGTAACTGGGAGCCACAGAAAGGTGGTAGCAAGGGAGCAGCCTAATCAGAAGTACCTTCACCACAGGTACTCTGGCTGCAGAGAGGAGAATGGAATTAGAGATGAACACTGGTGATGAAGGTAAGTGGGGGACTATCGCCATGCTCAGACAAGAGGGGATGAGAGCCTGAGTTAGAGCAGGAGTAGTGAGGACGCAGGACAGAAGACCGGACTGGTAGGATGTGGAAGAGCCTAGAATGACTCCCAGATGTCTGACTTGGTGACAGGGTTGATGGAGGCACCATTAACCAGGCCCAGGGTACAGAGGAAGAAGCTCAACAGGGGAGATGATAAGTTTGCTTTTTGACATTTCAATTTCAGAGTGGCTGTGGGATCTTCCAATAGAGACAGCTCAGAGGCAATTGGCTATATGATGCAGGAGCTTCAGACGTGTAAAGCATCAACAAACTCAAGATGCTGAGACCTTCTGATACCGTCGTTTACACTGTGGCCCTGTTGTCCTTTCTCAGCTCCCCAGGAATTTGGGCCCAGCTCAAGGACACACATGGAGAGGGCAGGTTCTTGGTTGGGGTGGGAGAGAGGTTGAGTGGGGGTCCCTGTGGAGACACCCACCCCACTGCCTTGTAGGATGGAGCTCTCTGGATCTGAGCAGCATGTCCACATACAAAAGATGCTCCTGGCAGCAGGCCTGGCTCCTGGTGCCCTTCACTGAGCAGCTGCTCCTATTTGGAGCAAATGTTGATGAGAAGGAAATCGTCTCCCTAAGAGGCCTCCAGCTGAGAAGCCTAGAGCCCTTCTTTGACATTACAACCCTAGAAAGCATATGCCCACAACAAAGGGGAGAGGGAGAAGACAAAGATGAGATGGTAGAAAGACCATCAGTGGTGGGGATCAGTGCTGTTGTTAGATGCCAATAAGTCAATTCTGACTCATGTTTTTCTTGTTAGATGCCATCGAGTTGGTTCTGACTCAGTGGCTCATGTACAACAGAATGAAACACTGCCTGGTTGTTGCTACATTTAAGCCCACTGTTGTAGCCATTGTTTCAATCCATCTCGTTGAGGGTCTTCCCCTTTTTCTCTGACCCTCCGCTTTACTAAGCATGATATCCTTCTCCAGGCACTGGCTCATGGGCACCTAAATGTGCAGAGTAGAACTCCACAGGGTTCTCCAGGAAGCATATCACCAGGTCTATCTTCTGAGGCACCTCCGGCTGGGTTCGAGCAGCCAACCTTTTGGCTAATAGTGGAGCATTTAGCTTGATGCCACTCAAGGTCAAAGGGCTGGGAAAGAAGACAGGCAGAGAGGATTCAGGCATCTGGGACCCACAAACCAATGAACCAATAATCCAAATGTTGACACAAGTCCTTCAGAACCAACTTTGTCTTTGCCCTTCAATGACCTGGAGAGTGTAAGTTGTCTGGCCATATGCACCTGCCTATTGGCACGTACCCACTCCCCTCTACACTCTCCTCTAAGCATCTAGGCTGCACTTTCCCCTTCAGCAGACCCATCTCTGCCATTCCCAAGACGAAGACGCTGCTGATAACGACCCTGACCAGCTCAGACCACTCCTCCCTCTCCACTGGGGAGTGGAAATGGATTAGCCTCATTGGATTTGCTACCTGACAGAGCTGGGAAATTGGAAGGCTACGTATTCCTCTCTCCAGACTAGCGTCTGGATGCAGAGTGATAAGCCCACTCTAAGGGACACTGCCAAAGTCAAGATATCTCTGCTCAGATCCTGGTCACAAGGTTTGAGAGCCAGACAGTGCTTCAGAGAGGGGTAGCACCAAGTGTCAGACTGGAATTATCACCAATTCAGAGCAAGCAATGCCTTCCCAAGGAGCCCTGATGGTGCAATAGTTAAGCCCTCAGCTATTGACAGAAAGGCTGGTGGTTCAAACACTCCCAACCACTCTGCAGAGAAAAAGACCTGGCAATTTGCTCCCGTGAGGATTCCCACTGCCATGGACTGGATTCTGACTCACAGCACCCCTAGAGGATGGAGTAGAACTGCCCCACGGGTTCCCAAGGCTGTCAGTCTTTTCAGAAGCAAACTGTCTCATCTTCCTCTGGCAGAGGGGCTGGTGGGTTTCAACCACCAACCTTTTGGTTAGCAGCCTATTGCCTTAAGCACTGGACCCCCTGAGCTCCTTCTGTGGAGATTATAGCCTAGAAAAATCCTTATAGGGCAGTTCTACTCTGTCCTATAGGGTTGCTAGGAGTCAAAAATCCACTCTAAGGCCCCCAACAAGGTCTTTCCACCTCAGAGCAGGAGGGGAATGCTGGTCATGGTCATGGTCGAGGCTAGGCAGGTTCTCTGGGGAAAATGGGACAGAAAGAAAGGATGCCAGGGAGAAGGACAGACCCATCCCCTCCTCGGCAGCCATCCCCTTGCCACTGCAGAGACCATGGGCCAATTATTCCATCAAGTTAGATATTGCAGACTCCAACTTCATTAGAGCTTCAAGGCGCATGGAACGTTAATCATGGAAACCTTGATATTCTGCAGGAGAGACTTACTCTGGAGAAAAAAAAAAAAAAAAACACTTTCATTTTCCTTTGAGGTTAATAGAAGGCTAATTTGAAAGCACTCGGTTAATGAGAAAGCTAAAAATACCTCTTGTTCGATCACATGCCTCCGTCCTGGCCTCAGCGCCTCCAGACTCTTTGGAGCGAGCAGCAGCTTTCAGGAGGGAAAACAGCTAGCCAAAGTTGGGGCTCACGTGTGTGTCCCGATGGAGCAGGGCATTCTGCCTCAGGCCGCCCTGGGGATGAAGGAGAGGAAAAGGGAGCCAGAGAAGTGGAGAGAAGCGACCACTCCTTCTGTGCCGCCATGATGAGCTCTCAGGTGGTACGGGGCCACGCCCATTCCCTCACCCAGCCCCTCCCTGCCCAGGCAACAGCTAGGGGAGGATGCCAACAGTGCAAGAGGGCATGTTTCTGTCCAGTGAAGCAAAACCAAGCCCTCGAGGCCATCACGGCCCACAGAGTAACCGAAAGTTGTAAGGGGAAGAAATATATGACATCTGGAAAATGAGAAGGGCCTGCCTGATTCAGCCTCATGAGTGTGTGTGTGTGTACATTTGTGTGTGAGTTTGTATGTGTGTATATGATGTATGCATGGTGTGTACATGTGGTGTGTGTATGTGTGTGTATGGTATACGTACTATGCATGTGTGGTATATGTATCTGCATGAGTGTGGGAATGTATATATGTGTATATGCGGCATGAGTGTGAGTGTGTAAGTACATGAGTGTGTGCATGAGTAGTGGGAGGAGTGGTGTGTTTATATGTGAGAGTGGGTGCATTGTGTAGTATGTGTGAGTGCACGTGTGCACATGTGAGTGTGCATGTGTGAGAGTGCATGTGTAAGAGTGTCTGGGTGAGTGAATTTATGTGAGTGTGTGCACACGAGTGTGCATGCACTCATGTGTGTGCATGAGTGCGTGTCTGCTCGTGTATGTGTGCATGTGTAACTGTGTGTGTGCAGTGGGGGGTGCACGCAGCCTGGCAGGAGGAGGCAGGGGAGGGAGACCCAGGCTGAGCATGGCCCTTCCCTGGTCCCATCCAGGATCCCCAGAGAGGAATTTGGTTGAAAGGGAGAGAAGCCCTCAGAGGGCAGCTTTGGAGAGGGGCGTTAAGAAGGGGAGAGAAAGATCCTATGTGTCTGAAACATGATTGGGAAGCTCAACAACGAAGCCACCATGGGCTGTCTCGAGTGTCCCCTGTTGCTGAAAGGATGACACGGAGCTCAGGATGATGGAAGTGGATTTGAAGCTGCCAGGAACCACCTCCCAGGCGCAGCCCCAGACCCTGGACTCCCAAACAGGGAATGGCACCCAGCTTCCCAGGAAAATGGAGGCAGAGAGGTAAGGGTGAAAGAAGGGAGAGGACTTGCACTTGGCCTCTACCCTAGACACACACACTCTGGCTCCTCCAAAGGTCCCCCATCTACAGGAGCCTGGGCTGGCGCCCTTCCTCCAGGGAGCAGCAGGGACCTCCACCATACCCCACCCCACAGCACCCATAGGTCCCATCAGGCTGAGAGATGCAGAAGGAAAGGGTGTCAGTACACGTGTTTTCCCTGTTCCCAAAGGCTGCCATTTCAGAGCCACGGGTGTCAGAAAAATATGCCAGGCTCTGACATCATTGCCCCTTCCCACCAGCCAGGAACTTGGTGAAGCCTCCTTTCAGCAGGTGGAAGGAGGAGCAGAGGCCAGGGAGTCCCCACTCAGCGAGTGAGGTCAGGTCACTGGGCTTCAAGCCAAGAGAACCGTGGCCCATCCATTACTCTAGTCAAGCAGCAGTTATCAGAGGCCACTAGGTGCGTGACAGGGATGCCCCTGTGAACAAGTAAAGCCCAGATGCGGCCGCACGGGGAGATGGATGTTCCACAAATAAACGCATTTAGCCTGCTGACTGAGGAGCCTCAGCTTGCTCAAGTACCAACATGCAAGGGTTTCATGCTTCCCTATGACTCCCCCTAACTGCATTCTGTCGCACCTCCCTGGCCTACTCTCGTGAAGACATTTGGCCCAAATTACATACATTTTCAGCCACGCCTGGTTATTAGGGCAGTCTCCTTCCAGTATTAAGCCCGTTCGCTTTAAAACTTCAGTCCTAGGTGAAATTCAAGGCTCTTTTCTACTCCTTACAGTCACCCACTTGTGGCATTTGTGTTCTGGAAGCATCCAGTCACTAAGACACAACCTCAGAAGGTTTCTGGCTGGGACAGAGGCCAAGAGGTCCAAGGAGATTGGGGGGTGGGGGGTGGGTAGGGAAGTTGAGTGGGAGCTGGACCTCCCACTTTGAAGCAGGGCAGTGGGGAAGCCCCCTCTGGGTCCACATACCCCCCCACAACACTAGGTTGCCTGCCTCAGTGGGACCAAGATGGCTGGCCAGCTCAGGGCAGCGGTTGGGGGGGGGGGGGGGGTGCGACGAGCAGACATTACCCCACCCACAGTCTGCAGGACACAGCCA
Source organism: Orycteropus afer afer (assembly GCF_000298275.1). Taxonomy (NCBI): domain Eukaryota; kingdom Metazoa; phylum Chordata; class Mammalia; order Tubulidentata; family Orycteropodidae; genus Orycteropus; species Orycteropus afer. Next base: position 8,481,430 of record NW_006921605.1, on the reverse strand, counting down.
GGTGTGGTCACAGCTGACCCGGTGATGGGGGGCGCCGAGGCCTCATCCCTCACCCGGGCCCTCGGGGGCCTGCACGAGCTAACAGAACTCCCACCCGTCTGGGGAATATTTCGCTATAGAACATAACTTGGTAATGTGTGACTAATGTTCTGGAGACAGTTACACAGCAGCGTCACCGCAGGCACTGCAACAAAGGGTAGAAGGCCCCCGCTTCCCGCTGCCCCTTCTGCACATGTAGCCTGGGCTGCCCCTCAAGTGCCTCAAAGCCTCCCGGGAAGTGAAGGGGGTAGCAAGTCCCAGCCCTGGGGCAGCTGGAGGAACCCGCCCTGCCCTGGACCTTAAGGACAGAGACTAGGAAACCCCCAGCTCTCAGCGGGTGACTCAGGGGCAGGGTTCTCCGAGGTACAAGCCCCAGCTTCCGCACACCTGGCCTGAATCCCCCTTCAGTTCTCACAACTAATAAAACCAAAACCAAAATCACTGCCGTCGAGTCGATTCAACTCATAGCGACCCCTCCTTGGGTTTCCGAGCAGTATCTCTGCAGAAGTAGATAGCCCAATCATCCTTCCGAGGAGTGAGTGGCTGGTGGGTTTGAACTGGCAGCCTGCTGGTTAGTAGTCAGATGCCTTAGGCACAAGGCTACCAGAGCTCCCACTACTAATAGCCTCTGATCACTAAGCACTTTAATAAGCAGAAGGAGCTCTGATGGTGCCGTGGCTAAGACATTCTGCTGCTAACAAAAAGGTTGGCAGTTCGAATCCACCAGCTGCTCCATGGGAGAAAGATGAAGCAGGCTGCTTCCATAACGATTTACAGCCTTGGAAACTACTGTACCCTATAGGGTCACGATGAGTCGGCATCGACTCAATCGCGGTGGGTTTGGGTTTTGGGTTGGGGAGCAGTGATGGTTCAGTGGGAAGACTTCCACCTTCCATGACCAGAGTTCAATTCCCAGTCAGTGCTCCTCATGGGCGGCCGCCACCCATCTGTCAGTGGAGGCTTGTGGGTTGCTGTGATGCTGGACGGTTTAGGAAGGAAGGCCTGGCACCTTACCTCGGAAAGTCAGCCAGGGAGGCTGCTGTCAGCATAGTCCGGCCCCCAACTAGCCCTGCACACAGCGCAGGGCTGGCGCTGCAAACCGGGTCATTCCCATTCAACCCCTGGCTGAGAATGTGCACTTCTACCACAGGGAAATCGAACCCACATTTGACCAAGGCGCCCAGGGGGTTCTCATGTGTGTGGGGCTCTACAAGAATCACCTGGAGCCCCTTTAAAATGTAGATTCGGATTCTGTATATCTGGGGGTTGGGAGAGGTGAATTCTCAGCAAGGGGTCGAACCAGCATGAACCGGTTTGAAGCCCTGGGCAGGACAGGGCAGCGTTTCATCCCACTGTGCATGGGGTCAGCCTGAGTCGGGGGGAGAACAGCTCACAAGAAGACTTCCCCCACTTAACCCTCAAAACAAGCCTACACAGGAGACGCTGATCCCACTGTGGGGGTGAAGAGGCAGTGGCCCCTGCGCAGGCCACGTGGGAACTAGCAGCGGTAGATTACCCAGTAAGCAACATCAGCTGGGACTTACCTGTGGTGAAATGGTTCACTACAGATTAGTAAGTAAGCACAAGGAAACCGGTGCTTCCCTTGCTAGTGGTACTCCATCCCTGCCAAGGACTGCAAATTTGAAGAGAGGCTTTGAGTCTGTAGGAAGGTGCCGTGGGGTTGGGAGAGAGACAGATGCCAGCCATACTAGAAGCAGAATCTTTGATGTGATGAAAAATGTAGGCTTGTTCTCACTACAGATCAGTAACTAAGCACAGGTAAGCCCATGCTCCCTGCCTTACCCAGGACTCCAACCCTGGACTGGGAATTGATACTCGCCTTTAAGGAAGTCCAAAGCTCTCAACCCTCTGCTAGGCCTGCAAGCCCAGCAAGCTCTCTGGGCCTCATCCCCTGCTTGTCAAATACTGAGGCCAGTTGCTACCTCCTGGAGCTGTAGGAGGCTCAGTGTTGGCGGAAGGCCCAGCCCAGAGTGGGAACATGGTGAGCCTCCCGCGCAGGACAGCCGTTTCAGACCAGAGCACCGTCCTGCCGTCAGCATGCCTCATGTATGTATGCACATGATCTGTCCTTGGGGAGCACAGGTGGTTTCACATGTGTACATGTGGGTGTGTACACAGCTCTAAAAGGGGACTGATGGCACAGGACACCCCAAAAGGGGTGAGCCAAGCAGTGCCCAGACTCTGCGACCAGTGGGGTCACTTCACTGACCCAATAAGACCCCCTGGGGGGTTAGGAGGCACCAAGCACGGGGTTCAAATCCTGCCTCTGCTGTCTCCTACCCATGTGACCCTACAGAGCCTCCCTTAGCCCCGGTCCGCCGCAGGGAACTCAAGACAATGAACCCAGGCACACTGACCGGCAAGACGGTGGACCGAACTCATAAAGACGAAGTGCCTGGTGGGGTCCAGTCCGACTCAGCGAAAGTTCAAATATCCGCTGACTTCCCTGCCCATCCCCGCGGAAGAGAAGAGCACGTCCAAGGCAGAGCAGAAACTTAATTAGGACTAGAAAAAATGTGAATTCCAAGGCTTATTAAATTCATGATATTTTTACTTACCATGTACCCAGAAATATATTTAGCAAAGCAATTTACACCATCACTGGCTGATGGATTGTGGTTTCCTAACTTGGGTTTTAAGATGTAACTGGGCTCCAATCAGGGCTTGGCTGGCGAAAGACGTCTCCCTGCGCGTCATGCAGGTCCCTGGGGCTCCAGGCTCAGCTGGTAGCTTCCGGACAAACAGCTCTGGGCTCCCATCCTCCACGGAGACTTTGCTGGGACCTGCTCTGGGAGTCTCTGCCTGGCAGGGGCGGGGGTGGGGTGGGGAAGCAATATAATGACATCAACGACAACCATTCCTTAATCAAGCACTTTCTGTGTACCAGATAGTGAGAACCACTGAGACGATTTTAATCCTCCCAGCAACCGCATGAGATAAGAGATCTCCAGGCACCTTTATGTCTGAGTTGGGAAAGCCTTGGCCAGATGCTTAACGTCTCAGTTGCCCCCTCATCTGCCAAGTGGAGACAATGATGGCTTCTACGTGATGAGCACTAAGCCTGGCACTTAGTGCAACATTCAGCATCAGGTGCAGTGAGACTCAGAAAGGGTAAGGAGTCCCCAGGCAGCACAAAAGGTTAAACACTCAACTACCAGCTGAAAGGTTGATGGTTCAACCCCATCCAGAGACACCTCAGAAGACAGGCAGGTGATCTGCTTCTGAAAGGTCACAGCCATGAAGCCCTATGGAGCAGCTCTGCACTGCACGCATGGTGTCACCAGCAGTCAGAACTGACACTCTGGCACTGATGACAACAGCAACGTGAAAGGGTTGATTACCTGGCCAAGGTCAAACAGCTGGAAAGTAGCAGAACCAAGATTCAAGGTCAGCTGTGCAGACACAGAAGCCGTTAACTGCAGGGGGTGGGGGTGGAAAATAAACAGGTGCATTGACACTCAGAGCAGGACTCTCAGCCACCTGCCTTTGGTTCCCACATGCAAGCACAAGGGGCAGGGTGGAGAGAGGGAAATTTGGCTAAAACCACACACATACGAATGCACACATTCTCACCCAGGAAGCCCAAGCAGGAAGCACACTTTCGTGACCTGCTGATTCTGTCCAGATGAGATGGAGGTCCATGTCACGAACCCCAGGCTACCCTGGAGTGGGCCAGCTGCAAGAATCCCTGCCGCACCCCTCCCTGTTCTCTGTGTCACCGTCCTGCCTTCCAAAGTGCCCTTGCCTGCAACAAGGGCTTAAAGAAGTCTGATAAGCAGTTGGCCTTGAAATTTTACTTACTGAAGTGATTTGCTTATAAACCAGATTTTAAAGGCAAAGCCAAATAGCATCCCCATTCAGATTAAATGATCACAAATTCCTAATTAATTGATTTGACTACGCATGGGACACCTGGTAAGCAAGGCTGTGAGCTTCTCCCTAGGCCAGTCCCTGATTCCCAGAGAGCAGGGGTGGCAGTGTTGCTGGGTGGACGAGACTGAGGGTGGGAGCAGCACTGGGGACCCCTTACCAGCTCTCCTCTTCCTCCACCCCAGTAAGCAGGCCAGGCTTCCATGCCTGGAATTGTGAGTATGCCATTCTGCCTGAAATGCAAACCACCCCCCCCACCCCCATCCGCACTTCTCTCTGTGCTGATCTCCAGAAACCTTACTTGTGCTTCAGATGCCATTTCCACCAGGAAGGCACCCTGGATTTTCCTGTAACTCTTTTGCCTCTTTTCATTTTTTTCATTGTAATTATGGACCTGTCTGTAGCTCCATGAGCCTGAAAACTGAAGGCTTCTTCAGCCCAGATACATTTATCTTTTCCCATCTTCAAATCTTCCCTTTATTTCCACCCAGTGCTTAGCACTATTGTATGCAGTGGCCACTCAATAAATTTTGTTGACTTAATAGACACTTAGCCTAGAAAACCAAAATAAATAAACCCACTGCTGTTGAGTTTGATTCCAACTCATTGTGACACTATAAAGGTATTTTTTTAAACTATGTTAAGTAGGAAAAAAAAGGCCTTTACTAAAAACAACAGTCTAAGTAATTAGAAAATGTATGGGAAGGAAGGACTCTGGGTAAAATGGGTGGAACCAGAAGGCAGGAGGCCCACAGCTGGACATCCTCCTTCACCACTTCCCACCCCTTAACCTGTCCCCTTGGCACCTCCAAATAACCTCAGTCTCCCACCACACACGGCTTCAAAACCAGCCAGCTACCAGCAGGATGATGAGAACCCAGGGGAACCCAAGGGAAGGAGCCAACTGCACTAGAAGGATCTTGAAGACCCCAGAAGAGGCTGCCCAAGGCCCAAGGAGGGACCCGTGAGCATTATCTGACTTAGAGTTAAAGACCCAACCAGAGTTTGAAATACTAAGTCTATTGTGCTACCTCTGGCACCTCTTAATGGCTTCCAGTGGGGGCCCTGGAAGATGGGGGACAGAGGTGAGGAGCCCGCCTGTCCCACTCCTTGGTGGTGCACAAGGGGCTTTTCCCAGTGGTCAGCCACCGTAAGAGTCTGCTCAGCATTTCAGGTAGCAGTGCCCTGACCTTGTTCCAACCCCAGGTGGGCCCAGTGCCAACCACAAAGTGCTTGGGTGAAGAAGCACCCAGCTTCCCCCTCTCTCCACTGCCGCTCCAGAACCACCTCTCCGTGACCTTCTTCCAACACTTCTGGCAGGAATGGGACCACTTTGGAAGCCAAAACACTCCAAAGTGCCCTAAAAAAAACTGACTTGCAAATAGACAGTAGAGCGTTGAGTAGGCCATGCCATTAGGGCTGCATAAGCAACAGCGAGATAGGCTCCTGCTCACCCTTGGTCCTCCAGGGCCGCTGTTGCATGTAGTGGGTGTGGGGCTCCCTCTCAGTGACTGGGCTTCTCTGCTACAGTGGCTCATGGAGGGGCTGGCAGAGAAGCCTGACATGGGAGGGCAGCAGCATCCCTCCACCCCCAGGGCACTCAGTTCTAGACTCCCAGTTGCCCCAGACGTGAGCAGGGACTATGGCAGGGCCCAAGTTCACCCCCATTTCTGGAGCATCACAGAGTCTTGGACTCAAGACATCAGGCTTGCCTTCTGGCCCACCACTCCCAGAGTCAGCTGTCTCAATGCAGTAACTCCCCTCCAGAAAAGACCTGCACTGCCCCTCCCAGCCTCTGCAGACGATTACAATAATAATAAGTGGCAATACGAAAATAAAGAACACATGCTCAAAGACAAACACTTTTACATGCACAATACTGCATTATCAGTAACAACAAACATTAACCTACAGGTGGATACATAGGCAGACAGGCTAAATGATCAGGTATGTCTAGGCAAAAGACAATATGCCCATGACCATATATAAGTTTGGCAGGTGATATTTCTATGTACGTATTTGTATGGGCTGTAAGAATGTCCAGATATATAATAGAGCCAAACAGCCTGAGAGAATGAGTCTCTGGATCCATGGGCTCAGGACCATGATCACAGGGGCTATCAAGCTCAATTGGCACAACATGCTAGACAAGGGCATTGTTCTACATCCTGCTTTGGTGAGCAGTGACTGGGGTCTTACGGGCTTGTGACGGCCGTCTAAAATGCAGCAATTGGAATCTCCTAGTCCAGAGCAAAGAATAGTGAAGAAAACTAAGGGTGCATGGAAACAATTGGTCCAAGTGATGGGTGAACCATGTGAACCTCAGTCTATGTGCCCTGAGACCAGAACTAGATGGTGCCAGGTTGCCATTGTCAACCACTCAGAAAGGGCTTAGTGTAGGAGATCCTGGATAGAGTGGGAGAGAAATGTGGAACAAAATTCAAGGTTATAAGAGAGACCGGGCTTACTGTTCTGATAGACACTGGTGAAACCCCTGAGACTATGGCCCCTAGTCACCCTTCAGGCCTGGAATTGAACTCACTCCCAGGGCTTCCAGCCAAACAACAGACGAGCCTACAAGGTGGACAGTTACACCAGGGAGGCGCACGTCTTAGAACAATCAACCGTGGGAGATCAGAAGGGCAGTATTTGCACCGGGAGATAGCTCAGAGGGCAGGAATGCATAGGAAAGAAGGACACAGGAAAAGGGTGGCCACAGGAAGTGGGAAGAGAGCTATTAAACTATGGGGATCACAGTCAATGTCATGAACCAAAATGTGTGTGAACTGTTGTATGGAAAATGAATTTGCTCTACAAACTTTCACCCAAATCACAATTAAAAAGAAAAAGAAAAAAACATATATTGTGGCTTTTATTTTCAGGCTGTAAAGTGATGCATACCAATTGTAGAGAAGCTGGAACATGCGTGAGTAATAGGCTGGAAACGTCAGCACTGCTAGAGGTAAAGACTGCTATAATATTTTGGTAGATTTGCATCAAGATCAAGTACATGAGCCTAGCCATCTGAATTTTAAAGCACAATTAGGATCATACTATATAGGATTTTGCACGCTTCTCTTTCCAATTAACCCAATTTTGTGAAGCTTTTCTGACCTAAGTCCCTTCACATCCCTGCTAATGGCCGCCTCGTGTTTCCCACTTGGGTTTCTGACATTCGGTGCCACAGAGGGCTGCCTCACCATGCCTGTGCACAGGGGAGAGTGCCTGGGGAGGCTGGGAAGACACTAGCATACCATAACCCCACGCCTGGGTCAACAGCTTATCAAGTTAAACATTTAAAAGGCAAAGCGATTCACAGTTAATCAAATAGTCAATTAGGCAGAAGGCTGAAGGAGATAAAGCAATCCATTTCATTTCAAACTTCAAATGTTTAACAAGGGAAATCACCTCCTGAGTATGTCCCTGCCATCTCCTCTCAGGACGACGACATCCTGAAATCATGACCATCAGCTTAGCTCAGCCTCAGCTTAGCTCGTCCACCCCCTCCACAAGATAGGTCCCGTTACTGCAGCTAATTTACTACGTTGATTCGTAATCAACTATTAATCAAGATTCTGCACCACTCATTCAGGAGCTGATGCTAGGGGAGTTTTCCTTTGGGAGCTGGTGGGATGGGGCTAAGACGTCTGCCTGCCGGGGAAGGAGGGTGTTAGTGTGAGTGTGTGTGGGGGGGGGTAGGTGGGTGGGTGTAGGATGGAGTAGTTATGATGGAGTGAGTGCTGAGAGGCTAATATTGAATGGAACGGCCCAAGGCCAAGGGCAGGGGCAGCAGGGAACTTATGTGGCACAACCATTAATTCAAAATAAATCAACCCTCTAACCCTTTCTG
>NW_006921605.1:8458290-8472680 GCF_000298275.1 Orycteropus afer afer | reverse complement strand
CTTGGTAAAGTGGAGGGTCAGCGAAAAAGGGGAAGGCCTTCAACAAGATGGATTGATTCAGTGGCTACAACGATGGGCTGAGGTATAGCAATGATTGTGAGGCTGGCACAGAACTGGGCAGTGTTTCGTTCTGTTGTGTGTGGGGTCACTATAAGCCAGCTAGATAGCACCTAACAACAACAACTGATATCTCCTGGAAGCTCCTAGGAAAACCTGGCATTGATGTGAACTTATTCACAAAGATTCATTTGTGAAATAAGCATTTCCTGAACCCAGTGTGTACAAACGACTATGCCCCACAGCTAGCACCTAGACTGGCATACACTGGATCCTTGATAACCACGTGCTGTGCCATTGTCACACAGTGGGGCAAAATGCTGCCCGGGCCTGTGCCGTGCCCATGATGGAATTATCTATTTGGAGGACATAAAAGTGACTGAGAGATTGCCCCTGCCACTAAGGGGTTTATGATCCAGGGAAGAAGACAGGTGTGCCAGCTAGGAATTCAAGGCAGAATGAAACAGGTACATCACCTGCCCTTCTTTGGTGTCTACCTATCAGCTAAAGGTGAGGCATAGATCCCTGGGGGCCAGAGAGCTTAGAAAATTTCTTCCTTGAGTGGCACTAAAGAATTAGCAAGGAGATTTTCCCAGATCAGCCAGCTCCCGCTTCCCTTTCATCGTCTGAGTTGATGTCACGGAACGACAGCTCATCCTTCCTGCTCTGTTGTCCATCAGAGCTGTGCTGTCTGCTGGCAGTAGTCAGGCTGGGGCTTGGCGGCCAGGAGACCTGGGGGCCCCCCACTAGATGCAGGACATTGGGGACTGAGCCTTGGGTACCTTGTCTGTGGTGGTTGTTCGCCGCTGTGAAGTCAACCTTCAACTCGCTGGGTGGCTGTGAGAATCATGAATGCAGGGTGGCTGGTGCACAGTGGTGGACGTAGTCATCAGTGCTTCCCATGGGCTAGTCACACAGCAACATGCATGTTAAAGCTCTTCGTCTTTTTGATCTCCCCACCTGACCTTAGGGCTAAGCGCAACCTTTGCCCATGTTAGGTGCTAAATAAATGCCTGTGAACTGAATATTCAATACCATAGATCTGTTGTTAGGAGAATGTTTTCAGAATAAAAATTAGGAAGCATCTGACAAGGACAAGTGGATTGGAGGCAGAGACAGGACAGAAGACTCTGAGTAAGGCCAGGCCTCGGGGTCTGGCCCTTTGGTTCCCAAGAGCAGCACCAAGAAACCTGTGCAGTTTTTCACTTTCCCATCACTCTCTGGCAGCATCATTTTTCAGGGGGAGAATGATGAGGCCCAGATAGAAATTAAGATGACTCGAGCTAGGTCACAGAAAATATTACATTCCAAGAATTACTAGCTCCCAGCTCCATCTCTTCAATCCTTCTCTCTGTTCATTTTAAAACATATCGGTAAGGTAGGAAAAATCTACCCAAAAGGCAAGAAAATTTCCCATGATGTTCAGAGATGGTCCGGGTGATGCATTGGGAATTGGGAGTGAGGAGATGGGGATAATCCAGATTCTAGAGCAGGGGTCAGGAAACTCGCTCCGTACACAACCAGATGGTAACAATTTTCAGCTTTGCAAACCATACAATCTTTGCCTGCAACTACTCATCTCTGCCACTGTAATATGGAAGCAGCCTTAGGCAATTCATAAATGAATGAGCATGGCTGTGTGCTAATAAAACTTTATTCATGGGCACGGAAATCTACATTTCATATCATTTTCTCCTGTCACAGAATATTTTTTTTTTTAACCATTTGAAAATGTAAAGTCCATTCATAGCTCATGAGCTATGAAAGATACATTGTGGGTGGATTTGGCCCTCGGGCCATATTTTGCTGTCCGCTGCATTAGAGATTTGTGGTCATCACTAGAGGGTATTGTGACCTCTGACTTCATACCCTCATCTTCCTCTGGAATAAAGAGCTTGTGGGCTGCGGGTAAACATCTGTTCCCTGAGACATAAGGCCTAGCTGTTGTTGTCACTGTTGTTGGCTGCCATCTAGTCAGCCCTGTCCCAGGGTGACCACACGCACAACAGACAAAACTCTGTGTCGTCCTGTGCCACTCTCATGATGAGAACATTGAAGTTACCATGGACTGCCAGACAGATGAACAAATTAGTCTCAGGAGAAATACAACCAGAATATTCCTTAGAAGCAAGGATGGGGAGACTTTGGCTCCTTCTCTTGGACACGTCATCAGGAAAGAGCAACAGCTAGAAAGGCTATCATGTTGGGTAAAGTAGAGGGTCAACAAAGATGAGGAAAACTCATGAGGTGGACTGACACCATGGCCATAGCAACAGGCTCAAACATACCAATGACTGTGTAGGTGGCATAGGACCTGGCAGCATTTGGTTCTGTTCTGTGTGGGGTGGCCATGACTGGGAGCCAACTTGAGAGCAACTAACAACACTTGAGTCCTGAGCACTCAAGTCCTGAGCTTGGGAATGATGCTTAGCGGGCCCTGCCAAGTTTTCCTTGTCCACGTGAGGGGATCCCAGGCAGCCCTGGGCCAGTAGGACAGAAGTGACAGCACCACGCTGTCTGCCAGATCTCCGTTCTGCTCAGAAAGCCTCCACTCTCTGCAGAGGGAGCTCCCCAAGGAAAGCAACGGCAGTGAGACGGGATCTGGACATGGGGAGCAGACCCAGAAAGCAAAGCCAAAGGCGCCCCGCGTGCCCCCGCGTGCTCTCCTGCCTGGCCTCTGTCAGCACCCTGTCACTGGCATTGATGGTTTCATTTTTCTGGGGAGGAAAAGAACAAACGCAGTAGATAATTGTAGTGGAACGGCCTGATAAGTAACGTTTGGTCTCCTTTTTACAACCATTCCCTAGGGCCCCATTATGGTAATTTTTCTTCTATAACTGGCAAATTGTATAACGAATCAGATGATAAACCAGCAAGCCAGGCAGAAATTTGCATTTTAATACAACTGTCTGTATCCTTCCCTACCCCCACCTCGGGGAGGTCAGGGCCTCTCTGATCCTTCCTTCCCTGGTGCCCTGCCCTCCGGCTAACCATCCCCACTCTGAAGGAGTGAGCCCAGAGTGGTCAATGTAAGCAGCATTCCGCTCCCTCCAGATAGGGCACAGCAGACAGGTTAAGGACCAGGGACTTGGAGGCAGACAGCTGGGCTCGCACCCCAGCTCCATATCTTCCTAGCTGCATGTCCTTGGGCAGGATACTTCACTGTGCCTCAGTGTCCTTTTCTGTAAAATGAGGTTAATTGGCAGTGCAAACCTACCAGCCACTCCTCGGAAGGAAGACTGGGCAATCTACTTCCACATAGATACCGCCTCAGAAACCCAAGGAGTCGTCGCTATGAGTTGGAATCGACTAGATGGCAGTGAGTTTGTTTTGTTTTGTTTTTCTTTAATAGTAAACTCTAAGGAGCTCTGGCAAGGAGCTCTGGTGGCATAGTGCCTAAGGCATTTGACTGCTAACCAGCAGGTTGGTGATTCAAACCCACCAGCATATCCACCAAAGGAAAATGGGGTAGTGTACTGCAATAAAGATTTACCACCTAGGAAACCCAAAACCAAAAACCAAACTCGCTGCTGTCGAGTCAGAATCGACTCATAGTGACCCCTCCTTGGGTTTCTGAGGCAGTATCACTACAGAAGAAGGTCACCCAATCTTCCTTCTGAGGAGTGACTCCAAAGTGAGTCACAATGAGTTGGAATTGACTCAATGGCAGTGGGTTTGGCTTTTTTTGAAGAAGAAGCTCTGGTGGTGTACTGATTAAGACAGCCACTCCATGGAAGAAAGATAAGGCAGTCAGCTTCCATAAAGATTTACAGCCTTGGAAACCCAATAGGGGTCGCTAAGAATCAGAATGGACTTGATGGCGGTGAGTTTGGTTTTTGGTGTTATATTATACCCTATAGACTTTTAAATGGATGTCTTGCACCCAATAAATGCTCAATAAATCCCATTAATGATATTGTTGTGGTGATGATGGTGGTTCTGAGAAGATCCCGGGTCCATAGAGAGTGATTCCCTCGTCAAGACTGTGATCCAGTCCATCTGCTCCCCCATCTTCTGCACCAGCATCAGTGCCACCTTCTCAGAGCTGGTTGTCCTTGTTCATTTCCATCATGTGAGCTCTGACTCATAGCCACCTCACGTGTAACAGAACAAGATGTTGCCTGGTCCTGCACTATTTTCACAATCTTTGCTGCATTTAAATCCATTGATTTGGACAGTGTGTCACTCCATCTCACTGGAGGTTTTCCTCACCTTCACCAACCCTCCACCAACCATGACGTCCTTTTCTAGTGATTGTTCTTCCCTGATGACATATCCAAAGTAAGTGAGCTGAAGTCTGACCACCTTCTCTTCTAAGGAGCTAAGGTTGTATTTTCTTCCGGTTGTATTTCTTCTAGATCGATTCTTGGAGCTTAGCTCTGCCTTTGTAGTCAGGACCCAGGAGACTTGAAAGTCTCTGCTACTAAGGGTACACAGGAAACCAGGTCATGGGCTGTGGAGGATCACACCCACATCACCACCAGCACCCTGGCCCTGGTTCTTCTGACCACAGCAGCACCAAGCCTCCAGCCACATCACACTGTTGTCCAGTTTCAGGAATTTGGGGAGCAGCTTCATCTCTCTTAAGGGCAGAGGGCCAGTGTGAAGGGTGAGTCTTGGCCTTGGCCACTGCCTTGGACCTCAAGCTCTGCTCTATCCCCTCTGGCTGTGTAACTTTGGGAAAGTGAGCCCATTTCCCATCTCCTTAAAGTGGGCACAATCCCGTCTACGGTTGTGAGGACTGACAGGTGCTGGTGCCCATGCCCAGCACACAACACACACCAGTTGAATCCACCAATTAGTTGACTCTGAGAGGCACTAACAATCTTGGCCAGCTTTTTGGCACAGTGGTTACATTTGGCAGGGACGACAGTCCCTTCACATTCAAGAGAAACCAAGTGGAATCCAGAAAATCCTGCCAAGAACCTGGGATTATTATTTTAGCTCCAGGAGTGAGCCTCTGGGGACTCGGCATGCCCTATTGTTTGAATTATGACAGAGGTGTTTCCAGCAACCAAGGGAGGGGAAGGGGAATTATCACAGTGAATGTTCTGAGGGTTATTGTTAGAATTTCATGCAATCCCTTGAGACCACTGGTGGTTCCAAACCAGAGCTGGGAAGTGAGCTTGTTTCCACATTGTGATGAGAGGTGCTTCTCCTACGTAAACTGAGCCACATGCCATGATAAGGACGATGTAATAGCAGTGTTGCAGCTAAGAGCACTCACCCATTCATTCATCCAGCAAGTGTGTTCAAGCTCCTATTACGTTCCAGGCCTGATCTGGGTGCTTAAGATACATTAGGGAACAAAGCAGATAACATTTCCCACCCTCATGGAGCTTACATTCTAGTGTGGGGACACACACACAAATAAATAAATACAATAAGTAGATAAATTAAATTGTATGTTAGAAGATGATACGTGCTATGAGAGAAGCTAGAGCAGAGTTGGGGGATCGGGTGGAATTTTCAATAGGGAGAACAGAGAGTGTACCTGCATCCTGTCTGTCAGTTTATTGCACTGTGTTGGCTTGAAAGTTGCTGTGACGTTGGAGGCTCTGCCACTGGTGTTTAAAATACCAGGAGGCTCACCTGTGGTGGACAGGTTTCAGCAGAGCTTCCAGACTAAGAAGAAAGGCCTAATGATCTAGTTTCAAAAGTCAGCCACTGAAAACCCCAGGCATCCTCCTAAGGTGGAAGGCACTTAAAATGGCCAGTGGCCACAATAATAAACTCAAGCGTACCTATGATTGTGAAGGGGGTGCTAGACTAGGCGACATCTTGTTCTGCCGTACACTGGGTCACTGTGAGTCGGAGCTGACTTGAAGGCAGTTAACAACAACAAAGAGTAGATATTATTCCAGTTTTCCACTCCCTCCTAACAAAATCCTAAATCCTCACTCTTTGCAGGTGACTTTGTAGTGCCTCTTCAGTAGATGGAGGATATTTCCCCACTGATTGATGTTGGGTTTGGCCAAATGACTTGTCTGGGCCAATGCAACAGTGGCTAAGAGGGTGCAACAAAGGCTTTACGTGTGCGCGTGAGCTTTGCTTTGGCCTTTGCCCAGACAAGCCCCAGGTACATGAAACCCACGAAGTAATAGACTTGAACCCACCCAGAAACCCAGAGCCCAGTCTGGCCCAACCAAGCACAGCCTAGATCAGCCAAATCACAGCTGACCTACAGACCCACAAACGTGAAATGAAATTTTGTGTAAGATCTCTGCATCTTTTCTATTGGTATCTTAACAAATGACATAAACCACAAACTTAGCTGCTAAAAATAACCCAAGTTTACTATCTCACTGTTTTGTAGGTTAGAAGTCCAAGGTGGTTAGAGTAGTTTCTCTGCTCCGGGTTTCACGTGGCCTAAGTCAAGGTGCCAACCAATTGGGCTCTCACTAGTAGGCTCTGGGAAAAACTTGCTTCGAAGCTCCCTCAGGTTGTCAGCAGAACCCAGTGCCTTGTGGCTGTCGGACTGAGGTCCCTTGTCCTTGCTGGCTGTTAGCTGAGGGGCTTCTCCTTATCTCCTAGTGGCCTCTCTCCAGTCCTTGCACATGGACCCCTGCATCTCAGAACCAGCCACAGCATCCCAAACGCTTCTCTTGCCTGCATTCTTCTTGGCTTCACCTTCTGCGACGCTCCTCCTTGACTGTTCTCCTTCCTTTCTGCTTTTGCAGGCTCATGTGATTACATGGACTACATCCAGATAATCCAGGATAATCTGCCAGTCTCAAGATGAACTGATTAGTAGCCTTAATTACCTCTGCAAAGTCCCTTCACAGCAGTACTAGATTAGTATTTGACTGAATAACCCAGGGGAGGGAATCTTGGGAGAACAATTATAGAATTCTGTTTACCATGAACTATGGTTTACAGTAGGAGCTCTGGTAGCATAGTGGCTAAGGCACTTGACTGCTAACCAGAAGGCTGGCGGTTCAAACCCACCAGCCACTCCTCAGAAGGAAGGTTGGGCAATCCTACTTCCGTAGTGATACTGCCTCAGAAACCCAAGGAGGGGTCGCTATGAGTCGGGGCCGACTCGACGGCAAACAACAACAACATGGTTTACAGTTGTCTGTTACACAGCACTATCCCAACAGACACAGACTATTATTATGGCCAAGATAAGGCTCATTGAGAAGGTAAGCTCTGGCAATGACCTTCTCCAAGCCTCTTTTCCTACTGGCTTGAACGTACTGGAACCCTGTTTTAGTCATGCTCTTGATGACAATGTCTAAGGGATGGCAGAGCAATAAGGTGGAGGAATGTGGAAGTTCATGAAGAAGAGGCTGCGAAGGGAAGTGACATCTACCTGAGTCCCTCTTTGTGAGAAGTAACCCCCTCAGTACCTAACACTGTCACATACAGACAGATCTTGGAAATATTGAGGGTTCAGTTCCAGACCATAACGATAAAGCAAGTATCACAATAAAGTGAGCCATGATTCTTTTGGTTTCCCGGTGCATATAAAAGTTGCTTACCTTACACTGTAGTCTAATAAGTGTGCAATAGCACTGTGAAAAAGTTGGGACTATTGTGAGAATGACCAAAATGTAACACAGAGTCACAAACTGAGCACATACTGTTGGAAAAATGGCACCAAGAGACTAGCTCGACCCAGGGTTGCCACAAACCTTCAATTTGTAAAAGGCACAGCATCTGCAAAGTGCAATAAAACGGTATACCTGAAGGACACAGCCAAGATATGCCTGTTAACTGATTAACAACTCAACGGCTCAAGTCTTTCCCAACCACCTTCCCTAAGTCAGGAGAGGCCTGACTTCAACACCAAAGCAGAGATGGAGAACTTTCTCATGACGACAAGCGTCCCCAGAATGTCATGAGGATGAGCTTCTGCTCATTCTATCAACGTTGGCAGTGCCGAGCGGCACCGTGTGGCTCTAAAGGCAGATGAGATATGACGCCTGTCATTAAGAAGCCTGCTGTCTCAGGGACGATATAAGATATGCAGATAGATAATGAGGATAAAAAGGAGAAATTGATGTTTATCAAGAGAAAAGTATAGAGAAAACATTTGGAGAATTCCAAGGAGGAAGATTATTGCCTGCTTGGGCAGGTGGGACAAGAGGGGGTAGAGAGGCAGGCAGAGGTGTGGAGGCAGGGTACAGGCACGCTCTGCTCTCCTGGTGGGGTGCAGGTGTGAGCGAGCTAGGCTGTGGTCAGTCAGCACAGGGGCTGGGATGGAGACGGTAGGGAGATAAGGTTAGGCTGGGGCCTGATCAATAAGGGTGAAGGAGCTTGGACAGCCTTCATAGGTTCATTCCATCATTGCTACTTCCTTGTTTTGCATGGAGGGGCAAGTAACGGTTGGCTCAGAAGCTTCCAAAAGTGAAGTCTGGGAGGCCCTCTCAACTGCTCCCTATTCTGAGAACTGTAGAAGCCCTAGCTTTCTGGGTAGGAAGATTAAAGATCACCCCACCCACCTGATGCACGCATCCCTGCCTGATCCCATCCTGGTTCAGCCCCTGCAAGCCCAGCAGACCCATCTCCCCCTCCCTACCCTGTCACCAGGCCTGTGCCATGAGCTCGTGTCCCGCCCAGCACCCTGGGCTTGCTGAGGCTTCCCTGGAACATCCCCCACTGCCACAACTCCCAGGGTGACTTCTTCCTGTGGCCACGCTCACAAACTCAGCACTATGCATGCTCTGGAGACAAACAGGAGGGAGAGAAAAGATGCCAGGGGGGAGGCTGCCTCTTCCCATTAGGTGACAAGGGAACTGTCCTGGCCTCTCTGTTCTATCAGTGCATCCTCACGTGTAACCAGAAGGGTCCTTTTCTGGGTGGCTTCCCCTCTGCTCCCTGCTTCTCTGAGAGGGAAAGGTGGCAAGAGGCCAGAAAAGTCCAAACCTTCCAGGATCAAGCTCCCAGGGATGAGGGTGTGGTCCTAACGGGAGGGCGTGAGGTTTATATTAGCTTTTTCCCAAAGAAGTCCCTGAGTAGTTGCAAATGGTTAAAGTGCTTGGCTGCTAACCAAAAGGCTGGAGGTTCAAGGCCACCCAGAGGTGCCTGGAAAGAAAGTCCTGGCAATCTATTCCTGAAAAATCAGCCTTTGGAAGCCTTGTGGAGCACAGGTCTGCTCTGCCACACCTGGGGTCACCATGAGTCAGAGTCAACTTGGCAACAGTTGTTACCCAAAGAATTTAGTCTTTGTCCAGGGTTCCTAAGGTAGAACTCTAAACCCTTGAAACTTCCCATGTAATTAGTGTACCTTTGTTATCTGTAGACCATACCTGAGAGTTTATGTTAATGAGGTAACTCAGGTAGAGGCTGGTCAGGCCAGAAAAACCACCAAGTGGTATCAGCTGACCTCAGGGGAAGGGTGCTGATCCTCAGTCTCCCCTACGTGATGACGGCCCAATGAAGACTCTGGACACGGAAGTTCCATGGACTTCCTGGTTGGTGATAGCCATGGATGCATGTGGGAGAGTAGCCCATCCCTCTGGACATGGAAATTTCACGTTGGGAACTCTGTCAGACCTCATCCCATGTGTCTCTGCATTTGTATCCTTTTTGCTGTAATAAAACTGTAAGTATAGTGTTTCCTGGGTTCTGTGAGTCATGCCAGCAAATTATCAAACCCTAGAGAGTTGTGGGAGCCAGCAGATCAGAAGTGATGAAGGCTAAGAACCCCTGAGCTTATGACTGATATCCCAAGTGGATAAATGGAACCCTAATTTTGTAGACAGAAGGTTCTCAGCTTGTGGCTGACATCCTGAAGGGGTGGGTAGTGGGGAAACCCAGCAGGTCAAAAGCGAGGGTATCTTGGGGACTCTCAAACCTGTAGCTGGCCTCTGAGATCTGGGGCTGACTCAGCAGTTTGAAGGACTGTGTCCTTCAAGTTGTGAGTTCTGACTTCACTCCAGGTGGTTGGGGTCAGAAGAAGAAGTGCCAGCCATGCAGCTGATGTCAGAATAGAAGTGGCAGAGAAGTGCAAAGTGGGAACTTGGATTGGATGTGACATGTTATCCTCATAGAGGGCCAGAGACCCTCAAAGCTCAGGAATGGATAGCTGCACTGGGGGGACAAAAGGGGGCCTCACTTTATCAACATCAACAGGACAAACTAAAGGCTCTGGAGAAAGAGAGGCCAGAGCTTAATCCTGCTCCCGAGTGTGTCCCCAACCACACGCTTCTCTCAAACTCTCTTGTCAAAATGAGACAAACTGCTCTTTCAGAAATCCAACAAGGAGATGCTAATAACAGCTCCAGCTGAAATATGGGGACGAGGGGAGTCAAAACATTAAATAATTGAGATTCTTGAGGGCATGTGTGGAGAGACACAGTGCTCCTCGCTGTGTGCAGGGAAGGCTAAAAAGCACAAATGACATTGAGTGGCTGTTGGGGACCAGCAGGGAAGAGGAACACATCCTAGGAGGACACTCAGGCTCATGCCCAAGGCCAGGGACATCTTACAGGCTAAGTTTCTCCATATACTATCCCCAGAAGACACATCAGAGGTGGCCGGGGATACAGAGGAACATTTGAAAGCTTGAATATTGCTGGGCAATAGTCCTACCAAATCACCTTACTTGAACCACTAAAGGGATAGAATCCAGCCTCCCTTCATTTTTCCTTAAAGAGAAGAGGTGAAAGAAGGAGAAGGCAGTCTGTCCCCTGAGCCCCTGGACCCCCATCCAGGGCTCTGATACCAAGATGAAACCCACTAGAGGTAGCTGCCTCACCCCACCTGGCCCCTTCTTCCCTTACACATGGTAGTACCCCCAGGCAGCCATCAGTCAGATGCACCATGGTCTATGCCCCAAGTGAGCTTGGGTGTGGACTGGGGTGCAGCCACATGCTGTCTGGGAGTCAGGGTTGATGGTGAAGGAACCCCTGTGCTGAGCGAGGATTTTTCCAGATGTTGCGTTTTCCACTCAGGGTCTGTGTTCAAGCTGAAACTCTGTGTGCTGGCCTCATCTTGCCCCAAGCCCAGAGCTGCCAGCAGTTGGCAGCCAGCACCCCAGGACGTCTCTGGATGCTGCAGATGCTTTGATCTCTCCAGCAAGCGCCTTGCAGCAGTGGTTCACCATCTAAATGCCACATCCGGAATCTGACAGGGAAACAAGTGCTTGGGTGACACCCAAATGTAGCATCAACATAGACAAGCTGATATTTCCATCTGCCCCTCAGTCCCAAGAGCCCCCATGTGCGAGAGGAGCCACAGACAACTAAAAAAAAGTAGGCCACCCCCCTCTGGGTGGAATGGGGCAGATGTTTACCAGATGGTTGGCTACCTGCTTTTTGGGGGGATGTGGCGGGGCATGATGAACAAGGAGGGGGCTATCCCATGCCTAACTCCCAACCAACTGCAGATGGGAAAATGGGAACATACTTGGGTCTAGGCCAGTGCTTCTCAATGCTGTCTGCATATTAGAATCACTTGAGGAGTTTTCTTTAAAAAAAAATAATAATAATACTGATATATGGGCTTCACTGAAGACCCATTAAGGAAGCCTCTCTTGGGAGAGGCTGAGGCATTAATAACATTTCAAAGCCTCCTGGTGTATTCTAAGAGCACGCAGTCAGAGCTGAGCCACTTCTGGTCCAGGCATACGGTGGTTGGCTCTTTGAAAATGTAAGAATTGACAAGCATCTCCAGGATGAGGACTGCTATGGAGTGAATTGTGTCTCCTTAGAAGGTAAGTTGAAGTCCTAACCTGGTACCTGTGAATATGACCTTGTTTAGAAATAGGGTCTTTGAAGATGTCATCAATTAACATGAGCTCGTACTGTCACAGGTGAGTATTAATCCAGTCTGAATGGTGTCCTTGTAAAAGAGGAGAAGAGCCACAGACACAGAGGCAAGGAGACCGTGTGAAGACAGAGGCAGATATTGCAGTTATGCTACCAGGGGGCAAAGAATGCCAAGGTTGCCAGGAGCCACCAGAAGCTAGGAAGAAGCAAGGAAGGATCTTCCTGTAGAGCCTCAGAGACAACATAGACTACCAACACCCTCAATTCAAACTTCTAGCTTTCAGAACTGTGAGCGAATAAAGTTTCATTGTTTTAAGCCACCCAGTGTGTGATATTTTGTCAGGGTAGCCACAGGAAACTAATGGAAGGACCAGACAATGAAAAAGGAAGAGAGAAGAAGCGATGCATTTGAAGTATGGTGTTGGTGGAGAATATTGAATACACCATGGATGGCCAGGAGAACCAACAAATCCATCTCAGAAGAAATGTGAGCAGAGTGCTCCCTGGAAGCAAGTGTGGCAAGACTTTGGCTCACTTCCTTTGGACACGTCCTAGAAACGGACATCATGTTTGGTAAAGGAGAGGGTCCTTTACCAAAGGAGCAAAAGGAGGAAAATTCACAGTGAGATGGACTGACAGACTGGCCACGAGAATGGACTCAAACAAAGTGTATGTGAACTGCTGTACGGAAAGTGCATTGGCTCTGAAAGTCTTCACCCAAATCTAAATAAATAGATAGATAGATAGATAGATAGATAGATAGATAGATAGATAAATGACTCAAATGTACCAGGAATCGTGAAGAAGGTGCAGGACCAGACAACACTGCACTCTGCTGTCCGTAAAATTGCCATGAGTCAGAGCCAACTTGATGGCCACTAACCACAAACAACAAGCCCGTTGTGATTTGGGAGCTCTCAGCCTTTAACATACATTGCAGGAGCCCGTGGCCCTTAGGTTCTGGAAGGTTATCTGAGAAGTAAATGGGCTAGCCCCTGTCCCTGGATATGACCACCACTATTGCATCTTTGCTGGCTACATTCGTAGCCCAGTTCCCTGAAAGTGAGCTAGCACTGAACTGCCCAGGAAGTCTTCTTGCTTGAAAGGGGCCAAGCCTGTGGAGAGAAGGTCTGAATTGCTTCAAGGTTGTCATCTAAGCCAACAAAGCTACGTCCTCCGCCTTGCTCTCTTGGCCCTTTCAACCTCCCCCAGACATGTTCCCGCAAATGCATCAGAAAAGTGGAGCAGACTTAGTCCCAGGAATGGGATGAGAGGCCAGGCTGGGCGGAGACCCAGAAGGGAAAAAAGAGGCATGCGGTTTTCCTCTGACTCATTTCTCAGGGGTTCCCTTCACGCCTCTTCAAGCAATACTTGCGCACCTACTGTGTGCATGGCGAGATGCGTTCCTTCTGCCCTATTAAAGATCGTTAAAATTTTATTCAATGTGAGATATTGAAACGCCAGCATCCCTGACAGGTTATAAATAGCTGCTTGGAGTCCAATTTGAAGTTTTGATTTAAAAAAAGAAAAAGTATGCTATCAGCCATCCATCTGTGATTGAATCAGGGCCTCTTCTCCCCGCCTCCCGAAACTCATCGTCCAAGGCCGTTACTGCTTTCCCTACATGGAGAAGATTGTGTACGGAGCCTTAATGTCCCCTGGGAAAGTGAGACTGTTATGAGGAAGGGACATATTTCCATCTCTGTTCCAATAAGCACAAGCTAATTAAGATTTTATAAACACTCACCCATCAGGAAAACACACATACATGGGCACACACACCAAAATTAGCAAGGCAAATATATTCCTGATTAAGCGGTTTTCCTGCCTGTTTCCATCCAGCTTTAATTAGATGTCCGTCACCAGGAGGGTGTTGCACAGTGGAATTGTTTCATTCCGATTCATTGGGTTTGGACTGTTGCGTTGTCACACATACTGCTTTTCCTGGGAATCACAGATAGTTCCCTTAACTCTGACTGCTATTCTGGGTCCTGGGAGGAAGGAGAATGGCCTTTGTCCTCAGAGAGCATGAGCACACATCAGTGCTGTCCCTGTTTGTGGGCTGGGCTGTGGTGGACCTGACCCTGGCAGAGCCACGCCCTGGGATCACCAGGTGACAGGAGTGTTGTGCTGACACTCTTGAGGTGCTGGACTCTGGGCTCAGAAAATACAGGCTCCTGTGGCTTCCTCGCTAGCCCCCTCCACGTCCCCAGGGTGCCACCTTGGGCTGCTTTGGACTGATTCCCGCTCTTCTGTCCTGACTACAGAGCTCACCTCACTGGAAGAAATATGGGAGCTAACTAGCTCTCTCCCTCTGCCACGGCCCGGGGTCTGTTTGGAAAAGTATGTTTTCTTCACATGGACAGAAGATGAAATCCGTTGTGTTTTGGAGGAGCATGGAAGGGGGACGGGAGGATGTCACTCCTGTATTTGGGCAGAGTGGGGGCAGGGAGTTGGATCAACTGCCTAGGTTTCTAGGAGGCTCAGTGTGAATAAGGGAAGGGGGCTGGAGGTGCCAGGTGACCCAGGTTACACACATGACCTCTTGGCCCTGCCTGGAAACAGCCTCCTCCTCTGTTTGCTGGAAGAAAAGCAATAAGCCCACCAGGTGAAACC
>NW_006921605.1:8442135-8457460 GCF_000298275.1 Orycteropus afer afer | reverse complement strand
GAGAGGGCGTCTGTGCAGAGAGATCAGAAAGGCCGTTGGATCGACATGAAGGAGAAGCTGCTGCTAGAGATTTATTTTAATTCAATGGTAACTTCTCAAGTGCAAGTCTCTTGTCATAAACAAACAGGAGAAAAAGCCTGCCTTTAGGGTATTTACAGTCAGGAAGGAAAATGATTAAATATCGGAGGGATGCTGGCCAGGCAGCTAGACATAAGACTACCAGTGGCTCTAAAGAAACGTGGACATGCCATGCCCAGGCTGGGTGCCCGGAAGCCTCGCTGGCCAGCCCTCCTCCAGCCTGCCCAAAGATCCTGCTGGAAGACACTCCCACCCACCTGTATACTTGCTGTCCTTAGGGGGCCACTGCTCCACCCCCACCCGGGGACAGCTGCAGCAGCCACAAAAGCAGCCAGGCCCTCCTGAATTAGCTGAAGTGACACTCACTTTGTATACACATGTTTACAATCAGGACCAGATGGTGAACTATTGGATTCGTTTCAACACCACTCCAGTGTGCTGAACTGAGTCGGAATTTGCACACGGCACAATAACGACAGGGAGGGGGACCCCTTCTTAGACCCAGCCCTGAATCTTTTCTTCTTCTGAAGGGATAGTCATTAGCCTTCAGTTTAAAGCAGCCTTAGCTTGCCAGCTGTCAGAACGTTTTATCAAATCTCTTGATATTTTACAGACAGAAGAAAGAAACATAACCCACTCTGATATCTTCCAGAGCTTCTTTCCTTTTTCAGAAAAAGAGTCAAAACAAAGACATTGGATGGAAAGGAGCTCACCAATGATCTCAGATGACAGTGTTTATGTTGCCAAATTATTACTGGCAGGAAGAGAGGCCTACTGAACACAGATCAAACAGAGTGATTATTTACCAAATGAGAAAGACATCCTTAAGTGACATGATTAAAAAAAAAGGGCGGGTGGCAATATGCCAGACACAGAGTCAGAAAAGTCTATGTGTTTCCATCTGCTTCCCAAAAAAAAGGATACTGGCAAGAGGGGCACCCGGCACAGCTGCACTGCGGGGCCAGGGTGAAAGCTTGGGCTGCCGGCGTCCAAGGGGAGCCAGCCAGATCTTCTAAGTGTCTGCCAAGAAGGGCGAGGATGAGTGGCAGGAAGGTGGTAGGGGGATGAGGCCTCTTCTTCTTATCCCACTGTAGTGCCTGAAAATATTCCTCCAGCAAAACTCACATGAAAAACAGACACAACGCCAAGAAGAAGCGGGGGGAGTAGAAGGGAAGAGAGGAGAAGGATGGCTGAAGAAGAAAGAAGATGACCAAGAGGAGGGAACACTGGAGACAAAGACTTGTAATCTCCAAAATCAAGAATGATAAGGTCTGACTAGAAAAAATACCGTGGAAAGAACTTTCCAGATCACTTCCATCAAAATGACGAGCATCCCCTTCAACATGTCCCATTAGGAAGCTATGCATTTTTCGAGGCACGTAGCCAATATTCCAAGCACATTATTTTGATATCCACCTTTTGAGGTTGACTTTAGGATGAGTTCATGAGAAATGTCTCCTAGCCTCATAGTCATAACTTTGGCTGTTGATGTGAGCAGATTCCAAATGGTGATTGCTGATTCCCTCAAAACAAATTTCACCCCAAAGAAGCAGCTTTGTGACTTTGAGAATGTTTTAAAGATTCTGCCTGGGCTTCTCAAGGCAAACACAAAAGGGACCTCCAGAAATGAATGCAGCCCCCGCAGTGCCTCTGAGCATGGCATAGTGGTAACTATAAGGAGGAAGGAGATTGCATCCACTCGACAGGGCACACACGTGTGATGTTGGGGTGCACACTGAGAGACTGACCCCCAGGTAGCCTCTTCCATTTTTTCACTCTTGTAGGTAACCATAGTCCCAAGAATCATTAGAATGTTAGCAAGCTGAAGTTGGATGTTCTGGTCTGTTTTGATCGCTGCCATATCCCCAGAGGCTGGGACAGTGCCTTGCATACAGTAGGTGCTCAATAAATATTTACTGAATGATTAGGTCAAAATGTGACATCTGAGGTTTGAAGGAAGAAAAGGTGAGTGTGGTAGCCAGCCTCTAAGAGAGCCCCAGTGTTCCCACCTCCTGGTATTCACCCTCTTGGATGGTCCCCTCACCCACTCTACCGGGGTTGGTCAGTGTGACCAAGAGAATAAGGCAGAAGTGTGAGTGCCACTTCAAACATGAGGTTATGACTCTGTGGCTTGAGAAAAGCCAGCTGCCACACAAGCAGCCCTATGGAGGGGCTCAGCCAGAGAGGACTGAGGCCCCCAACCAACAGCCATGTGAGTGTGTCATCTTAGATGCACATTGTCTGGCCCATTGAGCTTCAGATGACTGCAACTACAACCAACACCTTGACTGCAACTTCCTGGAAGACGCTGGACCACTGCCATCTAGCTAAGTGGTTCTTGGGTTCCTGACCATAGAAAGTGGGGAATAACAAGAGCCTTTAGAGGGGAGCATGGGGAAAATGCCTCTCTGCGCTCATCTACAACGCTGCATTTTACCCCATTAGAGATTATAGATTTCATGTCTCCCCCAAGTCCTAGTAGCCGCCCTTTGCATGCGTCCCCAGCTCTTCTCAGATGTTTCCTCCCTCTTTTTATCAGAAGAGGTGGCTCCCTTTCTCTTATCTTTCCTTTTGTGTTTTGTGTTCGTTTCCTAGGGATGCTGCAACAAAGCAGCAGAAGCAGGGTGGCTTGTAAGAACATAAATTTATTCTCTCACAATTTTGGAAGCTTGAAGTCCAAATCCAGTGTTTCAGCAAGGCCATGCTCTCTCTGGGGGCTCTTGGGGAAGATATTCTCTTATTTCTTTCAGCTTCTGGTGGCCCCAGTCATTGTTACACGGCCATTCTCTTACTCTCTCTCTCAATAAATGTTTGTTGAATGAATGAACAAACAAGTGAATGAACAACCTAGGCCTCTGTTTATGCTGCTTATAACACAGTCAGCCAAAGTGCATGGCCCAGCTCTCCTCTCACTACTTCTCACCCTGTGATCAGGGCCCAGGGCAGGGTTGGGGGAAGAAGGGAGAGATTAAGCAAATTGGTTCTATTATTGCTCAAGCTAATGAAGTGGGACTGAGAATTAAAACAAGAGAATTGCAGGAGTGAAAGGGAGAGTGAAGAGTTTTCCGACCACCCTTATTTAGAAGACACAACAGCAAATTGAGAGTGAACTGGTTTTCATTACTGGATAATGAACCCAACTGAAAGAGAAAGGGATGGCTGACTAGAAAAAGGAGGAGAGTGTCCTTTTCTACCATCTTTGTTGGGCTTCAGCCAGGGAAGTTATAGGGTACGAGAAGAAAGGTGCATTGGCTGGGACAAGGAGAAGAATCCAAGTGGACATCTCTCTTGTTTTGGTCCATAGAGCATGAACACATCCTTACCTTAAGAAGAAGGAGTTCAACCTTTGGGTGGAGGCAGCCTCTGCTTCTGGCTGCAGCCATCACGTGGGTTCCCTCATGTCCTCCGAAGACCACAGAGAGCAAAGCTTTCCCAGAGCCTGCTCCACAAGCATCGAAGTCTTAGGCACAGGCACAGACAGAAGCCTCTGCTGCCTACAGTGGAACCCACCCACAGAGAGAAGCTCCTGTTGTCCTCAGATAAAGGGTCCCTCAGACTGAGAGCATGGCCCCATGGGAGAGAGAATGACCAGCATAGACCCCATTCAGCACTGCGCAGCCTGATTAGTAGTCATTCTTATTCCAGGGACACTGGCTGTGATTCCAGAGTGGGCTGGCCAAGCACCATGACCTCCTTGGATGTCAGGACATTGAGAAGAGTGTTCAGGACCTTATCACACATATACTCATTGTTGTCACATTGGTTCTGACTCATGGCAATGCCATGTGCTCCAGAGTAGAACTACTCTATAAGTACTCCGTAATCTTTACAGAAGTAGATCTCGCGGCCTTCACTGGGTGAGTTTGAATCACCAACCCTTAGGTTAGCAGCTAAATCTAAACCATTTCTGCCACCCAGGGACCCCTCTATGGCCTTAGACCTCTATTCATTAGAATTGTCAGATTTTACAAGAACAGCAACAAAATTTTGGATTCCCAGTATAATTTGAATTTCAGCAAATAATTTTTTAGTATGTCTCAAATATTGCATGAGGTATATTTATACTAAAAATGATTCATTGTTTATCTAAACTCCAAACGTAATTTGACATTCTGTGTTTTTTTTCTAGAACCGATGACTATTCCCATCTACAACCTGTCCTTTCCATCCTCTCCTGCATACAGCAATGAGTGGGATGGGAAAGGCAATTGTTCCGATACTGAAGTCCATCTCTGTGGCTCAGTAAGAGTGGCAATTACTAATGCTCCCAATTACTCTTGCTGCATAACTAACCACCCTAAAACATAGTGGCTTAAATCAGCCATTTTATTGTGCTCATCAGTTCTATAGAAATTTGGACAGGACTCAACAAGGAGGGTGTGTCTCTCCTCTGTGATTTCTGGGGCCTCAGGTGGGAAGACCCAATGTCTGAGTCACTCAATTGCTGGAAGTTAGAGTCACCTGGAAGTAAAGTCATCATGTGTCTGGTGGTTGATGCTGGGATCACAGCTGGGCACCCGACAGGAGCATGCACACGTGGCCTCTTCCTATAACTTGGGCTTCCTCACATCAAGGCAGCTTCAGAGCAGTTGGACTTCGTACATCGCAGCTAGGACTCCAAAGGTGAGTGTCCCAAGAAACCCAAGCAGAAAGTATCGGGCCTCTTCTGATGGAGCCTCAGAAGTAACATAATACTATTCTGCTAGTGGAAGCAGTGCCAAGTCTGCCAAGATTTACTGGAAAGGAAGAGTGCCAAAGACTCTGTGGACATGTTTTAAAGACATCTGTGTGGAGGGAAGAGGTGAGTAGAAGGAGCAAGCTTATGGCCAGGGAAGAGAACTCAAGGTGAGATGGCAGAGTGGGGACATTCTGATGACAATGAAGGTGCTCCAAGGAGAGGCCCTGCCAGAGGAGAGGAGGCAGGAGTGGAGATAGCACACGGAGACTCGGGGAGACCTAGGAATCAAAAGGCCTGGGTGTGAGGTGGACACAAGGGCTGGTGCTGGGGATCACTGTCACAGCATAGACTGGGTTCCAGGGGAAACCACTGCTGCCGGGGTGAGGTAGTGGCAGGGAGAGCAGAAAGAGTGTGGGAGCATCACGAAGTGTCAGCAACACTCCTGTGCTGCGGACAGTTTACACTGCGCTCTATCAAAATCATCTGCCACCAAAATTGCATTCGACTGGCACCATCTGCATTGATCTTCCTCATGGTCCCCCAGGCTCCGTCCATACTCCCACCCATCTGTACCCGCCTGTCTCTGCAGCCCCAGCCTCCACTTCAGAACAGACACATCTGCCTGTGGCAGAGAACTTCCTCCCACCCCGCGATGCAGCACGAGGCACACCAGCCCACTGCGGGTGCAGGCCGCTGCTGGCACAAGCCCGGGCACGGGTCTTGCAAGACCAGCTCAGACAGGCCTCCCTGAGGCAGGGGAACACCTGAGGCCACTTGCAGAGAGTGGAGGGCTCAGTACAAGCAGAAAGGAGGGGAGAAGGGAACACTGAGGAGGGTTGGTGGGCCTGAGACCCCAAACGGAGCCTTGCACAATTCATTTCTTCTTCCTCTCACCTTCCACCATCAGTGAGGAGAGAAGTGACCTTAGCCTCAAGCTGTTTTGGCAGAGGGATCGAGGTGGTCCCAGCAGCCCTCCTTCTCCCTGAAGCGCAGGAAGCCACTGTCAAGGCCCTGCTGCTGGTGGTGGTGGTGGTGGGAGCCAGCACCACATGGAGAGCATGCCTTTTGAAACCAGGGTCAATTGGACTTTACAGCATCCTCTCCTGCTTGCCCCACACTTATTACATGGCAGAGAAGAGAAAAGGAGAATTGCTACTGATCCTCATATAGGGAGGGAGAAAGTTAGATCGATAGCCTCTTGTTGGAAAGTACCCTACTCCTCACCTATCAGCATGTTTAGGTTTCCAAGGTGGTAAAGCTTTACAGAAGTTGATTGCCCCATCTTCCTTCCATGGAGGTTGGTGGTTTTGAACCGCCAACCTTCTAGTTAGCAGTCAAATGCTTTAGGCACTGTGCCATCAGGGCTCCTTTAAAGACCAGGTAGTATTGTGAAAATCGGCATCATGCAAAAATGAAGGATGACTACATCAGATCACAAAACGGAAACTGGCTACATCATCACATAGCTGCCAAACAGCATCATCACATAATTGCCAAACACTGGGAATCACGGCCCAGCCAAGCTGATGCATAACCTTACCCATCACAGCCAGCATTCCTCTCACCTTCTACCTCAGCATGTGTTACTGCCAGAAGTACATCATTAATGCAAAATATAGTTGGATAGTAGATTTTTTTACTGTTGTCGTAAATGCAAATGTCAGATAATAAGATAGTCGATAAGTGAGGAGTAGGTGTAATATGTGCTCAGCCACCCGTACCACTCCTCACTGAGTCCCCCTCCAACAGCGCCTGGGACTCAGGGTGCACACACAAAGATTGGCTGCCTTTGTTATTATTATCATTACCAGTCTTGAAGAAAGTTGTGATCCCAACCACAGACTACATCATCGTGTGTGTGTTCGTGTGTGTGAGTACATGCATATATCTGCTTACACACACGCCAGGCTAACCAGTGACCTGACACATCTGCCAAAGGGCTCAGAAGCATAGTGCCTCTGTTCTGCTGTCTCTGCTCCTATATGAATGAGGAATTGCTTTGCAGAGCCCAGATCTCCAGCAACTGAGCCACCTTGGACTTCACCAGCCCCTGTGTATCTTGCCAGGAGACAATGGTGGTTCAGTGGTAGAATTCTTGCCTTCCGTGCAGTAGATCTGGGCTCCATTCCTAGTCAACGCACCCCATGGGCAGCCACCACCCACCCATCAGTGGAGGCCTATGGTGCTCTGTGGTTTCAACAGAGCTTCCAGAATAAGACAGACTAGGAAGAAATGCTTGATGAAAAGCAGCCCATGAAAACACTATGGATCACAACATTCTGATCCTCCTGTGCATGAGGTAACCATACCTCGGGGCCCAACAAGGGCAGCTAACAATAACGTCTATGCTGTCAGGTCTGTTTCAAGAGAGGGTAAGGAACACTAAAACGAAAACCAAACTCACTGCCACTGAGTTGATTCCAGCTCCTAACTTCTTGTGTCTCTAGGCTCACAACTCATAACTCAAAGAAAAATGGTGACTTATTCAAAATAGGCCATTAGTGAAAAACAAGGCTCCAGGAACTGATGGAATATCAATTGAGATGGCTCAAGGAATAAATGCAATGCTGTAAGTACTCACTCATCTATGCCAAGAAATCTGGGAAAGAGCCACATTTGTGGCCATTCCAAAGAGAGGTGACCCAACAGAATGTGGAAATTATCAGACAGCATCGTTAACGTCACATCCAAGTAAAGTTTAGCTGAAGATAATTCAAAAATGGTTGCAACAGTACAAAAATGGTTGCAACAATACATTGACAGGGAACTGCCAAAAATTCAAGCCAGATTCAGAAGGGACATGGAATGAGAGTTGTCATTGCTGACTTTGGATGGACCTTGGCTGGAAGTAGAAAACACCTGAAAGATGCTTATCTGTGTTTTATTCACTCTACAGAGGCATTTGACTGTGTGGATCATAACAAATTATAGATAGCATTGTGAAGAATAGGAATTCCAGAACACTTAATCATGCTCATACAGAACCTATACCAAGAGGTAGTTGTTCAAAAGAACAAAGGGATATTGTGCGGACTAAAATCAGGAAGGGTGTGCATTAGGGTTATAGCACTTCACCATACTTATTCTGTTTATATGCTGAGCAAATAATCCAAGAAACTAGACTATATGAAGAATACAGCATCAAGACATCAAGAGGAAGACTCACTGACAACTTGCAATGTGCAGATGATGTAACCTTGCTTGCTAAAAGTAAAGAGGACCTGAAGCACTTACTGATGAAGATCAAAGACTCCAGCATGGATTACACCTCAAGATAAAGAAAACAAAAGTCCTTGCAACTGGACCAGTAAGCAACATCATGTAAATGGAGAAAGGATTGAAGTTGCTGAGGACTTCACTTTACTCTGACCCACAATCAACACCCATGGAAGAAGCAGTCAAGAAATCAAATGATTTGCATTTGGCAAATCTGCTGCAAAGGACCGTTTAAAGTGTTAAAAAGCAAAGATGTCACTTTGAGGACTAAGGTGCAGCTGACCCAAGCCAAGGTATTTTCAGTCACCTCACATGTATGCAAAAGCTGGACAATGAATAATGAAGACGGAAGAAGAACTGATGCCTTTGAATTATGGTGTTGGCAAAGAATATTAAATAAACCGTGGATTGCCAGAAGAATGAACACATCTGTCTTAGAAAAAGTACAACCAGAATGCTCCTTAGAAGCAAGAATGGCACAATTTCATCTCATGTGCTTTGGACAAGTTATTAGAAGGGATCAGTCCCTGGAGAAAGACATCAAGCTTGGTAGAAAGTCAGCAAAAAAATAAAAATACCTTCAGTGTGATGGATGCAGTGGCTGCAACAATGAACTCAAACACAGCAAGAATTGTGAGGATGGCGCAGGACTGGGTGGTATTGCATTCAGCCGTACATAGGGTCACTATGAGTCAGGAGCAATTCAACAGCACCTAACAACAACAACAATTCAACATAAGGCAAGTAAAATTGATTAATGTGACGTGTTGAATTTTGTTCTCAGTACTTCACTCCCCTATGGCAGCATTATACATCTACTCTCTTGCAGTCACCTCAAGATGGACAGAATGAGCTTCCCCATCTCTGACGTCAGGCTGGTCCATAGAACTTGCTTTGGCCAGGTATATACTGGCAGATGCAAAGCAAGCAAAGGTGGAATGAGCTTGTATGTTGCCCTTGCCCTCTTATGCTGGGCCACTCCTGAGAAAAGAACCTGCGTGGGTAGCCTGCTGGTCCAAGGAGGATGAGAGACTCACAAAGCATCCCTGATTCCAGCCACAGCCTAGAGGCTCATGCGAGCCCAGCCTTGATCAGCCACACTCCAGTCAACCTGCAGAGCTGCCTCACCAACCTGCAGATAATAAATGCTTACTGGTTGTGGCCATTAAGGTTGTGGGTTTTGAGTGGCTTGGCAGCTGGATATAGTTATTCCCCGTGATGAGACTGTAATCACCTCCGTGGTGGAATCTGCTATAAGCAGCTAAGCAGTCGCCTTTGGGTTATGGCCTGCTCCCGGTACACATGGAGAAGCTTTCAGGAAGGTTGCTAGCTTTTCGGCACATTTGGATCCTGCACTTGGCCAAGTCTTCTTCTCCAGTTCCTGGACTTGAAGCAGTGGCCTGCCATGTTGTCTGCCAATCTTGGGATGGTGCCATTTTACCTGCTGACCCTGGGTTCATCAGCTTCAGCATCCAGCAGCTGCATGAGTCAGAAAAAGCCTGTAGCCTCCCCCAGTGAGCCTGGAGTAAGAAGCAGCTGAAGCCCAAGGTCGAGGGCCCTCCTCCAGGCCCCTAGAGCTGGTGCTCTGAACTCTGGCTTCCAACCTCCTAAATGGTAGGATAATAAATTCCTATTTGTAAAAGCCGTCCACTTGTAGCATTTTTGTTACAGCAGCACTAGCGCACTAAGACACTGATGAATACCATAAGTAACGTAATGTCCCCACCTTCCACAATGTAATCTAATGCAACGGAATCAATCAAACAGTTGAAAGGGGAGTTTCTTAGGGTGTGGTCAAGGCTTACTGGTGAACACTAGGAATCTTCAGTGACACAAATGGTTAAATCCTCGACTGCTAACCAAGAGGTTAGTGATTCAAATTCACCCAGAGGCACTGTGGATGAAAGTCCTGGTGACCTACTTCCCAAAAAATCAGGGAAAATCCCACAGTGCCCAGTTGGGCTCTGACACACATGGCGGCACCACGAATTGGGATCAGGCAACTGATTTGGTTTTGACTTTGTGGTGACCATCACTGAGATCTTGCAGTCGTGTGCCGCCCAACTTTTCTGTGACTATGTTCCTCAACTGATACCGCCCACCTCACCCTGCATGCAGAAATACACCCTAGATGTATTTACAACTAAATGAGTGAGGAGGAAGCTTAACAAAATGTAAAAATAACGACTTACAAAGCTTAAAAGCAATGGACAAAGTCATGAAGAAAAAATGGTTCATGGATTTAACTACACAACTACTGCATTAAACTTCTCTGTGTCCTAAAGCATTATAAGCAAATTGAAAATGTCACGTATCCTGTGTCTTACTTACTCAATGCTGTGGTAACAAAGAAATAACCACAGTGGGTGGCTTTAAAGAATAGGAATTTATTTTCTCACGTTTCTAGGAGCTAAAATTCCAGTCAGGGTCTTGGCCATGTCAGGTCCTCTGTGGACCTCTCTCTCACTTCCTGGAAGCTTCTGGTGTCTCTTTGCTGCTCATTGATGTGCCCACCTCCATTTTCATATGTCATCTCCCCTGTGTGTCTGTGTCTGTACTCCCTTTATAAGAGATCTTTCACAAAGAGTTGGATTCAGAACCTATCCTGGTCCAGGACAACCTTGTTGACATAACAAAAGGAAACCCCAAACAGGGTTACACTCAGGGGCACATCATTCAATCCATAACAGCACGCTAATGATTAAACTTACTTTTTCGTCCCATCTCCTTAAGATCCTTAAGGAATGCTAAAGCTAACACCCCTTTGGAAGAGTGCATAGAAATTTAAGGCAGTTAATGCTTGGAGGATGGTTTAGATAATCATCTTAGTCAGGGTTCTCTAGAGACACAGACTAGTGAGATCTCTGTATGAGTGTGTATGTGTGTATATGTGTGTGTTGTTGTTGTTAGGTGCCGTTGAGTTAGCTCTGACTCATAGTGACCCTGTGTACAACAGAATGTTGTGTATGTAGGCATAGAGAGAGAGAAAGAGAGACTTACTTCAAGTAATTGGTTTATATGATTGTGGAGGCTGGGGAGTCCAAAATCCATAGGTCAGGTGATAGGCTAGAGATTCCTGTTAGCTCATGGGATTGTAGGTGGTTAGCAAATCCAAAATCCGTAGGTCAGGAGGTGGCCTGGAGACTCCTGCTGGCTTGTATTGCAAGTCCTGTAAGTCAGACGAGAGGATGAGGACAGACTGGAGAGAGCAAGTAAGTACCTTCCATAAGATCTATTTATAATCTGGAGGTAACCACAGCCTAAGGATCTCCCCAGACTGATTCTATTCCATTAGATTATATTATGGAAGGTGATTACGTTATATCACGGAACAGCAACTAGTCTAGTGTTTGGCCAAACCACTAAGAACCAAGTTAACACATAAAATTAACTGTCTTTAAAAGTATGTCAAGGAAAAGGAAACAGCTCCTAGAAGTCTCGGGTCAACAAGAGAGATAAGCAGAGCCCCTAGGATTGAAGTTGGTAAGATAAGAACCAGGGACAAAAGTCCTCATCCAAGGTTAGGAGTTATGGGCCCATCCTTGCATGTGGACTGACATGGATTCCAGCCCAGGACTACAAAAAGAGCACCATTTGTGCATCCGGGAGTGTTTGACACAGAAAACTGTTCCTGACACTTTGGTTCAGGACTGTAAACCCGTCCTGTGTGGGAGTAGGAATCCCAATGGACTTTTGCCTCAAAGCCCTGCCCAGCAGGTGTGCAGCCATCATATTCAGAAGAGCCCTGCGTGGCCAGTCCTCTGTCTTCAAATTGTCTGGTCTCAAAGGATGATGCTTTCAGTTCTCAGATCTCTTGTGTGCCTGGAGGGGACCCCTAGGCTCTAGGGGTACTGATGGAGGGAAGGCCTCTGAACCTGAATTTTGGGGCTGGACTGTGCACACTATAGTGCATTGAACTGGGGACAGAGGGAGGTCCCCTTAGTACAAAAGAAAGCCAAATTGTAATGTTGAAGGTCCTCATATTCAAGGAAAAGTGGAATAAGATGAAAAAAAAAAAAAAATCAGATTAGAAAATTAGGATGTAAAAGACAGAAAGAAATAAATGTTTGGTTGTGACTTTACATTAAAAGAGAAAGTTCAAATTATGAAAAAGTTTATTTTAGGTTACACTGAACAAAAGTAGCTTCTGAATGCAACTCTTCTTTAATTCTTTGAATGAACAAAGAATAAATCAAATGTGGATTTGAGGGGCATAATTTTTCTGACAAAATTGTCTGATAGCACCATGCGGCATCCTTGATTTCACGTTTGACTTTCACAGCACAATCATAAAGAGGACATTTTCGCAAAAAAAAAAAATATTTGAAGGCATCATCAATTTTCCCAATGGCCCGTCTTAATCCTCTAAAATTCAAATCTCTCTCTTTTGAAGTGCCTGTTAGTTCATCAGCCTTGTGGGTGTTCTCCTCTGTAATTGTAACTGGCCCAACACTGCTGAACCTTCATTTGCCAGTTGCCTGGCATCTGATCCAAATAGTTCTCCAGAATCACTTTAATCAACCGCAGGAAATTTTGCATCTTCTGCACATTTTGAAATTGTTCTGTGCTGTAGTGAAGAAGGGTCTCTCGGTGGCACAGACAGGTAGCATTCAGCCACTGACCTCAAGAAATGTTGGTAATTCAAACCCACCCAGTGACACTGTGAAGGAGAGGCCTGGTGATAGGCTTCTGTGAAGATTACGGCCAGGAAAACCTTATGGAGTAAGTCTGCTCTGACCCCAATGGGGTCGCCACAGATCAGAATGGACTCAACAGCAGTAAGTTTGGTTTAGGGGTCACAGTGAAGAATGTTGAGAAGACTTGACCAACAGGAACAGACTGATCCATAGATGTGTGGACAAACAGTGGGAAAAAATGCTAGTGCTTATTGGGAAGGATGTGGGAGTGGGACAGACTTCATAAGAGGTCAGCCCAGAGGTGGCAACATTTGTATTCCTACACAACGTTATCGCTCCAGGAACTCAGATCATGGAGATATGGAAAACAAGGACCCCTGTGTAGGATCAAGAGTCAATTAGCCATAATATATAAAGAGCTCATACAAAGCAATGAGAAAAAAATGGACAGAAACAAAACCTATTACAAAAGAGAAATTCAAGAAAAGTAATTGAAGAGGTTTTTAAGCATAGGGAAAAAAATATTCAGCTCCACTGTAAATAAAGAAATGAACAGCAAAGCAATATTTCACCATCACAGGAATGTTTTTAAATGATAATTCTCCATGCTGCTAAGGGCAGGGAGGACTAGGCCCTCCTTAGACACTGCTGGTGGGGTGTAAATTGGCCCAATCTTTCCAGAAAGCAAAAGCAAAGATATATCCGGCCCTAACATTATTTCAGCAGCATCATTTTTTTGTGTTTTTTTTTTTTTTAAACAAAGTCCCATGTTGCCTGTGCATTTCCTCACATCATTCTTAAAATGAACAAAGACTAAATCAAATGTTGATTTTGAGGGCATAATTTTTCTTGGGAAAAAAAAAAATTGTCAAGTGGCACAAAACAATATCCTTCACTTCGAGTGAAGTTAATTGCTTGCTTGGCTCTCTCTGAAGCTGATCTCTTATTTGGAGGCCATTTTGCACAAAACAAAGATGTTTCCCTCTGGAGAATTCTGAGCCCAAAAAGGAGCATGGAGGGGGCAGAGCTGCCTCAGGAGGCCAAAGCTGAGACCGAAAGGCTCCTGCAGCAGCAAGGGGATCCAGAGCCCACTTGCCAAGGGTCCTCTGCCTACAAAGTCAAACTACTACAGCTTAGGAACCTACGGTGCACTGCTGGCAGGGAGAAACCAAAATGTTAACTCCTTGCTGTCTGGGGGTCTACCATCATGTCTACAGAGGTTCTATCCAGGTGAGGGCGTGAGGGAGTGTTTAACTGTCTTCTTCAAATGTTCTGTTGATTTATATATTTCTACAGTGAGCAAGTAGCACATTCACAAAAGGAGGTTTTCAAAGAAGATACCCATAAAGGGAGGAACAGCAAGAGCACAGCATAGAAACAGAACTGCATGGGGGAGGGGTATGGCTGGAGAAACATTAGACAAGAGGCTAGAACCTTCAGTGGCGGGTGGGTCAGGTGAGAGGACCTGCAAGTCTCAAATCATCAGCTTTGAAAGGGCAGTTATCACCATAGGCGGTGAGAAGCCATCTCCGGCTCTTAAGGAGAGAAGTCCATAAGTGAGCTGATAGCAGGAAAGAAGGGCTAACAGACGCAGGATGGTCCAGGTTCCAGAGGTCACTCCTGAGGATGCAGCCAATGGTCTGTGACAACTAGCGAAGGGTCCTGCGCACATGTCCCCCACCCTCTGTAAAGATCCACCACCTCACGAACAAGGAGAGGTTCCCATCTCCACTACCCAGACTCGGCTCCCTGCCTCCCAGGCCCCGTGGAACCTTCGTGAGAGGAGGTGGGTGCACTAAGAAGGGTCACGTGGAAGTTTAAACCCAGAGTTAAAAAGTCAGGAGCAAAGAAATCAAGGGTTAAAGCTCCGGGCTCACATCCATTGCTCAAGGGCAGTGATTCTCTGAGGGAGGGGGGATTTTGTCTCCCTGGGGCATTGGGTGATGCCTGGGGACATTTGACAATGTCACAGCTGTGAGGGTTGGGGTGGAAATGGTGTGCGACTGGCATCTGGAAGGTAGAGCGAGACCCGGAATGCTGCTAGGCATCCTACAACACACAGGACAGCCCCCACCACAAAGAGGGATCTGGCCCCAAGTGTCAACAATGCAGAGATTGACAAGCTCTGTTCCAGGGGACATGGAGGCCTCAGTGATTCAGTGGTAACGTTTTCACCTTCCGTGTGGAAGACCAAGGAGCCCCGGTGGTGCAGTGGTTAAAGCATTCAGCTGCTAACCAAAAGGTTGGTGTGTCAAAGCCACCAGCCTCTCCACGGGAGGAAGATGAGGCAGTCTGCTTCTGTACAGATTCACAGCCTTGGGAACCCTGTATGGGGCGGTTCTACTCTGCAGAACTCTATAGTCCTGTTATAGGGTTGCTAGGAGTCAGAATCGAGTCAATGGCAGAGGGTGTTTTTTGTTTTGTTTTATGTGGAAGACCCAGGTTTGATTCTCAGCCAATGAACGTCATGTGCAGTAGTAGGGCTTCTGACTGGACGTATTTGCTCTTGTCCAGGCTTTGTCCCCCCATGAGACTAGGCTTATTACCAGAGACTATGTCCAGTTTCTCCCAGAGTAACAGATGCTCTAGTAGAAGGTGGATGTGCACACATGCACATGCACGTGCATGTACACACATACACTTGCACAGGCACACATGTA
Organism: Orycteropus afer afer; assembly: GCF_000298275.1. Lineage (NCBI taxonomy): Eukaryota > Metazoa > Chordata > Mammalia > Tubulidentata > Orycteropodidae > Orycteropus > Orycteropus afer. The sequence continues at coordinate 8,442,191 of NW_006921605.1, read as the reverse complement.
CTCATGTGTGCACACACTCACACACATCCACATGTGCATCCATGTGTACGCCTGCA
>NW_006921605.1:8439337-8440945 GCF_000298275.1 Orycteropus afer afer | reverse complement strand
CACCTCAGTCCCATTACTTTCCTGCAACACGTCCATTAACTGTGCAACATAGAAAATTGTATTTTCAGTTGCACTGAGAGGTTGAGAAATCTGGGAGAACAGAGCTATTTGTTTAATGAAGTATTCTTGTTCCCTCCTTCCAACCCTATACGATGGAATAAAATTGCAATCAGTTTCTCAAGGGTGCAAGAAATGGTGTGTGGCTTTATTTCTTGAAGTCAAATTCATTCCAACCCTAAGACCCCATTCCACCAAACCCCTGCCACTGAGTTGATTCCAACTTATAATGACCCTATAGGACAGAGTAGAATTGCGCCATCGGGTTTCCAAGACTATAAATCTTTATGGAAGTGTCAGTGGGTTTGAACCATTGACCCTTTGGCTAGCAGCCCAATGCCTTAACCACAGCACTACCAGAGAGCTACCTGAAGGACAACCTTATTCAGTGTTGGAGCTCCCTCCCTGACACCTCTCATGCCATGGTCATACAAAGAACCAGCAATTTTGCAAAGTAAACATTTGGGGAGTCTGTGGTCCACACTGCTCCCTTGAGTGCAGCAGCTCACCCCATGTGTGCTCTGTGCAGTCTTAGGCTCTGCTGAGTTGGGGACCCTGGTACCCCATCCACTCCCAGACACTTTGAGGAAGCTGGCTGTAGCAACTCAAAGGACCGCCCCCCTTCCCGCTTCCTGACTTTAGGGAATCTCCCCGTTTTGTTGCTTCCCCTTCCTCCCTCATTCCTCAAAGACTCGGCCCGCTCTCTTCCCACTTTAGGCATCTACTCAGTGAGCCAAAGCTCCCCTGAGAGCCAGGAGGGATCCTCAACAGCTTCTGCCTCCAGCCCTGCAAATGTCCCAGGGCAAGCAGCCAGCAGGCCTGGCCCTGGAGTGGGAGAGGAAAACACACAGAGAACCCAACCAAATAGATCCGGACAGGCTGGTTCTTCTACTGCAGCGGGAACGACACACCGATTAGTCCTGTGTTATAGGGGAGAAGAAATGAAGCTGTTAGGATGTTAGGAGGCTTGAAGCTGTTAGGATGTTAGGAGGCTATGGGGAGGGGAGATGGGGCTGCTGTGCTGACCACAGGTGAGACCCACCTGGGCCAGTGGTGACCAAGACATTTGATTGGGGTTTGCAGAGGCAATTAACAAAGGACCAGAGACCTGCCAGGGTGGCCATTGTTGCATCTTCACACACAAGGTCTGCAGATACAGCATTCTGGAGGGTGACTTCCTCCTCAGAGGAGACACCATGCTTGAAGGGGGCAGGTCAGAACTGTCAGCTCACCTGTAGACGCAACTGACTTTCCTTTCCTCTCCCCTGCCTCCCCTTCCCTCCATCATCTCCACCCTGCCTCCTTCACTCTTTCCTTCCCAGGCCTCTTCACACCCTCCCCTCCCAGCCCACTGCTGCCACACTCCTGCCCACTGGGATAGTGATAGTGGGCTAGGTGATGGTTGGGGTTATGCGTCAACTTGGCTGTACCATGATTCTGAGTGGTTGAAGCGGTTGTGATGTGGTAATTCCCATGATGGGATCGAGTGTCTATGCGTTGAGCAGCCAATCCATTGAAAGAGAGTTTCCCTAGGGGTGTAGCCTGCTTCCT
>NW_006921605.1:8433892-8438602 GCF_000298275.1 Orycteropus afer afer | reverse complement strand
GGATCCGACTTGATGATAGTGAGTTTTATATATATACATATAAGCTTTACTGGTTTTGCTTCTCTAGAGAACCCAGCCTAACACAGCCACCAAGACAGAGTCACCTGCGAGGGGAGAAAGGGTCGGAGCAACTGTGGGCTCCAGCTCCCTGACAAGGCCAGTGCAGCCACAAGGGTCCAGGGACCGGGGAACAACCCCTCTGAACACATCCAGAGTTCCTACTCAAGGCAAGGTGGGTTTAACGTGGGAATCTTCCAAGGAAGAAAGGCCTGGAGATCTACTTTGAAAATCAGCCAGTGAGAACCGACAAATCACCCCTGACCCCTGGGATGGTGCGGGACTGGGTGCATGTCCTTCTGTCGTGCACGGGAGTCGCCATGAGTCGGGGCCGACTCGACGGCAATGAGCAACAATAACAATCCATGGTGAGCTCCTGGTGGATGGTGGCCAACTCAGGCAAAAATGGATCATGACGACAATGACCATTTGAGGTGCCGTTCTGCGTTTCCAAACCACGTTCATACCCAGCATTCCTCTGAATCCTCACAACAACCCAGGAGCTGAGTGAGGCGGGAATTAGCACCCTGAGGATGCTGGCAACGGAGGCTCCTGATCGTGCCCCACCCCACAGGCTACGTGGCCAGCACTGGGGCACTCCAGCCACACCCAGCAGCCTAACTGGGAAGTCCTGGGCTAGGTGGAGGCATGGGCTAGGTGGAGGCAGGGACTAGGAGTCCCAGGGCCCCACAGGTGGTGGGCTGTGTAATATACAAGCCACACAGCTGTATGCAGCCACCCAGGGAGCCTGGGCCTAAGTCGTGCTTCTCATACCCAGGGATGCGGTTAAACGCACATTCTGGTTCAGCAGGTCTGGGGTGGGGCTGAGACTGCACAGCTCTGATAGGCACCCGGGTGGTACAGATGTTCCCGGTTGGCGACCACATCTTGAGTGACCCAGTATAGAGATTGTTCCAGTCTTGAGAAAGTTAACCTGCCAAGTCAAGCCAACCAGGGGGAGAGGGGCGTCTCAAGCCCCCTGCCAGGCTCTGGGAAGGAACTTCAGATCACCAAGCCTGTTATGAATGCTGATGGAGACTCTGGCCAGGACAGCTGCGTGTGATTGGCCCTTGCCACACTCCGCGTGGCACTCGCTGGCACTGGGGCGGCTTAGGGTACCAGAGGGACTTAGGAAAGTAATGTCCTCACAGCCTGGGGGGCATAAATAATGAAAGTCGGATCCATAAGTAATTACTTTTTAATTAATTAGGAATGATGAATAGCGAGGACCCAGGGACTCCAGACGGAGTGGTGTTAACTGTAATAGCCTTGTTCCTTTCTCTGCTCAAATTGATTGGATGGGGGAGGAGGCAGAGGGGAGCAGACACCCTGAGTCTAGGGGACAGTGGGGGTGGGGCAAGGTAGGTGGAGAGAGAGGGACAGCCCCCCAGGGCCAAGCCGCAGGAGCACTCAGCCAAGGTGGGAGTTCTTTCTGCCTTATTGAAATTTCCTGTCCCTGGGGGAGACCCAGAGAAGGCAGGGGCCACATTCTCACTGCAAATCCTTTACAGACTCCCCTAATTAATCTTCACATGCCTCCTGTGGAGAGAGGGCCCAGGGCTCCTTCCTCTCTGCTCGGCGGGAGTCAAGCAGCTGGCCAGGAGGGATGGCTCTGTCCCAGGGCTCCCCTAGGCTGCTTGGAGATGGGGGGACCCTTTCCAAAGGTGGCCCTGGGCTGGGGAAGAATCAGCAGGCTGGAAGAAGAAGCGGGCCCAGCTGACCTTCCTCCAATGGTCAGCCTGGGCCCAGGAGGACAGAGGGTACCAGAAGCAACGTGACCTGACTGTATCCTCTCACCCCAGTCCAGCAGCATGTGCGCTGAGCAAACTAGAGACCAGACTCCTCTTGGCCCCTGGCCACCACCCAACCTGTGAACTCAGGCAGGAAACTAGGCTCTTCTGGACCTTTATATCTCACTCCCCCCATGCACCCCACACACACACACTGTTCCTCTTCTGGACGGAATAGTGTCTTAGTTCTTCAGCAGTGCTGTGACAGAAATACTACAAGGGGAGGACTTCAACAAACAGAAATTTATTTTCTCACAGTTCAGGAGGCTGGAAGTCCAAATTCAGGGCACCAGATCTAGGGGAGGGCTTTTTATCACTGTCAGCTGTGGGGGGAAGGTCCCTGTCTCTTCTTGGCTTCTGTTCCTTGGTTCCTTAATGCTCTTCATATGCCATGGCATCTGCCCAGGAGGCCCTGGTGGAGCAAGCAGTTGAGCACTCAGCTGCTGACCGAAAAGCTTGAGGTTCAAGTTTGCCCAGAAGCACCTTGGGAGAAAGGCTTGGTGATCAAGTCCCAAAAATACAGCCATTGGAAAGCCTCTGGAGCCCAGCTCTGCTCCGAGACACATGGGATTGCCATGAGCAGAGTCAACTCGACAGCAAGTGGTTTTTTGGTTTTGGAAACAGATTCCTAATGCCTTTCTCTGTGAGAGTGGGACAAGGTGGCATACGTGAACCCTGGCTCAGCATCTGGCTCGTAGCTCAGTAAACGGCAGCCTCCTTCTTGGGCCCACCTCTTCCCACCCCAATCCCCTTACTGCGAAGACAGCTGGTAGCCCTGACCCCACAGAGCCCAGCAGAGCTGGTGGGACCACCCATCTTTCAAAAACCCTTCCTGGGATTCTCTTTGGCAAAGTGAACTATGGACTCACTGCAAAGAGGGAAGCCTGGTAACTGTAATAGTGTCAAACCAATTTGTTTGTGTTAATTGCAGCCAATTAAACTTTTTCCTAAAGCTGCCCGGCTGAGGCTAGCTTAGGGAAGTTGATTTCTAGCCACATGGTAAGAGTTTCTCTTGCCCACCCACACCTGAGGTGGAGGCAGGAAAAAGGACTTCAAAGGAACGCCTAAGCGACAGACAGGAAAGGGCTGGGAGGACAGGTCAGATGGAAATGGGTGACCCAGACAGTCTGACAACCCAACCCCTGGGAGGGGCACATGTGTAAGGCAGAAGGGTGGCCAAGACTGGCTGCCGCAGTGTGGCATGCAACCAGGTACATAGGCTTCACCTGGGAGTTTGCTAAAAATGGAACATCGCAGAGGCCTGTGAGTCGGGACATGCATTTTCACAGGCTCTGTGGTAGATTTGTGTGCACAGCCCAGTTTGAGAGGCTCTGGTCTTGACCACACCCTGAGACCCAACCACCCAACCACCCTGCACATGTCCACCAGGCACCAAAAAGCAGGCTTGGCTGGGGGTCTTCTCTGAACCTCACCCACCCATTTTCCAAAGACCACTCACAGAGAAACATCCTCTAGTGACTGCACAACATCTCATTCCACTCCACTCCCCCTCCGGCTCAATTCTCCACCTGCTCTGACCCACTGGACTCCAGAACCTGTCCCCTGCTTGGATTCAGCCAATGGGAAACCCTGGCTGGAGATTGGAGGCGGGAAGAGGGAAAGGCCAGGACATTCATCCCCCACTCTCTCTGCAGGGCTGCAGTTAGGCTGTGACTCTGATCCTCTCTGATGTCCGTGTCTTGTGTTGGGCACCTCTCCCATGGCTACAGCTGCTCTCTACTAATGATGCTCTGTCCTCTCACCCCTTTTGGCCTAAGGACGGTAATGGCTTCCTGGCTACTCCCTGAAGACCTTGCTACCCCGTGTTGGTTTGTGTTGTGGATGGAATTGTGTCCCCAAAATACACATGTTGCAGTCTTAACTCCTGCCCTGGTGAATGGGACCTTGTTTGGGGAAATACGGGTTTTCTTTGAAGATGTCTCACTGCAGTAGGGTGGTCCTAGCTCTAATCCCTTCTAAGTGATATCTTATAAATGGGAAAACAGACACAAAGTTACACACTTGTGAGTATCCAGCCTTCAGCCAAGGAATGCCAAAGAATGCCTAAGACTGCAGGAACTGAAAGGGACAAGGAAGCCTCTGCCCCAAGAGTTGAGAGTATGGCCCAGCCAACACTCTGGAGTTGAACTTCTGGACTTCAGCACTGTGAGAAAATAGCTTTCTGTTCTTTAAGGCCCCGCACTTTGTGGTGTTTTGTTATGGCAGCCCTAGGAAATTGAGATGGCTTCCTTAGCCCTACCCTCAACTCCAAAATAGTCTCTTCCTTAAAAGTCTCTTCAGTCAACAGAACCGGAATCTCTTTGGAGCACATCTTAGGCATGGATGCATATCTAAGAGTCACTTTCTGGGTGACCTCACACACACTACACAGACCCTGGAAGTCTTACACACACTTACACTTGAAAAGGCAGAAGCACACCCGCTTCCAAGGCTGGGCACGAGGCATGAACGGATGCAGATCACGCCGTCACCCATCCCCAAAAAAAGAGGGGCCACCACCCCTGCCCTGTGCCTGACCTCCCAGCCCACTGTCACTGGCAGAGGTCAGGAGCCAAGAATGTACCAGGCATACTCCTCGGAGCTTGGAGGCTAATGACGATCAGATTTAATAATTATTAGTGACCGCCACATTCTCCGCAGAGATGAAATAATTGTACAGGAGGGCCGGGGGCAGAAGGAAAGCATAAATGCCTTTTCCTTTCAGCATTAGAACAGCCCAGCTATAGAGCTTGCCGCAGTTAATTAGCACTCTGTCTTAATAGCTCCTTTATCTGCTCATCCCCACACCATGTCTTAATAGCACCTTTATCTGCTCATCCCCACACCATGCAAACGCAATGCC
>NW_006921605.1:8423929-8433742 GCF_000298275.1 Orycteropus afer afer | reverse complement strand
GACCCTCCCAAGCTCCCCTGATGAGCCCTGGGGTAAGGGGAGGGGGCAGGTGGGAGGAGAGATGTTGCCTAGAGATAGCTGTACCTCCGAAAGCCCTGAAGGCTGGCTGTCCTTGGCACTGAACCAGTGGTAGTAACACAGAGAATCCTTTCTATGCAAAGAAATGACAACTGCCAACAAGTGGCCAGAGAGAACGGGAGACATGTTCACATGTCCAGAATATGACATGAGAATGATATGAGCTCCAAGACATGCTGTCAAGACATGCTGCCCAGGGCTCCATGCTCAGCGGGACCCCATGCTTTGGGTTTCATGCTCTACAATCACCGTTTTGAAAGTCTTAATAATGCCGTCTTCGAAGTTCGTAGATGAAGTCCGAGGACATGGAGCATGCCTGGGGCTCGCAGCCTTGGTCGCACGCGGTCCCACCGCCTCCCACCGCCTCCCCTTGGTGGTTCTGGGCCATCTGCTCCCTCTGCCCTGCCAGCAGCTGCTGCCGCCCTCCGTCGCTGGCAGGGATCTGGGCGTCTGTACGGGAAGGATCAGGGTCAGGTACATGCATCACGCACCAAATTGTGGAGCGAAGCCCCAGCCACCTGTGAGGGTCTGCATGGCTCCGTGTGAATCCTCGTGCCCAAGGGAGCACCGTTAAACAAAAAATAAACACGTGACCAGTGGAGAGAGAGGCTGAGAAAGGAAAAGTCCTTTTCCAACTGTTTGAATAAAGCCCTGCATTTTCATTCTGAACTGGGCTCTGCAAAGTATGTCAGTGCCCCTGTCTGCTGCTTGGGGGCAGAACTGGAGGGTGTTTCAGAGGGTCCCTGAGCCATCTGACCAGCATGATCACCACCTTCAATCATTCAGCAGAGCTACACTGAGCCCCTGCTATGTGCTGGGCTTTGGACGAGGTCCCACAAAGGGTGAAGAAGGAATTCACAGCCCCCTCAGAAAACAAAAGAAAAACCCTAGGAGCTCAGGAGTCTCTGGGTGGCGCAGTGGTTAGCACACTCGGCTGGTAACTGAAAGGTTGGGAGTTTGAGTCCACACAGAGGTGTCTTGGAGGAAAGGCCTGGTGATCTACATCCAAAAAACCAGCCACTGGAAACCTGACGGTGCCCAGTTCCACTCTAACATGCATGGGTCATGCGATGGAACGGACTTGACAGCAACTGGTCTTTTGGTTTATCGTTTGGGTTCCCCTAAGAGCAGAACCCGAGAGAAGACTCTGGTGGGGGTTGTTTAGGAAGGTGATCTCTGAGGAAGGAGAAGGAAGGGTGAGAAGATGGGGAAAGAGGAGAAGCCAATAAAGAAGGCATCATCGAGCTGGTTACAGCAGGGGGCAGCTCAGGCCTGTGCAGGCCGCTCTATGCACAGGGCGGAGGCAAGATGTTGTAGTTGGTGCCCACTCAGCCCATTACCAGACCCAGTGGGAGGGAGGAGCCCAGTTGTGCCCCCACATGGGGCCTGGCTTGAATCCCAACACTGTCGTCCTTGGGTTGTCCAGGTCTAGTGCTCAGCCCCTCTTTGGAAAGCCTGTGCGGACCAAGTAGTAGCCCAGCTCAGGAGGGCAGCCCAGCAAGTCCCCACTTACAAACAGGGAGACACCATCTTCCCCTGCTGAGTCTAGTTGATTTCTAACCGGCTTCCCAAGAGTAGCCCTAGTCCCAGAGCACCTTCCGCTGTGCCCTGATGGCCAGTCACAGTCCTACAAAGCAGACTGTGCACAGGGGTGTAGGTGTGTGGGTGGGTGCACACCATGTACATGCATACAGGTGAATCAGTATGGGGCCAAGGAGCATGGGGTGGGATGCAGAAGAGCTGCACCCCCACCTCACCGGGGGACATGTCATTATCAGTTGACTCGCGGTGGCTCTGACTCACGGCAGCCCCACGTATACAGAAGGAGACGTTGCCCAATCCTGCCCCATCATTGTCATGATTGTTGGTCTGTTTGAGGCCATAGTGTGGCTATTGCATCCATCCATCTCACTGAGGAGGGTTTCCCTCATTACTGACCCTCTACTTCACCAAACATGATGTCCTTTACAGCAATTGGACTAGGTGGTGTAACAAGAGTTCATAATAGGAGCTAACCTTTTTTTCTTTTTTCTTTTTTCTTTTTTAATTTTATTTTGATTTGGGTGAAAGTTTACAGAGCCAATTCATCTTCCATACAGCCGCTTACATACACTTTGTCTCATGACATTGACTGCAATTTCCCACAGTGCAACAGCTTCCCTCCCACTTCCTCACCATAGTTACCTCTTCCCTGTGTCCTTCCCTCCCATACACTCCTGTCCCCTGAGCTGTCTCCCTGTGCATACACAGCCCTTCTATTCTCCCGTGATTGATCTCTTTAAGGAGTGTATATTCAGCTAATGTAAACATTCCAGCTCATATGCCTGTCTTTTGTTTGGCTGAAAGCCACAAGAGTGAATTCAATTCCAGACTGAAGGGCAGCTAGGGGCCGTAATCTCAGGGGTTCCATCAAGCTCTATCAGACCAGCACACCTGGTCCCTTTTTTTATGATTCTGAGTTTTGTTCCACATTGTTCTCCCTCTCTATCCAGGATCTCCTACAGAGATTCCCCTAATAGGATCTAACTCTTATGGAGTACTTGCCCCCAGCCAGGCACCATTCTAAGCTCTTTACAAGGACTCGTCCATCGACTCATCTCTCCAAAGGGTACGATTAATATTCCCATTTTATAGTCTAGGAACCTGAGTAATGCAGATGCCAATTCACCCGCCTGAGATAACACAGCTGGTTGTGGAACATCTGGGATCCAACTGCAGACAACTGGGCTCCAGAGGCCAGTCTTAATCCATGACCTTGACCCATGGCCTCAACACTCTTCCCTCCATGACTTGGGCCAACAACCTCTGTGCTGATGCTGCACAGGGCCTTGACCTGTAAAGGAAACCAACATGAGTGAGGGTGATTGGAAAGACGAAGCGGAAGTGCAAGGCAACACCGGGAACCGACAGAGAACTGTTTGTGCAGGAAGAGAGGAAACGGAAGACAGAGCTCAGTGGACATCCCCCTCCCACCAGCTGCAGTCACCGTGTGAGTCTGGGGGCCCCTCAGCCCCTGGGAAGATAAAGCCAGTGGGCAGAGCTGGTGGACAAGGACACTGCTCAGGAGTGGATTACCCAATAAGCAAGGTGGGCACAGGCTTACTTGTGCTTACTTATTAATCTGTAGTGAACAAGTTACCTCACTTACTGGGTACTCTGTCCCTATCAGGGTTGTAAATTTGAAAAGAAGCTTTGATTCTGTAGGAAGGGGCTGTGGGGTTGGGAGAGAGAGAGACGCCAGCCACACCCAGAGGCAGAATCTTTAGTGTGGCGAAAACTGTGAAATTGTTCACTACAGATTAGTAAGCAAGCACATGTGAGCCCGTGCTCACCTTGCTCTCTGGGAAATCCATCCCTGCACCGCTGTGAGAGCAACTTCTGACAGTCATTCCCCGGACATGCTCCAGGAGCTTTGTCCACCAGTCTGTCTGAAGCAGGGCATGGGGGAGATTGGAGTGTGATTACACAGCGCTCGGCCAGCATCCTCAGCACTCCCTCCCTCCTAGCCCAGGAAGCTGCCCTGAGCCTCCAACAGAAGGGACCAGAAGGGGCACCTCGCACCTTCCTCCGTTCACCCACCCCTGCCTGCGTTAAGGGGCGGAAGCCCTCCAGCGGGGACAGACCTGGGCCCAGCCACAGCCAGCCCCTGCACACCCGGGCGGTCGCTCAGGACCATTTTTTAATTCTTTTGCAATCAGCATTTTCCTTTCTTCATTTGCTGGTTGAATAATGCAGCCTGTGAGAACAGGGCCCTCAGCACAATGCTGATGCTCGTTTACAATGGAAATGGGGAAAACAGCGAAACACATTGGGCAAAATGCATTTAAAAGAAGATGATTCAATTGGATTTGGCAGCTCTGATATTCAGGACCAGAAGGAGAAAATCTGTCTATGATTTGAACATGTATAATTAAGATGAAAGCCTTAAGTACCGGGTGCATTTCTTAAGATGTCACCGGCTCTGTTGACTCCAGGCGTTCTGATCAGCAGTGCAGAGCACTTATTGCTGAAATCTGAATAGCTACGAGGAAGACACCTTTTTAAAACCAGCACCATGGAACGCAGTCAAAACCTGACAACGCACAGTTCATCTGATGGGCAAAGGCAGCAAGGGGGAGGCAGGGGAAACAAAAGGTGCACCCCTAAGCTGTGCAGCCCGAGGTTCTGACAACACTGGGTCGGTGTGGTGTGTCCTACGTGACAACATTGGGTGTGGCAACACCAGTGTGACAATACGGATCCATGTGGTTCATCCTCCAGGGCCAATGGAAGTGCTAGTGCTTTGCATGTCATTCCATTCTGAAAATAGAGCCCACGTTGAGTGTCAGGATGGTGGGTTTTCAGAGACAACCTGGTGTCGTGGAAAAAGCAGTGACATGAGAAGTGCCTGGGTTAACATGTCGGGAGCTAACCAAAAGGCTGATGGTTCGAGGCCACCCAGAGACTACTCAGAAGAACTGCCTGGTGATCTGCTTCCAAAAACTCAGCCACTGAAACCCCCCTGGAACACAGTGATGCACATGGGGTCACTCTGAGTCAGAGTCTGGTTTTGAGAACCAAAAGACCTGGGTTGAGACCCCATTCTGCTCCTTGCTGGTAGTGTGGAATCTCACTCAGCCTCTCTGTGCCTCAGTTTCTTCATCTGCAAAATGGGGCTAAATAATAGCACTGCCTCCACGGGAGCGTCAGGGCAGTTCCACGAGGTTGTTTGTGTCAATCCCAGTATCCCGCACATAAACGCACTCAGGGTGCATGAGCTATTGTTCGTATGAGCTTCAGCAGCCCTCTCCCTCAAGCCCCCTCAATAATCCCCACTAGCCCAACAAGGCCCCTCACTCTCTAAAAATCCTGATCCATGCAGAAACTGGAATGTCATGAGAAACCTCAACTGCAGCTCAAGATGACTCAGTGACAGATTTGCTGGCAGCCACCAGCCTTCTCCAGGGGAGGCTCATGGTCACACCCTTATGATGAATAGGCAACCAGCAGGATGGGGTACAGGGTGCAACAGCAACCCAAGGCTGAGATGGGTCACATGACCAGGGCACCATGTGGCTGATGGCTCATTGCCTTGCGCAGGGCTGGACTCTCCCAGGGACTTCTGTGGCCTTCTCTCTTTGCCTGTTTAGGTGGGAGAGGATGGAGGAGGCCCAGGTGCTGGTCACAGCCCCAATCCTTTCCTTCAAAGGTCTAGCTTCCTCCAAATGGACTGTGGTCGGTCTATGATTGACAAAGCCCTCACTCCAGGCCATCCCAAAGCACCCCCCTTTTCTTGGGGATAGGGGAAAGATGGGAGGCAATACTGGGAAAGATAAGGAAGGAACTTTAATGCAGGGAATAACAGCAGATTCCCTCCCCTACAGATATCTCATGGGCTGGTCCAAAGCCTGCAAAGAGGCCATACTCCTGGGAACCCTGGCCAGTGCCTGTCCTATGCAGATACACAGCCCACCTGTGGACAGTCAGCCCCAACCCCCAAGGCCATAGTCTTGCATCATGGGACTAGAAGATTCCAGCCATATGATTTCTGGTAAGAGGCCACAGCCCTACATGGTATCCCCCATAGTGGGGAGGAACCTCACACAAACATGGCAGACAGAAGCAAAAGGCAAAATCCCAGGCCAGTTCTGCACAGTGGGGGACACTGAGGCTTGCCCTGGCTTAGCAGAGGGCTGAGGCACAGTGGAAATCCAGCATTCCTACACCTAGTCCTGGCCCTGACCATCTAGCCACACTGCCCACTTGGAATCAAGAATGCTGAAGTTACCATATTTTTTTGCATGTAACATGCCCACATGAATAACATGCATATAACACACACATAGTGCACTTAGGAGACTAATGCACAAGGAGGCTGCACAGTTTGCAAAAAACTAGATAACACACTCTTTATTTGCGCAAAAACACAAGTATCATGTGACTGGCTTTGAGGCCCCCAGCTCTGCCTCTTATCTGCTATGTGACCTTCGGAAAGTTACTTAACCTCTCTCTGCCTCTGTCTCTTCATGCTTTCTCCACAGGTGTGCAAAGAACCAGCCTGGAGAGCAAGTACTAACTAACATCAGTTCTGTTTCCCTTCCTTTGCCTGTCTTCCCTTCTCGTCCCATCTGTCTTCCTGTCCTTCCCCAAACCATTGAAAGCTCAGTGCCATCCAGGCATCTGCAGTCACCCATCCTTCACATCACACGTGCAGGGACACCCCACGTGCGGGGCCCCTGGGACCTCTGGAAGGCAGAGCCAGGATTCGGCAAGAAAAGTGCCCTTAGAATCTTAAGAAAGACCCGTGGCTTTCTTCCCTTAAGAGGAGTGAGAAAGGACCCATGGGGCCAAAACCAGAGCCTTCTGATGTGGGATAGTGTGAAAAATTAATGTTTCTGGTCTCATAAGTTTTGTTTCTTGTGTTTTGCCCTCCAAATCAGGCATAGCTTATGGGAACCAATCCCAAGGAGAGCAGGAAGAGATGAAGAAGACATCAAAGGGACGCTCAGCAGAAAAGCGTAGAACTGGAGTCTCGGGTGGGGGGGAGGCACTAACCGCAGTAGCTGCTGAGGGCGTGCTAGTTACAACGGTGAGTAACACTTCACCCTCAGAGCTCCCAAGCCGTCCGGAAGCTGTGCTGGTGCTGATGGCCAGCCGACACATGAACTCCACAGGAAGCACATGCATGGGTGGCTTTAGGGTCCTAGTGCGTGTGGCTGTTGTTAGTTGCATGATGGCCCCATGTGTGCAGGGTAGAGCTGCTCTTGAGGGTTTTCAAGGCTGTGACCTTTTGGAAGCAGCTCTCCAGGCCTGTCTTCTAAGGCACCTATGGGTGTGTTCGAATCACCAACCTTTTGGCTAGCAGTCTGGCGCTTAACTGTTAGCACCACCCAGCGACTAACAAGAGGGTGCCTTTAAGGAACAGAAATTTATTCTCTCCCAGTTCTGGAGGCTGAAAGTCCAAATCAGGGTTTCAGCCAGTCGCTTTCTCCTAGGAGTCTCTCTCCTAGTTTCCAGTGGCTGTGAGGATCCTTGGCACTCCTTTGCTTCTAGACAATACTCACCCAACATCTGTCTTCCCCAGTCTGTGCGTGTGTCTGGGTCTATGCTGCTCCTTATGGAACTCGGATCTGATTAGGTTTTAGATCTGCCCTACTCTGCGATACCAGGAAGATGTTCACCTGTGTTTTATTGACTATGCAAAGGCATTTGTGCAGATCATAACAAATTGTGGACAACATTGAGAAGACTGGGAATTCCAGAACACTTCATTGTGCTCGTGAAGAACCTCCACATAGATCAGGAGGCTGTTGTTCAAACAGAACAAGGGGGCACTGCATGGTTTAAAGTCAGGAGAGGTGTGCCTTATGGTTGTAACCCTTCACCATACTTATTCAGTCTGTATACTGAGCACGTAATCCAAGAAGCTGGACAATGTGAAGAAGAATGCAGCATCAGGATTGGAGGAACACTCGTTAATAACCTGGGATATGCAGATGCCAGAGCCTTGCTTACTGAAAGTGAAGAAGACTTGAAGCACTTACTGATGAAGATTAAAGACTACAGCCTTCATGTATGGGTTGTACATCAACATCAAGAAAACAAAAAACCTTACAACTAGGCCAATAAGCAACATCATGAACAATGGAGAAAAGATTGAAGTTCTCAGGGATTTCATTTTACCTGGATCCACAATCAACACCCATGGGATCAGCAGTCAAGAAATCAGACTTTGCATTGAACTGGGCAAATCTGCTGCAAAAGATCGCCTTAAATTGTTAAAAAGCAAAGATGTCACTTTGAAGACTAAGGTGTTCCTGACCCAAGCCGTGGTATTTTCAATTGTCTCATATGCATGTGAAAGCTGGGCAATGAATAAGGAAGAGCAAAGAAGAATTTAAATTGTGGATTTAAGTTGTGTTGGTGAAGAACGTTGAAAATGCCATGGACACTACCAGAAGCATGAACAAATTTTTCTTGGAAGTACAGTTGGAATTCTCCTTAGACGCAAGAAGGGTCAGACATTGTCTCACATATTTTGGTCATGTTGTCAGAAAGGACCAGTCCCTGGAGAAAGATATCATGCTTGGTAAAGTGGAGGGTCAGTGAAACAGGAGAAGACCCTCAACAAGATGGATTGACACAGGGACTGCAACAATGGGTTCAAGCATATTGTGAGAATGGCACAGGACCAAGCAGTCTTTCCTTCTGTTGTACATAGAGTTGCTATGCGTCAGAACCAACTCAGTGACACTTAACAACAACTACTACTACACTGCTATGACCCCAGCTGATTGACTGTGTTACATTAGATTGCATTGTGGAAGGTGCTTATATTCCATTAAATGAGATTTCCTCCACATGTATTGGGGTTATTTGGAGGGAGAGGGGAGACACACAATCAATCCATAACAGTATCAAAAGCCAAAGGTAGCATCCCAGCAATTAAGGGGCCAGAAAGGCAAGTGGATGTGGGACAATTTGAGGGTTCTTTGAGGAAGAGAGAGAGAGGTTCCAAAGACAGGGGTCTGCCTTGCATGGCAGGTTCTATGTTCCCAGTGCATCATCATCAGATTGTGGGGCATCGCCTCACCTTCAGCAATTTCATCAAATAGAAGAGAAATGCCCTCTAGATCTTGAGGAAAGTCCTGTAAGACTTTTTTCCTTAGGAATACCCAGGAGAGGAGAGAAAGGAAAGTTATGCCCCAGTTGAGAGCTTTTGATGTGTAGTGTGAAAAATTAATGTTTCTGGTTTCACATATTTTGTTTCTTTCTTTCTTATTTATTTTATTGCTGTTCTTTTTAACCTTCTCAATCAATGGAATGAGGAGAATTGGGGAAGGAGGTTGGCTCCACTTAAAAGGGCAGAAGCTGAGCAGAGAAAACAAGGATTATGACACAGTTTTGAAAGATTTCAAAAGTGGTTAGCTGGAAGGCATTTTCCTGATATCAGAAACATCCAGAACACCTTCTCCTCTGATCATGGTAAGTAAGAAGACATCAGTAACTTTAGGTGGTGTCTTAGTTATCTAGTGCTCCCATAGAAGAAATGCCAGAAGTGGATGGCTTTAACAAACAGACATTTATTTTCTCAAAGTTTAGGAGGTTAGAAGTCCAAATACAAGGTGCCAACTCTAGGAGAAGGTCTTTGTCTGCTTTCAGCATCTGTGGGCCTGGGCTTGCTTAGAGATCTCCATGTGCTTTGGTATTGATCTTCTCCTGAGTCTAGGAGGTTCTTAGCTCTAGAACCCCAGGTCCAAAGGGCAGACTCCCAGCTCTGCTTTCTTGATTATAGTGAGGTTTCTCTCCTCCCTACTCACTTCTCTCTCCTTTTATCTCTTGTAAAATAAAAGGTGTGACTCCAGTAAGGGTGGTGAGTTGAGTTACTGTGTCATTTGATACACCCCATGCTACTCCTGCCTCTTTAACATATAGAGGTTAATAGTTACAACATAACACAAAATGGAGGATCATTACATCAGATTACAAAATAGAGGACAACCACACAATACTGGGAAACACGGTCTACCCAAGTTGACACATATCTGGTGGGGGACACAATTCAGTCCATGTCAGGTGGCTTCTGTGAGATTGGGCTTATTGGAAACACTGGTTTCTATGGGTGTGTTCTCTTTTTTTTAATATATATATGATATTCTCCTCTAATAGCATAATAGTTCTTTGGCCTCCTGAGGGATGAGGTGGAGTTCTGGTGGTGTAGTGCCTAAGGCATTTGACTGCTAACCAGAAGGCTGG
>NW_006921605.1:8418093-8423787 GCF_000298275.1 Orycteropus afer afer | reverse complement strand
TTTTTTTTTTGTTTTTTTGGTAAGGGATGAGGCTGATTCTCACTCTTCATAATTCTCTATCACTTAAGAAGGATGCTGTAGTTGGTTCAAAGTTTAGGAGAATGGACTATGGAGGCAAAGATGGAGCTCAAGTTCTGCTATTGTTGGCTTGGCTCTTGGAAAAGGTACTGAACATCTTAGTTACACTGTCCACTGCCCAACAGCCATCCTCTCACCTCTTCCTACAAAACCCACCTCCTTTATAAAGGTTAAAATAACCAAGGACTCACTTCCCAACTCCCTTACAGCTAGAACATGAACCTGCAGCCAGTCCTGGTCAGTGAGATCCAAAGGAAGCCCTGTTGGGAGCCTCTGAGAAAGGTTGCCCCACCTAATTTAAAAGAAAAAGAGAGAGCAAGGTGAAGGAGGCCCTTGCTACCCTTTGCTACCTTTGAACCTGTATGGGTGAAGATATGACAGTTGGAGCTGGTTTCATCTTTAATGAAAAGGGAAGGCCAAGAAAACCACAGAGAGGCCAACCGGAGCCTGACATCACTGCTGATAAGCCAACCCAGAACTCCCACCTCCAGACTGTTGTATGAAAAGAAAGAAGCCCCTCTGACTTAAGCCACTTATAGCTGGGCATTGTTACCTACAGCTGAATGTACTCCCTTTCTTAGCCCTACAGTGCACGTCTATAGAGTAGAGATAATTAGAGTAACAGTGGGGGGAGATTGTCATGCTATCTCATAACATGCAAACTGGTGGACAGGGTGCAGCCACCAGTGATGTCCACATGATGTGGGCCTTCTTATTATTAGCCAAACTAAAACTATGGGTCTCCAAACCTAACTGTGCCGGCAAGCTTCCCAGAGCCCATCCTAGGTGGGCTAGCCAGCCAGGAAGCCAGAACTTAGAAGGAGCCTCGCTGGCTCAGCAGAAGTGGAGTTTCTGCCTCCGGTGCCAGAATGCAGCCCTGGTGGAAGTCTGCCCAGTGGCCCAGGGAGGTGAGAGAATAAATTCATGAGCTGTTGGGGTGACAGAGAAAGAGTCAAGGAAGTGAACCGAGAGGCCATGAATGCCCGACCCCTCCAGAAAGTGCTGCTGTGGCGAAATGCCAGTCGTGCTTCATTTTCAGCCCCTGATTTCATTAATAAGATAATGATGAGTCATTTAACTTTGCATCTGAAGAGTGAAGCAAATTACCTGTGTCTATATTGCTTAATGATGGGGGCACTAACAGGACCTTTGCTGCCTGCCAGAACTGAAACTGACCTACAGCAGGAGCAATTTTATGCCAGTGGGTTTACCAGTTGATGGAAGCTATCCATCAGGCCAGAAGCACAACCCCTACAAGATCTGTATTAGCTCGCCATCTTCAGCCATACTGCGCCCACCGCCGTCTCCCTAATGAGCTCCAGCTTTTTTAACCCAATGATCCTGATACCATTCGTTATATCCCTGACATGAACCATTGGGCCCCCATTAGCCAACTCTCAGTCATCCAGGTGTGAATTTTCCACTTTGGAAATACTTCCCTGAGGAAATATTCATCCAAGCTAAGCAGGGTCTGAGACCTTCCCATCAGCAGGAAATGCCAGCATTTACCCATGGCACTCAGAAAACTCCAGAGGCAGCAGAGCCCAAGAAGTCATCCCAAAGCAGAGGGGTTCTCATGGATATTTCATGGTTTAGGAGTTTTCAGATTTCCCCCCCCCCCATTTCTTTTAATTCAGGTATCATTTAAACCATAGGTTGAATTGTGTCTGCTAAAAATGTATGTTGAAATCCCAACTCTTGTGTCTATGAGTGGTGTCCTTGGGTGGTACAAACTATTAATAAGCTCAGGTGCTAACCAGAAGGTTGGTGGTTCGAGTCCACCCAGAGGTGCCTGAGAAGAAAGTCCTAGTGTTGCATTTGTGAAAACTCAGCCACTGAAAACCCTGTGAAACTGAATGGTGACCAGCTGACTACCATGACTGAAAACCTTGGCCAAAGATTCTGTAGAAGAACCCTGATCAAAAGGGGAATAATACAGAACAGAATTTCAAATTCTCATGGACTCCAGACTTTCTGGAGACAAGCGGGATGGATGAACCTCTGCAACTATTGCCAAATAATCCTTAAACTGTAAACCAGAAATATCCCCTGAAGTCTTCTTATAACCAAACAATAGTTGAGCTTACCTAATAATACATGTCTGGAGCACTGTGCTCTTTTAAGAACCTCTATATGGGATAAAAGTGACAACAGCACCTCAGAAGATTAGATGGGAACCTTAGGGGGCAAGGAGTTTATGTTAATGGGGGAGGAACAGCTCAGAAAAGGAGAGTGAGGATGGTTGTCCAACTTGAAGACTGCTATCAATGTG
This sequence comes from Orycteropus afer afer, assembly GCF_000298275.1. Taxonomy (NCBI): domain Eukaryota; kingdom Metazoa; phylum Chordata; class Mammalia; order Tubulidentata; family Orycteropodidae; genus Orycteropus; species Orycteropus afer. Next base: position 8,421,437 of record NW_006921605.1, on the reverse strand, counting down.
ACTGAATTGTACACGAAGAAATGATTGAATTGGTGCCAGTTTTGCTGTGCACATTCTCAACAAGAACAACAAAATTAAATTTTTAAAAAAATTTAAGTGCATTTAAGATGCATCCAAGCCATGATGTGTATCAACAGTCCATTCCTCTCAAGTGCTGAGTGGTATCCCACTGTGTGGACACATTGCAGGTTGTTGATAGGATCCATCTACCTACACCTGAACCAGGAACTTGAACATAAATTACATTACTAATCCTTAGAGAGGGGGAAAAAAAAACAAAAAAACATGAGGTTGGCATGATTCGGGGGCTGTGGTGGTTCAGCAAGGGGCCCTGGTGGCACAGAGCAGCCCTTGGCTGTTAACTGAAAGGTCGGCAGTGTGAACCCACCAGCTACTCTGCAGGAGAAAGATGGGACAGTCTGCTTCCTTAGAGACAGCAGCCTTCAAAACAGGGCAGTTCTATTCTTTCCTATTGGGTTACTATGAGTCAGAATTGACTCGATGGCAAGGGTGGGTATGGGGAGGCTCAGTGGTGGAATTCTCGCCTTCCATGAGGGAGACCTAGGTTCGATTCCCAGCCAGTGCTCCTCACATGCAGCCACTGCCCATCTGTCAATGGAGGCTTGTGTGTGGCTGTGACGCTGGATGGGTTTCAGTGGAGCTCTCAGAAGAAGGACTGAGAAGGCCAGGTGATCTACTTCCAAACATCAGCCAATGAAAGCCCTGTGGATTACAGTGGTCCCATCCTGCACAGGGTCCCCCTGAGTCCAGGGCCAACTTGATGGCAGCTAACAGCAACATGAAGTGCCATTAGCTCCATTTTACAGATAGGAGTAGGACCACACTGCCAGAAAGTGAAAAGGATGGGGTAGGGATGACCACAGTCACCACAAACAGGGCTATTCATGAGATGGGCTACTGGGCAGTGTGCTTTGTGCCAGGATAGGTGGTGAACCACACAGTCCCACAGCCCTGGGCTGATGGTCTAGGGTCCTCCTCCTGCCAAGCCTGCAAGGTGAGTTCTTCCACCTGGTGCCCAAAACACCACGCTTGCTGGTGACTTATCTTCCCAGGATGGTCCTCCTAATGTGTGCAGGGAGGGAGAACACTCTACCACCAGCCACAAGGCCCTGGGAAACCTTGTGGGAAGAGCAAAGAAGAGGTCTTGGTGGTGTGTTTTCCTGGCATGTCTGTGTTCTTGAAACAATGAAATTGCGTGCTTCACTAGACAGACATGCCAACCACTGCTTGTGAGGAAATTTAGTCATTCCCTCAGCTTGCTGCCCTCCATCACTCCGTCTCCATCATTTATACTTAGGCCACAAAACAGAGAGGAGCAGGGAACGGGGAGGGAAACAGGGTCTGGGCATCACAGTCTGGCCTTGTGGTCTGTCCCCTGCTGCAGACAGCACTGCCCATAGGCTGGCCATCTGGTCTGGGAAGACGACTCCACTTTGTAGCCACCCATTATCAGCCATGAATACATCTGGAGAAGTCCTACGAACCACAGTGTAAGCCACCATTTGTGGGATGTATACTTCTCCAGGGAGAAGAAAAGGGCAGGGGTGGTTTAGCGGTAGAGTTCTCGTCTTCCATGCAGGAGAACTGGGTTCAATTCCCAGCCAATACACCTCACGTCCAGGCACCACCCATCTGTCACTGGGGCACACATGGTGCTGTGATGCTGAACAGGTCCAGCAGAACCGGAGACAGAGCAGGAAGAAGGGCCTGGGGATCTATCTCCAAAACATCAGCCAATGAAAACCCTACGTTGGAGAATGTAATTGATGTCACTGAATTGTACACGTAGAAATCGCCGAGTTGGCGTATGTCCTGCTGTGTACTTTCTCAACAACAAAATAAACAAATGATTTTAAAAGAAAGACCGGAGCTATGGGACATAGCCCTACTGTGACACACATGGGTTCAGAGTCACCTCAACAGTAGCTGGTTCTGGTTATGGCCAAAGTCTGCTCTTCCTTCACACCAGTGTTTGACCTTCTCTTCTCAACACACTTCAAATCTGGAGGGAAAGAAAAAAGAAATCCATCCCTACTCTTGTTCCTTGACTGAAAAGCAGGTATGAGGGCTCCGTTACCAGAAGCCATTTTGGATTTAGTGAGAATGGGTATGCCATGAAAAATACGGCAGATCAGGAGAATTGAAGCAGCCTGGGTTTCTGACGAGCCCCCAGTCACTCTGCTAGTGCCGGACTTCAGTCTTCCAGACTTTTCTGTGGTAAAGAAATAACGTGTTATCTTTTTAAGTAACTGTTGCTAGCAGCCCGATGAAATTCCTCACTGAATTTGTGTTCATCAGTATCCCTTCTGAGTGATATAGGGACCTGTGGTTGCCCTCTTGGAAACATGAAGGGAATTGACCTAAATTCACGTCAACGTATTAAGGGTGGCAGAGTCAAGAAAGAGATGCTAGGTTGCTAGAGCTGAGCTGGCTAATGAACTAACGGCTTTTGGATGTTATCTTATGTGAAATAACAAATGTTCTGATTGATTGGGGGTGAGGGAAGGGGAGAGAGAGAAGAAAGAAGGAAACAAGAGAGAGGGAGGAAGAGAGAGAAAGAGGGAGCAGGAAGAGAAAGAGAGGGAGAGGGAGGGGGAAGAGAGAGAAGAAACAAAGAAGGTAGGAAGAAAGAGAGAGAAGAAGTTAGGAAAGTCGGAAGGAAGGAAGGAAACCCCATGGATTCAATAGGTCTGACCCCCAGCCCACCAGGGGGACGGCATTTCATTCAGTTGTGCATGGGGTCTGACTCCACAGCAGGTAATGACAACAGAGGAGAAACAACAGTGGCCACCGAATCCTGGGATCTGCCCAGCTTTCTGTGGGCACCGACGTACCCCCTACACACTCTACTTTAGAATTCACCTGGAGTCAGACATTGTCACCTCCCACACATGTCCTTGGCCTGGGGAGGAAGTATCTCAGGAGCATTCCTCCTGGCAGGTCCCTGGCAGGTCCCAGGTAGAGCAGTGCTCTGTGTTTCTGAAAGTTCTAAGTAAGTACCCCAATCATATGTGTTGTCTCATCCCCCAGCAAAGTCCCTGGCTTTATGAGAAGCATTTAATGAAAGATCAGGGGAAAGGAGGGGGCAGGGAGGGAGAGAAATGAAAGAAAGAGGAAGGAAGGGAGAGAGGATTTTGGGGGTGATTTGATCTTAGTTTCTTGTTTAACAGAAGAAGAAGAAAAAAAACTTACTCTCACCAGTATGGTTAAGAGCAGGAACTTTGGATTCCAACACTGGGTTGTATCTTCTACCAAGTACTGGCTGTGCAAGTCACTTTACTTTTCCGATACTCAGTTTCCTTGTCTGCAAAATGGGGATACTA
>NW_006921605.1:8413605-8417963 GCF_000298275.1 Orycteropus afer afer | reverse complement strand
AAGGAAGGTTGGGCAATCCTACTTCCGTAGTGATACTGCCTCGGAAACCCAAGGAGGGGTCGCTATGAGTCGGGGTCGATTCGACGGCACATAACAACAACAACAAATATATTCCTCAGGATTTGGGGAGGATCAATGAGATTGTCCAAGAGAAGAGCCTAGCCTAGTGCCTGGTATGAAATAATTCTCATTACAAAGAAACTACTGTATTTTTGCCTATAACACATCCATGTAAATAACTTGTACACTCATATAACCCTCATAGTGCACATAGGAAACTAAGGCATGGGGCATTGTGTGGTTCACAGAAACTGTATAACACATTCATTATTTGCGTAAAAATGCAGTATTACTGCTGAAGTTCTAGTTTTATCAAAAGTATCCAGTGAGTGGGCCTTGGTGCAGCCCGGCCGGGCAGCAGGGGCAGGGACACCCGGACATCCTGGTGGAATGGACCCCTCGTGGGTACACTGAGTCTGTCCCCACCTGTGCTCCCAGGACAGCTGCCCCAGCAGCCCCCTCCTCGGCATGTCTGGAACGTAGCTCCTCACACCCGTTCTGTGGGTCCTCATTGACTCGCTTTCTCCGCCCCCACATCTCTGTTCCAGCTGTGAATGGGAGGGGCTAGGGAAGGGGTGTGAAGGTTTGTTGGAGCCCGCGATTCCCCGAGGCCTGTGCTGAGGAGGGTGACGAAGGAGTCTATTAAAATGGATGTCAGGGCCACGGTCAACCCTTCCTCAAGTAGCTGACACTAAATTATTAAGTGGTGGCAAAGACGCCAGGGGCTCTGCCACTTGCTAACAGATGGGTTTCCATGGAATCTCTGAGCGTCATCTGATGTAACAGCAGCAGGGGACAGAGTGCAGCCCAGGTGTGCAGCCCATTCTGGACTCCCCCATCCCATGGAGGCTGCCCACATGACCCTCTAAGCCCCTCCCCTGGCTCCCACCCACACCACAGGTCTAGTTCTTGCCCCCTGCGGAGGGAACCTCTGAGCCCAGTGGGGCCACCAGACCTTCCCACAGCAGTAACTGTCGTAATTAACGCAGTCCACTGGCCTACTTTGTGCCCAGCATTCCATATGCATTGTTTTATTAATCTTCACAATGCTCTTTTGAAGGAAGGTTTGTTAATATCCGTTTGTAAATGAGCAAAGGGACGCTCCGAGCAGGGAAGGAATTGGTCCAATGTTGCTCGCTTGCTAAGTGACAGAGCTGAAAACAGAATCCATGTCCACCTGACACCTACAAGCCTGCCTTAACCACTGACCTTGGGCCCTCATTTGCTAGCCCTGGAAACCCTCGCCGGCTGTCCCAGGCCTCTACCCAGACCTGAGATGTGTTAGCGGGGCACTCTGGGGGGCTTATGGACACTGATGTCATCCCAGTGTCCCCCATGGAGACCCAAGAAGACACAGAGCAGGAGAAGACAGCAAAGGAAAGAGAATTTAACCCCTCCTTTTGGACGACCCCTCCCCACGTGGGCTGCTTGCCGGGCCCGAGATATCTCCTCTGGGGAGGGAACTAACATGGGCTATAGCTCTCTGCTCATTCCCAGGGCACGGTCTCTTGAGGCTGTGCCAGCCTGTCCCCTGTCACTACTATTTATTGTCACTGCTACATTTTATGGAGCACTCACTCTCTCTGCCGGACGTCAAGGTAAAATGTTACATCATTTAAATCATCACTCAAAAGATCTATCATAGGCAAGTGGTGGTGGTTCAGTGATGGGATTCTCGCCTTCCATGCGGGAGACCTGAGTTCGACTCCCGGCCAACACACCTCATGCACAGCCCCCACCCCTCTGTCAGTGGAGGCTGCGTGTTGTTACGAGGCCGGACAGCTTTCAGTGGGGCTTCCAGATAAGATAGACCAGGAAGAAAGACCTGGCAACCCACTCCTGGCAGTCAGCCAGCGGAACCCCTGTGGATCACGAGGGTCTGCTCTGCAAATGGTCCTGGGGGTCCTGGGCACAGGACCGGCGGCATGTCCTTTCATCATGTATGGGGTCACTGTGAGCTGGGGGCCCAACTCCAAAGCAGCAAACCACCACAAAGGAAAGTAACGTCAGGAGAGCATCTGACTGTGGCAAATATTTCAGGCCCTCAGACTCGGGGTCCAGCACAGGCCCCTGAACTTTGTTGACTTCACAGTTGAATGGGAACCTCGCAGGACAGAGATCCCCGGTAGCCATTTTCAAGGTTTGCTCACGTCCCTGATGCTCTGATCTGAGGAGTTGGCTCTACTGTGAGCTCTAGTCTCCAGAGCTCAGACGGCCACAAGGTCTCAGAAGGACCAAACTACACTGACCCAAGGTCCTGATGGGCAGAGAAGGCCTGTGAAAGGACCTTCTGCCCAGCCCCGCCCACCTCTGAGCTCCTCTTTTTCTTCTCTCACTTAAGCTCCATGAACTTTCTGGTTCTGTTTGTTGCTGTTAGTCATGTCAAGTTGATTCTGACTCCTGAGACCCGGAGCGTGCAGAGCAGAATGACATCATATTATATACTGTGACCTTTCAGAAGCAGATTGCCAGGCCTTACTTCTGAGGTGCTCCTGGGTGGGATTGACCTGCCAACCATTTGGTTACTAGTCCAGAGCTCACCCATTTGAGCCCCCCAGGGACTGCAGCTCTAGAGGACCGGCTGAAAACCTCCCTGGGCAGGAACCCTCCCCTGCCCGTCCCTCTTCCACTGGGGCTTCTCATTGGGCACCTGGGCCAGGCCTCTGCCCTGGGTGGGGGCGGGGAAGTCTCCTAGTAGCAGCGTCCACCAGCCACTCCCTCCCACTCGTGGGCCTGCCCACAGCCATGGCCATCAGGAATTGCGCTATGCACACCCCACCACCCTCCCAGACCCAGAGGAAGAAAAATCCTTAAGGCTGTTGTTTGCTAGCAGTGCTTGGTGTCATTAGCATCTGTGAATGTGGTAAAATATAGATTAGGGGGGAAAAGCCAGGAATCACACCGCCATTTGTCCTGTTTCGAATGTCATTACGCGTTCCATTGCGGCGTATTGCTGAAATGATTAGTGGCATCAAATGGCTTCTGAAAAATGATTATGTGCCATTAAAAGCATTAGTCTGTCTGAAACCAGCACAAACAAATGACTGTGTGAGGAGGAGTCATTACTTGGGGAGGCCTGGTGATGCACCTGGAGCTGTCGGTGTGCTGGGCAATTAGCACTGGCCAAAGGTTGGAGAGCTGGAAGCAGCTTGAGTCAGGAGCCGTGGCCGGCCGCGTGAGCCCTGGACCCAGAGGAGGCCAAGGGCCTATGGGATTCAAACTCTGGCTGGGAGGAGTCTGGGGACCGAGGGTTTGGGTTTGCTGGTGGATGAGATGTCACAGCATCCTCAGGACAAGGACAGGGGAAGGAGGCTGATGATGCTACAGTTCCAGGAGACAAGGTGTGGAGGCATACAGAGAGGGAGCGAACCAGTGCCGGGTAGAGTACGCAGCAGAAAGCCACTGCAGAGGCCCCTGGGGAGAAGATTTTTAATTGACTCCACAACAAAAAATAAAAATTGGCATGGGGATCACAACATAATTTACAATGACAAGAACATATAGAGAAGCTGAATACAGGAGATTAAAAACCATTTTGGGAACATATACCACTATAATAGCTTTGATGTGGCCACAAAATAAAGACCTGAAAAAGGGTGTTCTTTTTCTAGTTTTTAAAAGTAGCTGAGCTCTCCTAACATACTACACAAAAACATTGTTCTACATCCTTCTTTGGTGAGTAGCAACTGGGGTCTTGAAAGCTTGCAAGCGGCCATCTAGATGCAACGATGGGTCTCTCTCATCCAGAGCAAAGAAGAATGAAGAAAAGCAAAGACATATGGGAACAATTAGTCCAAGGGACTGGCAGACCATGTGATCCTCAGCCTGGATGACCATGGGACCAGAAGAACTAGATGGTGCCCGGCTACCACTGTCAACCACTCAGAGGGGGATCAGTGCAGGAGATCCTGGGTAGAGTGGGAGAACAACATGGAACAAAACTCAAAATCATTTAAAAAAAAAAAAAAAGACCAAGTTTGCTGGTCTGATAGAGCCTGGTGAGACCCCTGAGACTATGAGCCCTAGCTGCCCTTCAGGTCTGGAACTGGACTCACTCCTGTGGCTTCCAGACAGACAATAGACAGGTATATGGGGTGACACACTCCTCAGAGCAATCAATCGCAGGAGAACAGAAGGGCAGCGTTTGCACAGGGAGACAGCTGGGGGGTGGGGGGCAGGGGTGAGTGGAAGGGAAGGACACAGGGAAGAGGTAACTATGGGGAGGAAGTAGGAAGAGAACTGATAGACTGTGGGAAATTGCAGTCAATGTCATGAAACAGAATGTATATGAACTGCTA
>NW_006921605.1:8410712-8412886 GCF_000298275.1 Orycteropus afer afer | reverse complement strand
TTCTGCTAGCCAAAAGGTTGAAGGTTCGAGTCCTCCAGAGGTGCCTTGGAAGAAAGGCCTAGTGATCTACTTCTGAAAAATCAGCCATTGAAAAACTGTGGGGCCCAGTTCTCTGACACACAGGATTGCCATGAGTGGGAACAGACTAGAATGGAATGGCAACTGGTTTCAGAGATCAAGGACCCAAGTCCAGCTACCTAGCCTCCAGGCCAGCCACTAGAATCTCCTAGGAAGCCCCCAGCCCCAGGGGGCATGGTCTAGCCCTCCAGGGGCCACTGGTTTAGACACACACACACACACACACACACACACTTCATTTTACAGATAAAGAAACTTAGGCTCAAAGAGGGGCAGTGACCAACCCAAGGTCAAACAGCTGCTCAGCCCAGAGCCAAACTAGGAGCCAAATGCCTCTGGAAAGTGGACTCTGCCACCCCCTGCCTTCGTGCTCTCTTTAATCCAAAAAGCTCTCACCCCTACCTGCCACTCCAAGGCCGGTGGCAGCCAAGGCTGTGGAGAGCAGCAGGGCCATGGCAGCTGAACCTCAGCGGCTGTCAGCCCTGATTGACACCTGTCACAGACCCAGCCGCACAGCAGTGCCTTGGAGGCCAGGCCCCACGACAGCCTTCATCTGTTGCTGCTGCTGCCTCTCAACTTCTGGAGCCAGAAGCATCCCTCCTCTCAAAAATGTGGCCGATTTCCAAAAGCACTTCATCCCTCTCTCCGGCCCAGGCCTCACTGGGGCCACCAGCTTCCTTCTAGAGCAGCCCAACCACACTGCTCTTCATCCTTATCCAACCTGACTCTGTGGTCCATGCTGCTTTGAGGAGGCCGGCCCTGACAGCAGCTCGGAAACACTGGGCTGGGATTGGTATTCCCCCACTCCCTACCTCGTTCTACTAAAGAAACATGAAATCACTTCTCCGCTTGCTTGTTTTATTCTTTTTTTCTTTTTTTTTTTTCCTTTCACTAAGACAGAGAGCAAAGGAATATTTGATGATGGTTCTGTATCTTGGCTACAACAGGTCATGGATGTTTGTGAGCTCTGCCTGCTGAACTCCAAGTCCGGCTGCTAAAAAAGATTAAAAGTGACCATTTGCAGGACCCTGCCTCCAACCCTGATGGCTCTCTCTCTCTACCTCTTCTTGACTCTCAAAAATCTTAGGAAGACTCCTAATAGCCTGGAAGTCCTTCCAGGTATCTAACTTTAGCCTCTCCTGCTACCACTTAGTCCTTTTGAGTCAACCAATCCCCATCCGGTCTATAAAGGTTAATGATACACGAGAATGTTGATGACAGTCTCTCTTCTAGTGACAACTGGCCACAAGGCCTGCCCTTCTGGGAAATGTTGGAACAGCATCTGGGGTGCCCAGCAGCTTAAAGCATCCTGGAAACATTTTAACATCCCCCCATTGTCCACAGAACTTTCCTTAGATGAGCAGCAAGGACATGGTTGGGCACAGCTTGGAAGATCTTTTTCTTGCACCTCTCCATGTAGAACCTTCAGGGATTCCCTGTCTGTCAGTGCATCACACTGTGGTGGCTTGTGAGTTGCTGTGATGCTGAAAGCTATGCCACCGGTATTACAAATGCCAGCAGGGTCGCCCATGGTGGAGCTTACAGACTAAGACAGACTAGGGAAAAAGGCCTGGTGATCTACTTCCCAAAAATTAGCCAATGGAAACCCACTGGGTGACAGACTATTAGCAGAGACTTCGACTTACTGACTTGGCGCATGTCATCAGGAGGGACCGATCACTGGAGGACATCGTGTTTGGTAAAATGGAGGGCTGGCAATGGCAAGGGAAACCCTCAAGGAGACAGACTGACTGACATAGTGGCTACAACCCACACACTGTTGGTCATGATTTGAACATGCCAAGGAACATGAAGATAGCACAGCACTGGGAAGTGCTTTGTTCGGTTACTCCCGCGTCACTAGGAGTCAGAACCGACTCACCAGCAACTAACAACAGTGATTCTCAACCTGAGGGCATATCACAACCACCCATTGACTTGGTGGATCTGGCCTGAGGCCCTGGAATCTGCACCTTCAAACAAGTTCCCAGGTGACACTTCAAACAAGTTCCCAGGTGATGCTAATGCTGATGCTGTTGGCCGTGGACCCTCCTCCTTTGAGAAGCACAGACCTCAACTCCCCCAAACAGGCGTCC
>NW_006921605.1:8381184-8409952 GCF_000298275.1 Orycteropus afer afer | reverse complement strand
CCAACCTTCCTTCCAAGGAGTGGCTGGTGGGTTTGAACTGCCAGCCTTCTGGTTGGCAGTCAAATGCCTTAGGCACTACACCACCAGAGCTCCCCAAAGGCCGTAGGAAAGTATATAACAGATTGCCTTTCTCATCTGGTCAATGAGGGTGAGATGCCACCCTCATACAGTTGGTATTGAAGGAGAATGACGTGTGGAAAATGCCTTGCTGGATGAGGCCATCTCCTATCTCACATTTGCTTAAAGGTCCCTGCGTGGTACAACTGGTTTGTACCCAGCCACTAATCCAAACGTTGGCAGTTTGAATCCTCCCAGCATTGCCTCAGAGGAAAGGCCTGACAATCTGCTTCTGTGAAAACTACAGCCAAGAAAACCCTGTGGAGTTCAGTTCTACTTTGTAACACCTGGGCTCACCATGACCTGAAATCAACTCGATGGCCATGGATTTGCTTTGGGTTTGTCATCTTCTTAGGATGAGAGAGGAGGGAAATAAGGAACAAAGCATTGAGGAGATGGTGCTCCAGAGCTCCCTGTTGCCCCATCACTCATTTCATGATCCTGGACACCCCAACGTCTTCCCATCTCCGTATCTTATTCCTTACATCAGTGCTTCAACAAAGCCATTGGCTACACTGGCAGCTTCCCCCAATTGCATAGTGTCCCCTGATGTCTAGATCATTAGGAAGATGTGCAAAGCATGGGGCAGAAGACACACACTGCAAGCAGGCAAGGCCCACAGAAGACATCCCATTTGCCAAGGGATTCAACTGCCTCCAACCACTGCACTAAAAAGAAAAGCAAAGAAAGGTCTCATCATCTGACTGAGTAATGAAGAAGCCTGGGCAGGAAGTCTAGCCTGAGTTAGAGGAGGAGAGGCAGAAAGGTCTGTAGCCAGCACCCAGCAGGTGAGATCAACACAGAACCCACCCTAGCCTGGGTGCTCAGAAGACGGAGACTGTGAGCAAGGCTTGGGCTCAGGGATGTACTAGTCATCTATGGCTGCATAAAAAATTAACACATGCTTAATGGCTTAACACACCACACAGTTATTATCTCACAGTGTTTGTGGGTCAGCAGTCCAGGCATGGCTTAGCTGAGCCTCTGCCCAGGGGCTCTCACGAGGCTGCAGTCAAGATGTCTGTCAGGGCTGGGATCTCATCTGAAGGCTCAACTGGGGAAGGATCTTCTTCCAAGATCACATGGTTGCCGGCAGAATTCAGTTCCTTAAAGATTGTCAAATTGAGGGTCCCAGTTCCTTACCATGTAGGCAGTCCAGCATGGCAGCCTATTCTATCAAAGCATGCAAGCTGAGAAGGCAAGAGTCTGCTAACAAGATAGAAGTTATCATCTCTGATTGCCTAATCACAGAAGTGACATCCCCCCAGGTTGCCATATTCTACCCCAAGGCCAGCCTAGTCTCAGGGGGCTGTTAAGGAGGGTGGTATGCTGGCTTAGGCTGGAGCTGAGTCAAAACTCAGTGGCCTGGAGAAAGGAGAGAAATTTAACCGAAGTTTAATGAAGTCTTTGGTTTTGGTTGATCAATGGAGACAAGCAGTTTAGCTAGGCTTTTCTGAGGCAAAGAATGAGAATTTGGAAAGTCTATGTCTGACCTTGACCTAGGTAACCAAAGGGACCTCCATGAGTTTTATCTCAGTCATATCAGGAAGGGTGGTTCTTTTCCATAAACCATTTCCCAGAACATGAAAGGATAGGGGTACTTCTTAGCCTTGGCTCTTTTCCAGGGTCCTGGGCTCCGGGAAAGTACAGCACTCTGAGCCAGCTCAGTTCCTATGTTTGAGGCAAGCTTGGTGCCCAGGATATGAGGACCCATCAGATCTGCCTGTGACAGGGAGATGGGAGCCCATGAGGATGTCTTGCATGTCTCTTTCGAGAAGAACAGGATGTACCCCTGAGGCCTGGGGTGACCTTGTGACAGATTACCCTGACCAGCCGAGGACAACCAACAGCTTTGCTGGGAAGGCAGCAGTTGGTCAGGGTCTGCCTTCTGGAGAAGCAGGTGGTGGGTTGCCATGGGTTAAGGAGTCCTTGGTGACATGGAGCAGTTGCCTTGAGGACATTAGAAGAGGCAGCCTTTCTGGCCAGCCCAGGTGAGCAACGGAAGGACGTCCTAGGGGAGGAGGGTCAGCAGACCACAGTAGAGCAGGCCACCGAATAGCTCTCATGGGAACTCAGATGATTGGAGAAAATGGTGTCTTCATTTGTCTGCCAGGGAGGCGCTGGCCCCACCCTCTTCCACCAGTGAGGTGTCGGGGAAGAAAGGAGGAGGTGGAATACCTGTCTGCTTACATTAATCTTCATCTGATCCAGTAACTCAACTGCCTTTGAATAACTGGGTGCTGCTTGGATGGTTTGAGTAAACAGACCTTCAGATCTGCACACTGGAGTCTGGTGTCAGTGGGGGAGGGCGTGGCTGGCCATACCCTCCAGCCCGCTTCTTCTCACCTCCTGAGCCAAGATTTTTGCCTGATATATGGGAGCTCTGGTAGCATAGTGGCTAAGGCACTTGACTGCTAACCAGAAGGCTGGCGGTTCAAACCCACCAGCCACTCCTCGGAAGGAAGATGGGGCAATCTACTTCCATAGTGATACTGCCTCGGAAACCCAAGGAGGGGTCACTATGAGTCAGATGTGACTCGAGGGTACATAACAACAACATAGTCCCTGATTGGTTTGCCTGGCCATCATCTATAACTTGCATCTGTGGTTTCTTTCTGATTGGTCAGAACTCAAAGCCACCCCACCCCATAAACACACACACACACAGACACACACACACACACAAGGAGTACAGGGATTTCCATTGTCCTTGGCCTAGAGGGCCAGACCTCCAGGCTCTTAGCGGGATCATCTCACTCATCCCTCCTCCTGGCCAGAGTGACTCTCCTCCCTCCCCTCCCACCATAGCAAACTTTCCAGCAATCCATCAGCAACTTCTAACTTCTAAGTGTATCTGAGGACCACTTGAGATAGGGACCATTGGGGCCTCCTTCTGTTCAAGCACCCTGAGCTGCCAGGTTGACCTGGATGTGGTGGCACCCCTGCCTATAGTTGGGCAAAAGCTTCCCCCCACCCCCAGCTCCTCCAACCAACAGGCTGGTCTCAAGCCATCTCACCACCTCCCAGCTCCCAAGGCTCAGCCTGGGAAAACCAGTTGCTGTCAAGTAGACTCCAACTCAGGGCGGCCCTCTGCGTGTCAGAGTAGAACTGCACTCCATAGTGTATTCTCAATGGCTGATTTTTCAGACGTAGATCACCAGGCCTTTCTTCTAAGGCACCTCAGAGTGGAATTGAACTTCCAACCTTTTGGTTAGCACCCGAGCACTTTAACCATTTGTACCACCCAAGGACTAGCCTTAGCAGAACAGAAATCCCATTTTATCAGTTCACCCAAGGTTTCTCCAGGCCAGGTGGACAGATTCAAGCTAACCAGGAGCCCATAGAACTGATGTCTAATCCACGGAACCAGCTGACAGTTGGTGCCCGATGCCTCCTTCCCTGGAACAAGCTGACACTCACTTTCCCACCTGTCTTCTGTTCCCAGCACCTTCAGGCCATCCCCCTCTTTTGCATGACAAGTGCAGACCCAGTTGTCACTGGTCAGCAAGCCTTCATCACAAGGCAATTTCCAAGTTGGCAACTTTTTTCCACATTGATTGCACTTTGGGTGGGATGGTGGGATGTGCCTGATGGCATCTTGGTGCATAGGTGGTCATGTGCCTGAGGTCATATGTCTAGGAAGGCCTCCTCTCTTCTCTGGTCTCGTCCCCAGGGCTCCACGTTAGCCCTAGAAAGTGCATCCTTTGTCTTTCAGTGTTTCAACAGCTGTTACCTCTCTCTCTGGGGGCAGTGGTGGTCAAATTCTCAGCTTCCATGTGGGAGACCCAGATTGCCTTCTTCGCCCGTGCACCTCATGGGCAACCCACCTGTCCATCAGTGGAGGCTTGCATTGAGTGATGCTGAACAGGTTTCAGTGGAGCTTCTGGACTAAGCAGAGTAGGAAGAAAAGCCTGGAAATCTGTTTCCAAAAATCTGCCAGTGAAAACCCTGTGGAGCCCAAAGGTCTGCAACCAATCCTGGGGGTAGTGCAGGAGCAGGCAGCATCTTGGTCCATTGTTCATGGGGTCACTATGTTATGGAGGTCAACTCAACGGTAGCTCAAATCAACACTAACAACAAAAGAAAAGCAGAGGCAATAATAGCAGGCAATGACACAAAGCTGGTTTGCAGGTGGCACAGCTGAGGGACTGTGGCAGCTCCTGAGGCTCTGATCCTATAGCCCTTCCTTGGAATCTATGAGTAACACGGAACTCTTTCCAGCTTCCAGAGCCAATACCCACCCCCGTCTTTGTTTCACTTATGTTCTTTTGAGTTACTTACTGATGAAGATCGAAGACTACAGCCTTTATGTATGGATTACACCTCCACATAAAGAAAACAAAAATCCTCACAACTGGACCAGGAAACAACATTATGACAAATGGAGACAAGACTGAAGTTGTCAAGGATTTCATTTTATTTGGCTCTACAATCAATGCCCAAGGAAGCAGCAATTAAAAAATCAAATGATGAATTGCATTGGGCAAATATGCTGCAAAAGACCTCTTTAAAGTGTTAAAAAGCAAAGATGTCACTTTGAAGACTTAAGTGCACCTGACTCAAGCCATGGTGTTTTCAGTTGCCGCATATAGGGGTTGCTGAGTCGGGTTCGACTCGACGGCAGTGAGTTTGGTTTGGCATGTGCATATGAAAGCTGGACAATGAATGACGAAGACTAAAGAAGAATTGATGCATTTGAATTATGGTGTTAGCAAAGAATATTGAATATACCATGGACCACCAGAAGAGCGAACAAATCTGTCTTGAAAGAAGTACAGCCAGAATGCTCCTTAGAAGCGAGAATGGCAAGACTTCACCTCATATACTCTGGACATGTTGTCAGGATGGACCAATCCCTGGAGAAGGACATCATGCTTGGTAAAAGAGAGGGTCAGTGAAAAAGAAGACGCTCAACAAGACAGATTGACACAGTGGCTGCAACAACGGGCTCATCCACAGCAACAGTTGCAAGGGTGGTAAAGCACTGGATAGCATTTCACTCTGTTGTACACGGGCTCACTGTGAGCCAGCACCCAAGAACAGCCACCCCCACCTTTGAGTTGAGTTGCTGTCATGAAGAATGCTGACTTACACAGCTATTAAGTGATAGAGCTGAGTGTCTAAAATACACAACTCCATATTGGTTTCCTTATCTGCAAGATGGAAGGAGACAGTACCTACCCCACGGGGTTATCACAAGGATTCGATGAGATGGTCCAGGTAAAGCACAGAAAAGAGTGCCTGGCACTTAAAGGTGCTCGATCCAAGTTTGTATCAGCTCCATTTTGCAGATGGGTAAACTGAGGCAAAAGATAGTATCAGTCTTGTCACCCACATAGCAAACAAATGGCAGAGCCAAAGATTCATCCCAGGCAATGCTCACCATGACCTTAGAAGGGCCCTGGAGAAACCACCTGGCCCCTCCCCCTCTCCAAGGCTGAGCTTCAAGTGTCTGTCCTGGGAGCCGAAGCCAGAGTCCTGGGAGGAGAATGCTTCCCAGGCCTGGACTGATGCCGTTCCCGGACCTTGTGCCAGAGCTGAAAGGATCACGGGCAGGTGGGGCCTTTCAGCACAGAAGTGCAGCAGCCACGTGGGCAGAGTGGGTGGGCACTGGCTCCCTCCGAGCTGAAGTCTGTGTAAATGAACCTGTCCCCAGCAGCCTGCCCAAGTGCCTACCCAAGTACCACCATACCTGATCTGCTGCTGCCGTCGCCTCTCCCCTGCCACTTCCACATATGGAAGCATAAATCCGGTTAATGCATCCAAGAAAGAAAAATCAAAATGTCAGATCTGCAGAGATGGTTCAATTGAAGGAATATTGATTGTCACAGAGAATGTTCTCACTCCATTCACCTATTTAGTCTGCTCCCTGAGGCATATATGAATTCATCAAATATTGTCACAGCACATAATGACGCTTGTTCCCGGCATTGTTGTGACTGCTCGGGCTTCAGTCCTGCTCACCATGCCTATCCCAGTGGGGCAGTGGCAGGGAGTGGGAGAGAGGAAGGGAGGTGTCACCAAGGCATAGAGTCATAGCCTACAGGTCCTAGGTTAACTGCAGGTCCTACAGCTCCTGCTGGCTGCCCAGGCTTTGGTAAGTACTCTGCTATGCCCTGGGTCTCTGGCCATGACATACAGTGGGACAGGCACTCTGAGCAATAACAAGAGGACATTGTCCAGCTCTTCTCCTGGACAAGGTGCTTTCCCATTTAGCATCTTATCTGATCCTCAGTGCAACTGTGTCGAGGGTCAGAGAGGATATGGTTATTCTCCCTTTCCAGACGAGGACACTAAGGGTCAGGAAGGTTAAGTGAGTCTTCCAGGGACAAGCTGGGATTTGAATCTAGGTTTTCCAACTTCAAATCCGGGCCCCTCCACCCCACCATGCCTGTCTCTGCAGGTGATGGCCCTGATTCAGCCACAACTCGAGGCAGTGGGGTCCTTGACTTCCATGCTGCTCAGTCATCACTGTGGATTATGTACCCACTGCTGACCCCGTTCTGGACGTAGACTCAAGAAGGTGTTCCTTAACTCTCAATGGACATATCAACATGATACGTGAGCCTTGAGAGAGCATTCTGTGCTCTACAATACTCTTGTTAGAGACTAACCTACCCGGGACAACTAGAGCAGCAGGATGTGCCCACTTGCCACAAAGGTCACTTCTCCCCTGGCCCTGGGAAGCTGTTTGTGCAGTTGACAGCAGACAAGAGAAAGGCTGATAAGCCCTGAGACAGCAGCACTGAAGTTTACGAGGTGCATCTTAGCCAGTGTGAACCACGTTCTGGAAGACCTGACCAAGCAGAGGGTCAGGTGGCCAAGCCCTAAGATACTCTTGCAGTCACTTGTGGGGTTGGTCTCCAGACACCTTCAAGGAAAACGCAGTCCTGGAGTATTTAGGGGAGCATCTCCTAAAGTACATTCCAAAGAACAGGAGTTCTGCAGGTCTGGAAAGTTTTGTGGTCATATAAGTTTGCAGAGCTTTGGATTAAGCAAAATCAAAGAGACTATTTAGATTCAGGGCTTCTCTGCACCTTTATCATCTTGATAATGTAATAACTCACATTGACTGGGCACTTATAATGCACCCAGCACTGTGCATGTATTAACTCATTCTGCCTTGAAATTTAGGAAATAGATCAGTTGTTCTCCCCAATTTACAGCTGGGGAAACCAACACACACAGAGATTAAGTAGCTCATCCAAGGTCAAGAATTCTTGAATGGTAGGACAAGGCTGGAATGCTAGAATTCATCTTCTTGGTCACCATGCTAGACTTTATCACAGGGCTCCAAGAAGGAGGGCTATATATTTCAACACTTCCCAAACTTCTTCAAATCTGAATCTGCCCCCACCTCTTCTTTTATCTCAGAATATCTCCTGGGACCCAAGCTGTATGGAATATTTGAGATGAGTTTACCTGGCTGGCTAGCTCAGGTAGTTCTCAGAGCCTCCTTCCAGCTGACATGCAAATACAAGCTGATTTCGTGTCTGAGGAGCTAATCTTTCTTGTTCCCCAAGGCAGCTCTTGGGTGGGGATAGCCTGAATCCAAGGGGAGAATCCATAGGGACAGGCTAGGCTTAGGCCAACACTGTCACCTCCCAGCCCTCTTCCTGGACCACTTTGAAGCTGGTCACTGAAAAAAGTGGAATGAGTTCCACTGTCTTCTTCCCCATTACCACCTCTGGCTGAACACCCACTCTGGAACCTCCCAGCCAAATGCAGAAATGACCTTTCCAGGGGTTAAGCTCAGCCCAGTGGAATAAAGATGCTAATCACTTTGGGCAGCTGCTCCTCTCTCCCCACCTGGGACTCAGCCACACCCACCTGCAATTTCTGGCTTGATTGATGCTTTGGCTGGCATCCACAACAGGTGCATGAAGCAAAGGCTTTCATTCGCAGGAGCCTTTGCCAAGAGCCCCATTCCATTGGGGAGGAGGGGCAGTGGCTATAGCCTCAGTAGAAGAATATCAATAGGAAACCATGGTGAGAAGACATAGTTGGCCAGAGCTGGTGATGGGGTAATTAATTCTACTTAGGTAAAATGTTACTAATAATTAAATATACTAATTAAGAAAAATTGGATCAGGTGTTGTTGGGTAGCACAGAGGCGGGAGTCTCACTGACATATTTCTTGGGCAGCTTCCTGCTGGGAGTGGATGGGACCAAACCCAGCAGATGCTGTCACTGTAGGTCCCAGGAGGAGTAGGATAAGTCATGAACTGGAGAGGCACTCAAGGGAAGAAGTGACAGTCTTGGGTGTCAGTTAAGATGACAGGTCCAAGAGGCT
The DNA here is from genome assembly GCF_000298275.1 of Orycteropus afer afer. Lineage (NCBI taxonomy): Eukaryota > Metazoa > Chordata > Mammalia > Tubulidentata > Orycteropodidae > Orycteropus > Orycteropus afer. The sequence continues at coordinate 8,401,542 of NW_006921605.1, read as the reverse complement.
GGGGAAGATTCTAGGAGGCTGTGAGGTGGGTGAGTTAGAAGGATCCCCAACCCTTAAAAAGTCCAGGAAGAGCGAGTCACATGGGGACAGCAGAGAGCAGCTCTGGGGGTGGGGGGGGAGATGCTGAAGGGAGATGGACCCTGACAAAGAGGAAGAGAGGCAAGGTCAGGGTCCAGACAGGGACAGGTATCTAACGGTCAGAAAGGGAACCTAGAGTAGTCAGAATTCAGGTCAGGCAAGCAGGCAGTAGTGCATCATAGAAGGACAACGTACTAAGACAGGGCTTCTCAGCACTATGGACATCACATTTGTGGCGAATACTTTGCTGTAGAGACTGTCCTATGCGCTGTAGGAAGTTTAGCAACAACCCTGGCCTCTACCCTCTAGATGTCGGTAGCATCCTCCAGTCATGATAATAAAAATGTCACCAGATATTGCCAATGTCCCTGGGAGGGTGAGGGGTATCACCCTCAGCTGAGAATCCACTGAATTTATTTTTTAACAAAACAAAATCTGCAACTTAACATAGGAAATTTCTTGCTCACTCATTTTACCTGCTGGAAAAGGTGAGCAGGCTCAACCCCATGAAGTCATTTAGGCCCTGTTCTGGTTACCTAGTGCTGCTCTAACAGAAATACCACAAATGGGATGGCTTGAACAAACAGGAGTTTTATTCTCTTACAGTTGGGAGGCTCAAAGTGCTAGGTTCTCGGGTCTGGGTGAAAGCCCCTCAACCTTGGGCTTCAACTCTGCCTCCTGCTCTGGCCCACTGAAGTTGGAGGCTTTTCTTCACTCAGACAGCTGCTGGCTGCTGAGGCTGACAAGCCCAAGGTTGACAAGTAAAAAAGGCACAGTCTCAATGTTACCATACAACATGGCAGGCCACTAATTCAAGTCCAGATGAAGTTCCAAGATCGGCAAAGCATGCAGGCTGTTGAACAACAACTCGGCTACATGCAGGGTTTAAGCATGCCAAAACGCTGGAGATCAATCCCAAAACTTTTCCTTATATACGGAAGCAGACCACATCTCTAAAGCAGCTACTCAGCTGCTCATGGCAGATTCCATCACAGAGTTGATTGCCAGTCTCATCATGGGTAATAACTACCTCCAGCTGCCGAGCCACTCAACCAGGCCCAGCCAAGTTGACAACAACCTTAACTATCACAGGCCCCAACAGGGCCCGCTATCCCTCAGCCTCAGAGTCCTCTACCAGATCATTTGTATCTATCTGAACAATGAGCTAAGAGGGAAATGTGGGGAGATTTTAGGGGCCAAGCCAGCAAGTGGCTGCATCACTTCTGCTCCCCTAACCACCAAGGAAAGGGTGGCCCAGCTGTGTACCAAACAGGAGAACCCCAATGTGGACAGTCCACCAGCTCAGCATGCCACATCAGCTCCCTAATCCCAGCCCTAACTCTGCTATGATGGCTCATTGAACCTGGGCCTCCCTCCTCCAAAGCTTGGTTTCCTTCTCTTCAAAGCCATGGTATTTTCAACCATGTCATATGCATGCAAAATCTGGACAATAAATAAGGAAGACTGAAGAAAAATTGATGTCTTTGGATTATGGTGTTGGTGAAGAATATTAAATATCCTATGGACTGCCAGAAAAATGAGTCAATCTGTCTTGGAAGACACATAGCCAGAACACTCCTTAGAAGAGAAGACGGCCAGACTTCATCTCACACACTTTGGCATGTTATCAGGAGGGACCGATCCCTGGAGAAGGACATCATGGTTGGTAAAGCAAATGGTCAGCAAATAAGAGGAAGACTCTCAATGAGATGGGTTCACACAGTGACTGCAACAATGGGCTCAACCATAGCAAGGATTGTAAGGATGGCAGAGGATGGGGTAATGCTTCATTCTGTTGTATGTGGGGTCATTATGAGTCAGAGGCAATTTGACAGCATCTAACAAAAGGCCCTGTCCATACACAAAATGTGATCTATCCATATAATGGAATATTATTCAACCATGAGAAACAATGAAATCCTAATACACACTGCATATGGATGAAGTTCAAATACATGTACTAACTGAAAGAAGCCAAACACAAAAGGTCTATATTGTATGGTTTCATTTATATGAAATATCTAAAATAGGCAAATCCATGAGTCAGGAAGTAGATTCATGGTTGCCAGGGGCTGGGAGGAGGGAGAATGGGGAGTGGCTACTGTGTTAGGCTGAGTTCTCTAGAAAAGCAAAACCAGTAAAGCTTAGAGAGAGAGAGAAAGAGAGAGAAAAAAAAATTTATCTTAGGAAAATGGCTCACACACTTATAGAAGCTGGCAAGTCCCAAATTCTTGGATCAAACGTCAAGCTGGAGGCTTTTCCCGACTCACACAGCTGCAGGGACTGATGAGCTCGAGGTTGGCAGGCGGTATACCGGCTGTTGACTCCGACAAATGACGAGGCCAAGATCACCAGGCCGAATGGTGAATTGCTCACTCATGGACACTTGTAGCCAGCACAAGAGGATCCAGATCCAAAGAAGAGTGTCTCATTTTCCCAGAATGTCCATAAATACACTGGAAGCAGGCCACACCCCTAGGGAAACTCCCTTTCAACAGATTGGCTGCTCCAAATATATACATCCTATCCCATCATGAGAATAACCACAACTGCTTAAACCACTCAGAATTGTGGTCCGGACAAGTTGGCACACAGCTCCTACTATCACAGCTACCAATGGGCAAAGGCAGTTGCCTTCAAGTCACTTCCAACTCATGGTGACCCCATTTGTGTCCAAGTAGAACTGTGTCCCATTGGGTTTTCAATGGCTGATTTTTCAGAAGTAAATCACCAGACCTTTCTTGCGAGAGGCCTCTGAGTGGACTCAAACTGTCAATCTTTCAATTAGCAGGCAAGCCCGCTAACCACTTGCAACCCCAGGGACCCTGTCACTGGGTGATAAAATGTTTGGAAACACATAGAGGCGGTGATTGCACAGAATAGTGGATGCACTAAACGCTGCTGGATTGTGCACTTAAACGTGGTTACTTTTCTGTTATGTGAATTTCACCTCCACGTATTTAAATAAAGATCCCTTCTAGCTCTAAACTTCAGTAACTAGACCAGATCCAGGAAGGACAGGAATGAGGCTGGGGTGCCCAGAGGCAAATGTTCTCCTTGAAGACAACCAAAATCAAAAACCAAACTCACTGCAGTTGAGTGGGGTCCGACTCATAGCAACCCCTCCTTGGGTTTCTGAGGGGATATTACTATGGAAGTAGATTGCCCAACCTTCCTTTCAAGGAATGGCTGGTGGGTTTGAACTGCCAGCATTGTGGTTAATAGTCAAATGCCTTAGGCACTAGGCCACCAGAGCTCCCCTGCTTGAAGACAGCTCCAATAAAATACAAAAACCAAAGGGCACAATCCCACTTTGCCTGTTGAGTGAGTAGAATGTCAGTGAGTTTTGTAAATGAGAAAGCTTTCTATAAGGTAAGGGGACGGTGCCACTGAGGCCCTATTACCCCATCTCCTTGCTGTGCCCAAATGCAGCTGGGACAGGCTGGACAGGAGAGAGCCAGCTGCATAAGTGAGTGTGAACAGAGAGCAAGCCAGTGCTGGGCTCTACACCAGGCCCAAGACAGCTAGTGTTATTTAGGATGATGTGAATTAATAAGGAAGCTACTAGTCCTAGCATCCTGGGTGCCCAGCACTGTGCCACAGACCATTCATGCCTTTTCTCAGTTAATCCTCACTGACAGGTGGTAGGTCAGGTCTGTTTTACAAATCAAAAGCAAAAACTCACTGCTGTCAAGTTGGTTCTGACTCCTAGTGACCCTATAGGACACAGTAGAACTGCACGATAGCACTTACAAGCCTGTCAATCTTTACGGAAGCAGACTGCCTCTTCTTTCTGCTGGGTTCGAACCACTGACCTTTGGTTAGCAGCCAAATGCCTTAATCAATGCACCACCAGAGTTCCCTGTTTTACAGATGAGAAGCAGAAAACCATAAAGTTCAATGATATGCTATTTTAGTTATCTACTACTACATAACAAATTATCTCCAAATGTAGGGACTTTAAACAGCACACAGTTATTATCTCACAGTGTCAGTAGGTCAGGAGTCCAGGCAGGGCTTAGCTGAGACCTCTACCTCAGGCCTCTCATGGCTGCAGTCAAGGCACCAGCCAGGGATGAAGTCTCATCTGAAGACTCAACTGGGGAAGGATCCACATCTGAGCTCCTGTGATTGTTGGTGGAATTGAGTTCCTTGTGAGTGGTTGGACTGGGGGGTCTTTCTCAGTTCCTAGCCAACCACTGACCAGAAACCACTCAGTTCCTTGCCATGTGGGCCTCTCCAACATGACAGCTTGTTTCATCAAAGATGCAAGCCAGGAAGGCAATAGAATCTGTGAACAAGACAGAGTTGTGGTCTTATGTAGCCTAACCTTGGAAGTAACATCCACGCCTTTGCTATGTTCTATTATCAGAAGATCTCTTGCTGTCAGAGTGATTCTGACTCCTATCAGCCCCACGTGTGTCTGAGTAGAATTATGTTCCACAGAGTTTTCAATGGCTGTTTACTCAGAAGTAGATCACCAAGCTTTCTTCTGAGGTGCATCTAGATGGACTTGAACTTCCAACCTTCTGGTTAGCAGCCAAGCATGTTAGCTGCTTGCATCATCAAGGGCTCTGGGGCTCAGTGACAGAATTGTCATTTTCCACACAGGTTACCCAGGTTTGATTCCTGGCCAATGCATGGCCACCCCTGGTCTGTCAACAGAAGCTTGTGGGTTGCTAGGATGCTGAACAGGTTTCAGCAGAGCTTCCAGTCTAAGATGGACTAGGCAGGAAGCCTGGCAATCTATTTCCAAATGCTAGCCAATGAAAACCCTGTAGATCACACAAAAGTCCCATCCACAACTGATCATGGGGATGGTGCATGTCTGGACAACATTGCGTTCTGTTGTGCAGGGGTTTCTGTGGATCTGTGGCAGCTAGCAGCAACACAACAGCAGCATTGGTCAGGAGCAAGGCCATTGGTCAGGAGCAAGCCACTAGCCCCACCCACACTCAAGGGAAGGGGATGGTACAAGGGCGTGACTATGGAGGAGGGAGGGGCAGTCAGGGCAGCCATCGCAAAGGCTTCCCAGCACACTTGCCAGAGGTTCATGAGTAGAGAAGAGACGAGCTATGTGTGCCCAGACTTGGGACAGGCCCTCACACTGCACTCTAAGTTCTTCTAGGGGAGTGGAGGCTGGGGAAGAGAGAGAGAGAAAAGACACCAGGCCAGGCCACACACTGGTCCTGCAGGAGGCAGCCCGTAGTGGTGTCCTCGTTAGTCCTGTGCAGCACTGCATCTTAATCACCTGCATAGAGCTCTGAGCATCTGAAGAGGGCCCTTCCCACGTCCTCACCATCATGACTATTAATAGGCTGGGAGCATCCAGGCTCCTCAAGGCCTGGGCTGGCAGGCCCCTCCCCGAGCACATGCCGCTCAAGTCTTCTCCACCCTTCCTTTACACCCACTCCCTAGCCCACCTGTGACAGGTGGGACCTGGTCTTTCCTGCAGGCCAGCACAGTGTGTGCCCAGGACTTGGATTCAAGATGAAGGATCAACTCATGACCACTGGATCCGTCTGAGGTAGGGCCTCATCCTTTATCCCTGTGCTCCTGGCAGCAGGCATAGTGCCAGCAGGTGGCCACATCAGCGGATGTGAGGCGAGTGAACGGTTGCCCACATGGGCCATTCGTGCAGATGTGATTGGATGCCAATGAGGCCAGGTTTGCGCAGGGAAAACTGGTCTCTGCCACCTTCTCATTTCCTTTTAATCCCTGAGTGAATGTTGTGTCTTCAGGGAGTGCCTGACTAAATTGGCCAGAAGAGCAAGAAAAGCCCTGAGACAAGCAGGTCCTGCACTTTTCTAAAAAGGAGCTCTGGTGAAGCCGTGGTTAAGCTCTCAGCTGCCAAGCACAAGGTCAGCAGTTCAAACCCATCAGCTCCTCTGCAGAAAAAAATGGGTGGCATTCCACTTCCATAAAGATTTAAAGACTAGAAACATTATGGGGTAGTTCCATTCTGTCCTATGGGTCGCTACGGGTCAGAACTCGGCGGCAACAGGTTAAGGTTAGGGTAACTATTTACCTTCTTGATGTCCTACAGGCATATTAACACAAAATGTGAGCCTTCCCACACCCTTGCCCCAATTCAGGCACAGCAGAACAGCCATTCCTTGGTGCACCTCCACGACAGTGAACACTGTCCTCCATCCCTCCCCAGTTCTCTCTCTCAGGGCTGCTAGTCTTGAAGCACACAAGCCTTCACGCCTCTCCCCTCTCACCAGAGTGGGGCCATTTGCCCATCAACGCCCTTATCAATCAGTCTCTCCAGCCTACTTTGCACCGGCCGTTCCCCCTTCTAGGAGAAGTGCGGTACGAATGGTTAACATGCTCAGCTGCTCAGGAAAAGGCTGGAGGTTTGAGTCTACCCAGAGGCACCTCAGAAGAAAGGTCTGGTGATCTGCTTCCAAAAAACCAGCCTGGTTCTGCCCCCGACACACACGAGCTCACACACGGGCTCGCCGTGGAGGAAAGGGGCCTGTTGTATGGTCTCCATTCGTCGGAAATGAATTCTCTGACTTCTTTCTCATTAAAGCAGAGACGAACCTAATGCCGGGCAGGGCACCCTCTAGTGAATGCATATCCGTGACTGTCACCACCTACAGGCCTTATACACACAGGTGGCCTCACTGTGCCAGACAAGGAGTCTAGCAGCACCTTCAATGGCACGGCCTCCGTGGTTGGGCAGGCTGATTACTAACCAACCAACCAGTTGCCCTCAAGTCAACTTCAGCTCATGGCGACCCTGTGTATTACAGAGTAGAACTGACCTCCATAGGGTTTTCTAGGCGCTCATCTTTGCAGAAGCAGATGGCCAGGACTTCCTTCCACTGTGTTGCTAGGTGAGTTAGAACTGCCAATCTTTTGGTTAGTAGCCAAGCTCAAAGCTTTGGTGCCTCCTGCCCCAGGGACCTGGCTGGCAAATACATCATTCATATTTGCAAGGCTAGATTAAGACTTGGAGGGTGTATTATCCAAAGACCATGGAGAGCCTTGACTCCAACAGAGGGACAGTGAGTGACTCTGGGCTGTGAGAAGCTTGGCCAGGCAATGCCAGACTCAGCACCGCCCCTCTCTCCCCTCCCTCTCCCGTACGCGTCTCTCTTTCTTTCATACATAGTCTGCCTCCTCCTGCCTCCCCAGGCCAGGCTCTGCTGTGCTAGGAGCGACGGCTTTATTGAATTTTTGCAAGTACTTTGCATGGCGTCTGATTTACAATTCATAACCTGGATTATACTGCAAGTTCAGCCTTCCGGGGTCGGTGTAATTTAGATCTTGGAAATATTTGCCGTGCTTTCAATTCCCCTGACATCTGAGGGATTGGAAATGGATTCCACCCCTAGAGGTTTAGTGTTTGGAGGGGGTGATGAAGGGGATAGAGGGGATGGAGACGGCTCACGAGACGGGGCGGAGGGGGAGGCAGTGCAGCGTGGAAGCCGAGGGATGGGGAACAGAGGAAGTTAAATACCATACCGATCAGGAGGGGATGATCACATGCATGAAAAAGAGGGATGAGAAGAGCAGCATGACCTGACTCCCTATCACCCTGCTCACATTCCCTCTGAAGGCAACATGCCGGCCCAGGACACAGGGCCCAGATGCCGTGGGTCAGTTCAGAGAAATGCTCTTCAGGGGAGTAGCTTGGCAGTGTGGAACAGCCTAGGACTGCACAGCAACACACTCCATCTGCCACCGCTGCCTCTCCCCTTTCCCTGCTGGAAGAGGGGCAAAGCCCCAGCTGCCTTACCCCAAGCGGCGTTGTTAAGATACGATGCACAACCCAGACAATTCACCCGTTCAAGTGCGGTGCACAGCTCAATGGCTTCTAGTATATTCGCAGAATCATGCACCCATCACTGCAATCAATTTCAGAAAATTTTCGTCACCCCAAAAAGAAACCTTGCAACCTTTAGCCATCACCCCCAGTTTCCTCACTCCCTCCTCCCCCAGCCCTAGGAAACCACTGGCCTGTGTTCTGCCTCATTGTTGTTGCTGTTGTTGTTCTTGTTAGCTGCTGTGGCATTGGCCTTCAACTTGTGGCAACCCCACACACAAAGAGCAAAACACCGTCCACTGCTGACCATCCCCGGGATCGGGTGCAGATTGGACCACTGGGATCCACAGGGTTTCATTGGCTAATTTGTGGAAAAAAGATTGCCAGGCCTTTCTTCCTAGTCTGTCTTAATCTGGAAGCTCCAGGGAAACTTGTTCAGCATCAGAGCAACATGCAAGCCTCCAGCGACAGACAGTGGTGGTTGCACATAATGGGCATTGGCCAGAAGTTGAACTAGGGTCTCCTGCGTGGAAGGAGAGACTTCTACCACTCAGCCACCGATGCCTCATTCTCTCTATAGCTTTGTCTGTCCCACATACTGCATACAAATGGGATCATGAGGTTCTTTAGTCACTGGCTTCTTTCACCAAGCAGAGTGTTTCAAGCTCTATCCCCATTGTAGCAAGTATCAAGACTTCATTTATTTTCATTGCCAAATAATATTCCATTGCATGGATATGCTACATTATATTTACCCACTCATTAGTTGGTGAGCATTTGGGTTGTTTGCATTTGGGGACTGTTTATGAATAATGTCTCTGTGAATACTCATGGACAACCCCTAAGCACTTTTACCATCACCAAAATAGTGAGAATTCCCATCAGCCTTCCCTGAATCTCATGATGAGGGTCATGGTGAGGATGGTAGATTGAGCCTAAAATGGCCCCAATGGTCCCCCACCTCCTGGTGCTCAAGTCCTTGTATAGTCCCCTCACCTTCAGCATAGGCTGGACCTAGTGATTCCTTTCTTTTCTTTTTAGTAAAGTATTTATATAATAGAGCATTTGCCATTTCAACATTTTTATAATTTAGCGACATTGATCACAGGCGTCGTGTCGTGCACCCACTGTTTTGTTGTGTCATTAGTTGCCGTCAGGTCGACTTTGACTCCACAGGGTTTTCAAGGCTGAGAACTTTTAGAAACAGATCGACAGACCTGTCCTTCAAGGCGCCTGTGGGTGTTTCAATCACAAACCTTTCAAATAGTAGCCAAGCACTTAACTGTTTGTACCACCTAAGGACTCCTTGTACAACCATTACTGACTTATTATTAAATATAATATGGCAAAAAAGATGGGCTGTTCCTTCCAAGATTAGACCTTAAAAGTCTGACTTCAGGGAAAATAATATGGAGGATGGATCAAGACAGTGTGGATGTAAGATGAGGAGTGGGCATAAGATGGTGGATGAATTGTAAGTCAGAGGGTGCCCATTGTTGCAGCCACTGTGTCAATCCATCCTGTTGAGGGTCTCCCCCTTTTTTGCTGACCCTCCACTTCACTAAGCATGATATCCTTCTCCAGGGAATGGTCTGTTCTGACAACAGGACCAAAGACAGGATGGTGGGTAGATAGAAAATGGAGAGTAGAGTCAAGATGGAGGATGGAGACAAGATGGAGGACACATAGAACATGGAGAATGAACAGGAGGTACAAGATCGAGGGTGCATAAAAGATGGAGGGTGAAGGCAGGTGGAGCGTAGAGACAGCTTGGAGAAGGGATATGAGACGGAGTGTAGATACAAGATGGTGGGCATAAAAGGTGGAGGGTAGAGACAGGTGGAGTGTAGAGACAGCTTGGAGAATGGATACGAGACGGAGTGCAGATACAAGATGGTGGGCATAGACTAGATTGAGGTTAGATACAAAATAAACGGTGGACATGAGATGGAGGATGAATTATGATGGAGGGTGGATACAAGACAGAGGGTGAAAATCAGACAGAGTGTGGAGTCAAGAGGGAGGATGGATACAAGATAAAGGATGGAGGATGTAACATATAATAAACAATATGCAATGCCATGCATTTGAGAAAAATAAAAATAAGACTCAACACAGGCAATCCTGTGGTCATGTTGTCAGAACAGACCATTCCCTGGAGAAGGATAGCATGCTTAGTGAACTGGAGGGTCAGCAAAAAAGGGGGAGACCCTCAACAGGATGGATTGACAGTGGCTGCAACAATGGACACCCTCTGATTGCACACACTGTTGGGGGTATTTGGGTATATCGCTTATGACAACACAGGCTACTTCGAATGGCACATGGACTCATAGTTCCTCTGAACCCCACTTGTTAGCACCAATCAAAATTTTCCCAAAGAAAGATTTGCGATACCAGGCAAGTGATGGTTATTTTTTTACTGTGACATGAATAAACTTTTAATTCTTTCAAGAAGCAGAGATTGAGGTATTGTTTTGTAATGAATATGAATAACAGAGACAAAATTTACCTAAAACATCTTGTTGGAGATTGTCTTCATTTCCAGAGCTGCCATAACAAAGTATCACAAAGTGGGTGGCTTTGAAGAACAGAGGTTTATTTTCTCACAGTTCTGGAGTTTCGAAGTGCAAATCAGGGTCTCAGTTGTGTGGATCCCACCTCAGGTTCAGAGAGAGGAGCTGTTCAATGCGTCTCTAGCAGCTTTCATTGGCTGCTAGCAATCCTTGGCATCCCTTTGCTCTTGTACATGTACCTTCACCTGGTGCCTTCCCTCTGTGTATGACTCTGTTTTCATGTCTCTCTTCTTTCATAAAATGCCACTCAGAAGAAATTAGGATTAGGACCCACCCTACTCCAGTATGACTGGATAACATCTGCAAAGAAAAACTCCATTTCCCCAAAGAACGTCCATCTTCACTGCTACAGGAGTTGGGATTTGAACCTATCTTCTTGCGAGACACAATTCAATCCCCCACCAAGGTAATGTTGGATTAAGCACAGCATTTGTAGAACATCATAAACCATTAAGAAGAAGCAGAATAAAACCCACTTCTAAAACTTAAAAAAGGCAAGAAAAAAAGTGTCTGACTTGGGTCTTATTCCCACTCTCTCTTGCTTGCTCCCTTGCTCACTCTCATGGAGGGCTCCATGTTATAAGCTGCATTATGAAGAGATCCATGTGACAAGGAGCTGAGGGCAGCCTCCATCCAACAGCCAGTGAGGACATGAGGCCTGCAGACCAACAACCATCAGGAGACTGAATCCCTTCACCAACCATCTGAGTGACCTTGAAGTGAACCGTGCCCCCAGTGAAGTCTTCGGCAGCCTTGTGTGACACCCTGAACCCAAGGACCCAGCTAAGCCACACTGGGATTCCTTACCCATAGAAGCTATGAGATAATAGGTGTTGGGTGTTTTAAGTCACTAAGTTTTTGTTATGCAGAAATAGGTAATTAATAAAGTGGGGAAGAAAAGATAAGCTTGAGAGAGATCCCAGGCTGCTGGGATAGTGGGCCAAGGGTGACCTTATTGGGATCTGGCCAATGACCCAGATGAGCTGGTGTATGAAGGGTGACGGTTTTGGAAGTCCCAGCTAGTGATTTCTCCTCTTTTTTTGAGAGGCAGGGGGCTGCAGAGCTAGTCAGAGTGAAAAAACCAGCTGTCCTTCTTCTGAAGTTCCATGGAACTTCATGGAAATGGGGCAAAGAGCAGGGGTTAGCTCCAGGTTTACTCAAAATCACTGCATCGGAAGCAGAGTTGAAGCAAGGAACCAGAAGTATGTGTCTCCAGGATCCTGCTCTTCCAGTGCCCCAGATTTCCCAAAGGGCAGGGAGAGGGCATTGTGTGATCCAGAAGACATTGCTTAGGTGGAAGAGAGGGTGAAAATCGGAGGACAAGAAAAAATCAAGACCCAATGAAACTATCAAAGTGTGAAGCATAGTATTCCAAAAAATGGCCACAATAAACTCTCATCCTACATGTTGTTGTTGTTACGTGCCGTCAAGTCGGCCCCGACTCATAGCGACCCCTCCTTGGGTTTCCGAGGCAGTATCACTACAGAAGTAGGATTGCCCAACCTTCCTTCTGAGGAGTGGCTGGTGCTTCTGGTTAGCAGTCAAGTGCCTTAGGCACTATGCTACCAGAGCTCATCCTACATAGATAGTCTTCTGTCAATGTGACCTTGCCACTCTTTCATCAAGAAATAGGGTCTATCTCCCCATCCTTGGAACCTAAGCAGATCTTACTGACTCCCTCAACCAGCAAAGTATGGCAAGAGTGGCATTATGCTATGTCCAAGGCTAGCTCATAAAAGGTAATGTAACTTCCACTGGCTCTCTGTGTCTTGGGATGCTTACCCAACTGCCATGCTGTAAGGAAACCCAAGACACATTGAGAGGCACATGAGGTGTCCTGACTGACAACTCCAGCTGAGGTCTCCGCAATAGCCAAGATCAACCACCAGACATGAAAGTGAGGAAGTCTTCAAGAATACTCAGCCCCAGGCACTGCCTGACTGAAATGGCATGAGAGAACCCAAGTGAGTACTGACCAGATGATACAAGTGATCCCCCAAAATCATGAAAGATCATAACACATTGGAGGCCCTCCCAGACTCTTCCAGCTTTCAAGACCTCTACAGCCACTGCCACTTGCATCCTCTCCTACGTGGCTGTTCTAAGCCTGCTTCACTACAGTCAGGGCTATTTCTGATGCTAATTAAATGGCTCAAAGCAGAAGAGTCTTTATGAGTTTAGCTCACACTTTCCAGAGCTCAGCACAGTACTTGGTACACGTTTATGAAAGAACAAACCCTTCAGCAAGCCATGGTCTTACTGGGGACCAAAAAGATCTGTGGTAGGCTCCGTAAGTCTTCACTGAAGTACTCACAGAGGGGTGGCTTAGGACAGCAACTGGGCAGCACAGCCTCCTGTGAGACAGAGATGGTCCTTCTCACCATGGAAACTCTGTCAGCATTAAATTTTTCAAAAACAGAAGGCGGTTGACCCATGTCACTTTTGTGTATTTCACTATACATAAATTGTATTTCAATAAAATGTGTTGAAAAAAAAAAAAAAAAGAAAGAACAAAGGGAGGTTGATTGGTGTCATGGCCTTCTGTGTGACATTTTGTGAGAGCAGACCACAAAATAAAGTCATAGCTAACACTTTTGATGGCTTGTGATATGCCATTTTAAGACTTCACATGAATTAGCTCATTTAATTCTCACAGCAACCTATGACATATGTCCTGTCATCAACATCATCATCATCATCATCATCATCACCAACATCATCGTCAGTGTCATTTTATGGAGAAACACTTGGAGACGCAGGGAGTCAGCAAATTGTCCATGGGTCCCCAGCTAGTTAATAGATGGCAGAGCAGGGATGAGTTCCAGGCAATCTAGGCTCCTAACCACTGCACCACACAGCCCTGGACTTCCTGAGCACTTCCTGTGGGCCCAGCCTTAAGTTCAGCACCTTCCCTAAGTTGCCATGTTCAACCCCCACACCAGCCCTAGCCCTATTCAGGGAGCGGTTGGCACATCCTAAAGGGGTGAGGGAAGAGAGTCTAAAGAAGGTGAAAGTGGGCTGAGAGGACCATGCACAGTGCAGAGCGTGGGTGAGGTAGTGTGGGCAAGGAGGGGACGGGGAGGATGCACCCAAGGTCTGGCTAGAGAGGGACGCCATTGGACCCCTAGGGCGTCCGAGCTCAGAGACAGAGGTGGCTGTCAGCGAGGCTACCAACACCACGGCCACACCACACCCCAACAGGGAGTCAGCCAGAGGTCAAGTGTCCTAACCTCCCATCCATCCTCTGAGCTGTTAAAGGTCCCTCCCACACACACCACCAGAGGCTGGAGAGCCATCCTCAGGCCTAATTGGTGGCTCTCAGTATGGAGTGGATGGAGATAGGGGTGCCTTGGAGGACAAACTGAGACTTCCCAGCAGAGCAGAGCTTAAGAAGTTGAGACTTGGGGAGGTTACGGAACTTTCCCAAAGTCACCAGCTCGGGGGTGGCAGGGCCAGGTTGACATGACTTTGGAATTCTTCCCCGGCAGCCTTTGTGGCTGATGGCCGTGAGGAAGGGTGTGGTGTGTGCACATTGGTGGAAGCGCTGGGAAACATGGCTGCCCACAGCCTCCATGGTGTTCTTATCATGGGATTTCAACTCGCTTCCCCACTCACCCCACTGAGCTGCAAAGTGCTCCTGTTGGTCTATTTCTCATTAGGCTGCTGTGTAAAACCCAACACTGAGGCAGCCGCTCTGGCCCACTGGCCTCTGGGGACCGGTCACACGCTATGAGCCAAACTCACTCCCCTATACCTGGCGGTTCACTCGGAGAAGGCAACTCACGAGCACCTGTGTAAGAGGCAAGGAGCTGGCTACAGCCCAGGGAACTGTCCAACCATCCGGCAACCCCAGAAAGCGGCCACCTACCCTGAGCAGGGACTTTGGGGTCCCACTGAACCAGATTCCTAGCCCCAATCTTACACACAACAGGAAGGACCACCCCCACCCACCCACTTGCTCAGACCAAAAGCCCAGGAGGGACTGACTCTCTTCTTTTTAATTATTTTTTTTTTTGTAGTGAGAATATACATGAGCAGACATACAATGCAATGACGTTCATGCGTTCTTCAAGCTGTACAGCGTTTCTCGATCCTTCTGCATTATCCCACCACCATCAACACAAACTCTGTGTCGGCTCCCCAGGAGTTACTCCTGATCCCTCCTTCCCTCACCCCACATGCAACCATACCCCCAAAGTCCTGAAGACTCCGGCCGTCCCTCTCAGCACAAGACCCGAGTCTGGACTCCAGCCTTGTCACACGCCCCTTTGACAGTCGGTGGGAAATGGAATTCCCGTACACAGAGGATAAGCCCCTGCAAAGTTGGGCTTAGGCTGCAGTTTCTAAATTGAACCCCGGCTCATCACTGATTTGCTGGAGCTCCGAGATTCACTCCCCAGGGAATCCTAATATTTTAACCCCAGCTCCACAGCTAGAAAAGGGTCTAGAATTTTCCACAAGGTGTTTTGCACTCATCTCCTCATATTCATAATTGTAGGCTGTGCTGTGGGTTTTCTTTAGTCACTGTTGAATTAAGTTTCTGGGAGCAAGTGGCTAAGGGTGCCCCTGGGGAGCACCCATGGGTGCTACAGTGATGACTATGCTGCCTTCTCTCCATGTAGCCCCCCTTCCAAACCCTTTCTCCATTATTCTCCCAGATGCTCTCCACCTTGAAGAGCAAGCTCAACAGACTGTATCAGCCTCCTTGTCCCACCTCCTAGTTGGGTTTGACCAATCAGAGGCAGTGACAAGAGACTGAGGGTGGGAGGAGAGAGAGGTTGGGGTGTTTGTTCCACCCACTCTCTCTCTCTGCCCCAAAGCTGTTGGGGCAGTGGCTGTAATCCATTATGGCCCTAGTTTCTATTGGGTGACCTCACCTCCATTCCTTTCCCTGCCCCCTTCAGAGCTAAGGGAGTCCCTGGGTGGTGCAGTTACTGTATTTGGCCGCTAACCAGAAGGTTGGCGGTTTGAGTCCATCGACAGGCAGCTCAGAAGAAAGTCCCAGTGATTTCTCTCCAATCAGCTATTGTTCTGTCTGGCGCACGCGGGGTCGCCACGAGTCAGAAATCACTCTACAGCCACTGGGACCAGGGGACCCACAGGAGTAAAGGCACCCCCCTCCTGCTGGTCCCCGGCCTTTCGCCTTCACATGTTGGATCCCTTAACTCTTCTCCCAAGTCTGTAAATGGCCTCTCATTAAACTGCCTGCACCGGAACCCTTTGAAGGTGCCCTCTGTTTCCTGCCGAGATGCTGCCTGGTGCAAAGATATACCTGATAGTAACGTTGCTGTGCTCCGGAACAAAGACCTTGACTCCCCAGCCCCCACCAGGGCCCCAGGTAACTCACCTCTAGCGCCTGGGTAAGGTAAGAAGAAGACTAGATGCCCTCATTAGGGAAGCTAGAACCCCAGGTGGGGTAGGCACCCCATGGGCAAGGTTTCTTAGCCTGGGCACTCTTGACATCTGGGGCCACTCATTCTTTGCTGTGGGGCTTTCCTATGCATTATAGGGTCCTTAAGGTGCCCTGGTGGTACAACCATTAAGTGCTCAGCAGGTAAAGAAAATGTTGGCTAATGGAACATACCTAGGAGCTCAGAGGGAGAAATACCTGGTGATCCGCTTCTGTAAAGATGACAGCTAAGAAAATCCCATGGACAGGTCTATTCATCCCATGGGATCCCTGAGTCTGAAATGACTCAGCAGCACCAAACATCAGCAACAGCAGGGTGTTAAGCCGCATCCCTGGCCTCTACCCAGGAGATGTTATTGGCATCCTCCAGTCGTGACAACCAACGATGTCTCAGACATTGCCAAGTGTCCCCCAGGGGCAAAGTCACCCCTGGTGGGGAACCACAGCCCTCCAGGAAGATGGGGCATGACTGAGTGCTAACCAACCTGATCTGTTTCTTAGAAGGGAAGAGCACACAGGGACACCAGAAAGATGTCCCAGGTTTTGTGGGTGTCCCCACAATATGCCCCTCCAGCCCCCAGTACACCATGAAAAGCCCCTCCTGCCCCATGTGTCCTCCAATATGCCCCTCCAGTCCCCAATACCCAACATACCCCTCCAGCCCCACGTGTCTCCAAAACATGCCCCTCTGGGCCCAGGTGTCCCCCAACATGCTGTTCCAGCTCCAGGTGTCCCCGTGACACGCCCCTCCAGCCCCGGGTGTCCCCCAACAAGCCCAGACGGTGGGGGCATAGCCAGCCAGGCCAGGCCCAGCCCTCACTGAGCCTCTCCCCACCCTCAGTCCAGTGCCCACTGAACCCTGGTGCCTGAGCTCAGGGTACAGATACAACTGGCCCCTCTTCTCTCCCTCTCTTCCCCCTCCCCTGTGTCTCTCCTCTCACCCGCCTTGAAATGATTTGGGGAGGCAGCTGGCAGCAGGGGAGTACAGCTGCTGCTAAGTTATCCAAACGATTTATCTTAAGATTCATGCAGAATTCATTGTGTGGGGACCCTGGGTGGGTTGCACTTTAATATTCATGCAGATTTGGAGGAAATGTTAATCACGGGTTTGGGTAATTTGCACTTTTGCTTAGTTCTCCTCCCAGGCTCCCTTGGCCAGCCTGCCCGGAGCCCCTTCCCTCCTCCCCTCCGGCATCCTGCATCTCCTCCAGCCCCCAAGGCAGCTGGGGCTAGCAGGGAAGCTGGGGGGGGAGGGGGGTTGACCTGCTGTTTCCCCAGGGAGCTGGCCCCACTGTTCCTTGGTGGGGAGGCACTGGTCGGCAGTGATGGAGATGCAGTACTTGGGGGGCATTTTCATGGGAAATAGATAAGCTGTTAGGGGAACCAGATATGTGCAAATGACCATTGATTATTCTCAAATTAACAGCTTGGGCATTTCCAACCCAAAACAAGGCCTAGCTTGGCTCTGATCTCTCCCTCCCCACCCCCGGCCCCACTGCTTTCCCTTCCACACAGTGACCGACTGTCCAGCCATACCCAGAGTGAAATGCAGGCTTCCTGGGGAGGGGGAAGACTGAGGGGTCCCTATCCAGATGTCATCGACACCCTCTTGTCTCTCACTTTCCTTGACCTCATGGAGAAGAGATCCTACTAGAAGTTGTCCGTGGTTCTGACTGGTCCGTAGTACCACTGCCCGCCTCTGATTCGAACCTACATGTTTAGGGAAATGACCTCTAGTACTTGAGGCTCAAGTCCCAAGAGCAGTCTCTCCCTCCCTTGCGGGGAAGGTGGACATGACTCTGGGAGGTAATGAGGGTGGTGTCCACAGAGTCCCAGATTAGCACCTTGAAAAGCCTTCAGTCCCCCAATGAAGGGTCCTGTGGTCCAAGGGGCAGCTCAGTCCACTACCACCCATCCCTGTCACAGACAGAAAAAGTAATATCCAGAGAGGGAAAGCGACTGGCCCACATGTGCACAGCTTGCTAATGGCAAAGGGAGGTTTGAGTCCA
This sequence comes from Orycteropus afer afer, assembly GCF_000298275.1. Lineage (NCBI taxonomy): Eukaryota > Metazoa > Chordata > Mammalia > Tubulidentata > Orycteropodidae > Orycteropus > Orycteropus afer. Next base: position 8,383,692 of record NW_006921605.1, on the reverse strand, counting down.
TGTTCAACTGGGCCATAGTCAGATGGCTGTAGCCTCAGGGTGTGAGCAGAAAAATGGGCACCACCTAGGTATCTAGTAGAGGGCTTTACAAGGGATGGGTCACCCGGGGGGGTTACCTGGTAAAAGGAGAACTGAGAAGCCTAAAAGGGGATGGTGGGACTACTCAGGATTAGCAAGGAGGAGAAGCTGCTCCCACCCCAGGCAGGAGGGACGACAGGAGGAGTCAGCGTTATTGGACCCCAATGCTGGTCCCACAGTGGAAGCTGGTAAGCCTGTCCATCAAGACCTGAAGGCACAAAAGAAGCCCATCTTGGAGAGGAGAAGTACTCCAACCGCCCACCTTCCTGCTCTCCCCTCTCCCTCTAGGGCCTCCATTGGCCCACCCAGCTGGAAGTCAGAGACCAACATCGGCCCCCCACACACACGTTGAGCAGAGCAGGGGAGACGTGGAAATGGATCTCAGAGCAAACAGGCTTTCACCGCAGACCTTGCCCCTCCCTTTCTCAGGTGTCCTCACCTGGGGCTTGGCAGGTGGAAAGTGGACAGGAAGCTTCCAGAGGGGATTTCGTGGGACTGCCCCATGCACCAGAGTCAGTGAGTCAAAAGGAGAGTCACCAGGAAGTGTAGGGAGGGGCAGTGGGCACTGTCATCTTCCCACTAGGCTCTCTCTCCTCCAGGCCCCTTCTCCCTCCACTGCTAGGATCTGGTCGGCTTCCCAGCCCAGCAGCCGGTCTTACCTGTCACTGTCTGTCAGCTTCCCCCACCACCACACAGCTGCCTCTGCTTGGGCCCAGAATAATAATCAGGAAGCTTCAGACACCAGAGGAAAAGGGTCCAGGAGACAGAGCACTGGTCTAGATGGCCAGCCACTTCCCCAAGCTCTCCCTCTCCTGTGAAGACTGGGTGTCCCAAACCCCTGACACCTGCCTGCAAACACACATCACATGCACACTGGAGGCATGCATCCATACACACACACACATTTACAGACCAGGGTGCCCTGGAATTAAGGTTCCTTGGGAGGGCTCTCAGGTAAGATAGGGGTCAAGATACAGAAACCAAACAAACTGCCATCGAGTTGATTCTGACTCATAGAGACCCTCATTGGGCTTCCAAGGCTGTAAATCTTCACAGAAGCAGACTGCTTCATCTTTCTTCTGCAGAGCTGCTGATAGGATTGAAACATCACCCTTTGGTTCGCAGCCAAGTGTCTAACCACTACACCTCCAGAGCTCTGTAAGGTATAGAGGAATGCCTATTAAAGCAGGAAATGAGTGAGGCGTCCATTGAGAGGGACAATTAAAAGGATCACAGCCCTAAGAACAGACCTTCCTTTTTCAAGATCGAGCCCCTTGAAAATCCAAGGATGTAAGGCCAGGATGCCCCCAGGTATTACAGACACAGCACTAACTGTGATACTCCCTGAGAGCCCAGGCTGCAAAGGTCACCCGGAATGGCACAATTTGTCCAAAGCAGCACCCAACCACAGCATAGTGCCTGGAACACAGAGGACATTTAGGAAAATGTGAATGTCTGCCTAACGTGCTATGCCTTCTTTAGGCCCTTTTAGGAACTTCTCACTCACTACATGTAATCCTAAAGGGCTTAAAACATGGTGGCCGGAGCACCTACTCCACCTCCAGGCACAGATATGATCATGTGACCCAGATTGAACTGACGTGGTGTTGCACTGCCCTGAATAGAGTGATTGGCTCAGAGATCGGCATGCGGTTCAAGCCAATCAGACTTTTGCCTGGGATAACGCTCTTGATCCTGTTGGGAGGATGATTCTGTGCACTCCAGATGCTAGTACTGGGAGGATGAGAGCCTGGGAGAACAGGCTTGCATGATAATGAGGCCAAGTAGAGGCTTAAGGAGGCAAATGAGAGAGAGAGACAGACAGACAGACAGAGATACAGAGACATTGTTTGAATTCCTGGAAATAGCTATGCCTAGAGTCAGCACCCCTCTTGGATTCCCCAGGAACATGGACCAATACATTCCCTAATTCTTGTTGGATTTCTGTTACTTGCAACACAACATGCCTAATAAAACAAGTGAATGAATGAGTAAACAAGTCCAGGCTTTGAGATAGAAGGAAACAAATTTCAGCTCCTACTCCTGAGATTCAAAGCTCAAGAGACATGTTTGGATAAGGTTCTACACAAAGCTTGTTGTTGTGTGCCATCAAGTCAGACTCGACTCATAGCGACCCCTCTTTGGGTTTCCGAGGCAGTATCACTACGGAAGTAGATTGCCCAACCTTCCTTCTGAGGAGTGGCTGGTATGTTTGAACCGCCAGCCTTCTGGTTAGCAGTCAAGTGCCTTAGGCACTGTGCTACCAGAGCTCCCACACAAAGCTTAGGGTCAGAGAAAGGCAACAAGCTCCCTTTGTTTTGTAAAATTATCTTAAGAAGAGGACTCATTGCCCAACTCAATATCATGACTTAAGGTTCTTGCAAAAACTCACTGCTGTCTAGTTGATTCCAACTCATAATGACCCTTTAA
>NW_006921605.1:8360269-8380434 GCF_000298275.1 Orycteropus afer afer | reverse complement strand
ATGGCAGCTACTTACCCGTCAGTCAGGCCTGGAATTGAACCCTCTCCTGTGACTTCACTTTCAGCCAAATAATACACAGGCCTAGGAAATGAACAATTACACCGGGTAGGTGCATTCCTTAGAACAATCAACCGTGAGTGATTAAAAGGGCAACATTGGGGCAGGGAGACAGCGCAGAGGGCAGGAATGCCTAGGAAAGGACACAGGGAAAAGGTAACCACAGGGAGGAAGCAGGAAGAAAGCTGTTCCATTGTGGAGACTGCAATCGATATCACAAAACAAAATGGTCCAAAGGCTGGACCAGGTAGGCATCTCTCCTACCACAAAGCATCTCACCTCCTGGGGTGAGACCAAGAAGCCAAGAAGTGTGAACTGTTGAATGGAAAATGAATTTGCTATGTAAACTTTCACCCAAATCACAATAACACATTTTTTAAAAGGGGGAGGAGGGCCTTGCAGTTGCAAGAGTCATTCACTGAGCTGTGCAGAACCAATCTCCAACAGCGACACCATGTGGTAGTAGAAAGTAATGGCAGTAGAGGACTAATGAGACCACAATTCTCTCAACTCTCAGCCAACAGAGTAGGGCTTGCCCCTTAGGGTGGTATTACATCACCTAAGGGTTCTTGGACAAATCAGATGTGAGGGTGGCCATGAGAGGAAGATACTGAGCATTTTGAATGTTCTAGCATATAATAAATTAAAAGAAAGAGAGATATAATTTGTTTGCATCCCAAGCTAGGGGATCAAGTCAAATATTTTCCAAAATATGTCAAGCTAAAGAGTCAAGAAGGAGCTCTGGTGGTGTAGTGGTTAAGGCATTTGCCTGCTAAACAAAAGGTTGGTGGTTCAAACTCACCAGCTGCTCTGTGGAAGAAAGATGGGGCAGTCTGCTTCCGTAAAGATTTACAGCCTTGGAAACCCAATGGGGGTTGCTGTGAGTCTGAATCAACTCAATGGCAGTGAGTTTGAGAGGGTCAAGAGGCTAGAGATCTGACTCCAGCTCGGTCCCTTACTTAGCACATGCCCTTGGGTGAGTGACCCTCACTCCAACTACCCCATTAATGAGCTTCTCCAGCTGCAATGTTCTATGATGCTGGGGTCCGTGTGTTTAAGGACTATCATCCTGCTAGAGAGAGAGAACAAGAGCCACAGACTCCTAATCAGAACGTGTCCCCTTGTGGTGGACAGAGCTCTCCAAAGGCTGGACCAGGTAAGCATCTCTCCTACCACAAAGCATCTCACCTCCTGGGGTGAGACCGAGAAGACAGGAGAGCAGGACAGCAGACAGGGAGGGAGCACCCCCCGGGATGAGGGCGCACACAATGGCTGCTGCATCTGGAGGCATCTCCAGCACTGGCCCCACAGGGATGACCTACATCCAAGCAGGCCACACCACCTCCACCTCTTCTCCACCCCTGGAGGCTGGGACATAGACCTCACCTGCAGTTGGGCTCTGCCGCTCTTCTCAACTGCTCTTTTCACCCCACCCTTTCTTGCTCTGAACAAAATGCAAGCAGAGTGCTGGCTACAATGTCCTAGGAGAAGTCTGAGCCTGTCTGATACCAGGCAGGGATAGAATCCTTGCTATCAGGGTCAGAGGGTCTGAGCTAGAGTGAACTTCTGGAGTCTAAGTACTGTAGTTACAGACAAGGAAACGGAGCCCAGAGGGTAAGTTGAGTCAAGCAGGCCCCCTCCCCAGGAAATCAGCAGCAGGGAGGCCAGCTCGCCCACCTCCTAACTCATCACCTAGGCCAGCACCCTCTGCATAACCGGGGACATCCTAGAGGAGTCTCTCAGCTCTTGGGGCAACAATGGCTGATGGTGGCAGCATAGCAGGGCACTGGGTGTCAGGAGGGCCAGGAGATCCTCCATCTGCCCTGCCCCTGTGCAGCTGCTAGGTTCTGAGCTCGCGACAATCCCCTGAGCTTCTGGAGGCCGGGGAGCTGCAGGTGCTCTGCCTCCAAAATCACAGACTTAGGGGGATTGGGATTGAGCAGGGAGGCTGAGAGCAGAGGAGGCTGCGGCCCAGCATGTATCAGGAGGGGATTGGCCAGGAACACAAGGTACACCGTGAGTCAAGGCTGGATCAGAGCTCAGACATAAACCCATCTTCTCCTTAGAGGGAAAATCTACAAGTTGCCTTCAACAAAGGCGTTAAATGAATGAAACAGGTCCAGACATTTCAATGTGTCTGGCTGGCAGCCAAGAAGGGGCAGCACTAACTTTGTTTGGAAATGAGGAGCTGGCCATTCCAAGTGTGAGATGGTTTCATTCAGTGGACAGCCCAGAGCATACTGGGGACTGATGGCCTCCAATCTTGGCTCTACCACTTACTGGCTGGGCAAGCTGAGTAAATTACATTACCTCTCTGAGCTCCAATTCCTTCATCTTTAAAATGGTGGCCTAGCATTACCTAGTGTATTAGTTTCCTGTTACCGCTATAACAAATAACCGCAGATGCATTGGCTTGAAACAACACAAACTTACTATCTCACATTTCTGTTGGTTTCAAGGCCAACATGAGTCTCACTGGGCAAAAATCAAGGTGTTGGCAGGGCTGTGTTCTTTCTGGAGGCTCTGTAGGAGAATCTGTTTCCTTGCCTTTTTTGGCTTCAAGAAGCCACCTCCATTCCTTGGCTCATGGCCCCCTTCCTCCATCTTCAAAGCCAGAAATGTTGTATCTTTTGACCATTCTTCTGTCATCACATTTCTTTCTCTGAATTCTCTTCTGCCTCCCTCTTCCACTTTTAGGGACCCTGTGATTACACTGGACTCACCTCAGTAATCTAGGATTATCTCCCTATCTCCACGTCCCTAGCTTAATCACATCTGCAAAGTCCCTTTTGCCATATAAGGTAACATGTTCTTAAGTTACAGGTATTATGTTGAGCCAGGGCCCAAGGTTGCCAACAAAAAAACCTGAATCACAAGTGGAGAGTGCATAGACAACACTTTACTCATACAGAGAAGAGACAGAACAGCGTCAGCTTTGCTAGCAGGCACCAGTCGCTAGCAAGTCACTTCCTGCAGCCAACGCAGGGCAAGTGTCTGCCGCACTTACCCCTCGTATGCCACAGGTGAAGGACCCCCTTCCCTCTCAACTGAGAACAGATATAGACATGGGACTGGCAGGTGCCATATAGTGCCCACACACTAGCAGAACTGAGAAAGACACCAGCTACCCAGAACAAGGAAGGAGGCTGCCTGATAAGGAGAAGAAAGTGGGAGAAAGAGAGAAACTCAGTTCCCTGCCTTCACTATGGGGGAAAGTTCTGGGCCAAGGCATCTGATAAGGTGGGCCAAATAGGAGGCACAGGGCCATGGCAGACTGGCCTCCCAAAAGATTAGGACATGGACGTCTTTTGGGGGATGGTCATTATTTTGCTGACCACACCCGCCTCTTAGTGGCTGGGAGCATTTTGGAAGATAATGTATGTAAATTCTTAGCACAATGCCCAGTCTATAATGACCATTCAATGAAGGGCAGCTCTTTTTATCGTTATGGCCTCATACTGTGATCTCTTAAAAGGGCAGTACTACCTGCCTGGTGACATTCTGGGCCCCAGCCCCTGTGCCCTATGCCCCTGCTGGCAGTGACCAGGGCGTATATTATGGCCCCGTGCCTGCTCTCCCTCTGCACACAGTCCGTCCCTGGCACACAAGTCCAGATGCTGGTGTGTGTTTTGCGTGTGCCCAGCCATTTGCATCCTCTTGCCATGATACAGGTGCCTGTGCTGATGCTCACATGCGATGTACGCTTGTGCACATATGCGTCCTGCTGTCAGGCTCAGTGAAGTGCACGCATCCACACAAACATACACACTTGCTCCCATGCAAGCACATCCCCTCCCACCATACCCCATCTGACAGACGGAGCCCCTTGCTAACACGGGGCACTGCCAGCTGCCCCTGAACAGCTGCCAGCTGCCCCTGGCTGCACCCGCCCCTCCAGAGCACTGGTCAGGGGGTCCTAGAGAGCCCCCAGCCTGCACTCAGCTCCCCCATCCTACCCTGGGAGTGCCCGCCTTACTCATGCTCCAAGAGCCTCAGCTCCATTGATTGGCCTTGCGGCTCCGCAGCCGGGGATGTGCCCCAGCTGGAGGAAAGCACTTGTAATTTATGGAGTGTCTGATTTTTAATCAGTTTTTTGTTCCTGTGCTGTAATTGTCCTAATTAGATATACATATTCTGATGAAGGTTTTTCCAAAATAAAAATTGTAATCGAATCTTGCTTGACATTCTTTACACCCACTCGCTCTGATCCAAGCCTCCACTGCAGCAGAGTCTAGAAATTATGCATAGGCTTTGGGCTCTGCCACACTCCTCCTCTGGGCCACAGCAGAAATGGCTATGCTGGGTCCCCACTAGCTGAGAAGTAGGCTCCCATTGTGCAGGGCAGCTTCCCTTTTCCCTGGGCCTCCAAGTACTCCATCAGGGTGAGGCAGTCACCCCCTTGGGGCTTGGCAGGGCCTCTGAGACTTCCCTGGGGCTCAGGGCCTGATGGTCCCTCCCTCTGGCTATGATTCTGCTCCCCAACACCCCTCCATTCCCATAGAGAAGTGAGCTCACTTTGCAGGCACCATGGTGGAGGGGGGGAACTGCATTCTACCATCCCCATCTTTATGCATAATCATAATTTCTACCATTTATCAAGTGTCTACCATACACTTGTACAGTGCCAGGCAGTGTGTTTTGTATACATCATCCCTAATCTGCATGACAACCCTCCAAGGGGATTTTACAGAGGAAGAAATCAAGGCTGGGAGAAAGCAATTCACTAGCTCAAGGTCACCCAGCAATAAGTGGAAGTACTGCCATCTCAGATGCTTGCTCTCAGACAAAATGCTCTAAGAGGCAACAGCTGCCTTACTGGGAGGGTTGCAGGGCTCCATCAGGCCACACAGGGGAGCCACACAGTTGGCCTCCTTCACCTGCTCCCAGGGGAACACTCACCCCTGCACCCCAGCATCCACCGTGCCTGCCCAGGAGTGGCTCATGATGCAAATCCCCTCCCACGGAGCCTACAGTGTGGACCACATGTGGGTCTGTCTGATGTCCATCTTCATTAGTCTCTCTAGGACCTGGGAACCCAGGCCTGGGTATCACTGTGTTTGCCAGATATCAGCTCTGATTCCCAGGGTCTGAGACTCCAGAGAAGCCCCCACAGCAAACAGCCCAGGTCAAAAGATTGACACTAAAAACTGTCTGTGCTGGTTATTAAGATGTTGTCTCTCAGCTCCAAACATGCCCCGCCATACTCTCAAAATCAGACTCAAATCTGATGCTCTGAGATGTGGGGACTGGGCCTCTGCAACCAAGTTTCTGCTTTGCCCACGGCTTCCAGTTAGTCCCTACCAGCAGGGGGCACCAGAGGAGATGCGGAGGCAGGAGGAGGGAGAAGAGACTTGATCCTTCCTACTTGCTTCCTGTTCCCCTCAGTGTCCCCTTGGCTGGTCCAACTTAGATAGAAGAGGCGCTGGGAAGAGCAGTCCATGGCTGGGTGAATGTTTTCTAGCCATGATTCTATAACACGTGTTCTTCTTGGTCAGCTAACCAATCCTGCCACCCTGGGGCATGTGTTGAGTTAATGCTCTGGTATCCGAAATATGTTAGACCTAGGAGCCTGGGTGGTCCAAGCAGCTTGTGATCAGCTGCTAACCTAAAAGTTGGTGGTTCAAATCCACTCAGCGGCTCCATGGAACCGGTGAACTGCTTCCATAAAGGTTATAGCCAAGAAAACCCTTTGGAGCAGTGCTGCTCTGTGTCACGTTGGGTCACCATGAGTTGGAATCAACTCAGTGACAGCAGGTTTGGGTTTTGGGGTTTAGCCCTTGCGTGTGAAAGACCGTAAACCAGAAAGAGTAGACAGACATAAAGCCATAACCATAAAGAGGTAAAATAAAGTGCATGCATCCTGCAAACCACTTCCAAACACCGGGCATAGAGTGTGAGCAAAACATAACAGCCATTCATGGGATGGTCACCGACGTTAAATTGTTTGCAGCCTAACTGACGAGACAAGGCTCATGCCAGTGGAACAAGGAGAGGTCAACCCAGGACAGATATGAATCAAATCTGTGCAGGAGAAATTCAAGCTTCATTAACGGCAGGACTAGGCTTTGCTGCTGTCCCAATAGTCCTTGTTCTTTTTATCTCAGTAGCATCATCTCAAGGAGCCTGGAGGGGGCGGTAAATGGTTTGCAATCAGCTGCTAAACTCAGGCTGGCAGTTCCAATGAACCCAGTGACTACATGAAAGAAAGCCTAGAGAACTACTTCCATAAAGATTACAGCCAAGAAAACCCTGTGGGGCGGCTCTCCTCTGTAACACAAGGGGTTGCCAGGAGTCAGGGCTGGCTGGATGGCAGCCAACAGCAGAGCATCATTTTGATCAGGTGACCTAAACAAGGTCTTTAATGATCTCGTTGTTACTGAAAAGACAGTGCTTACAACCACAAAGTTGAATAGAGCTCTCTTTTTCTAAAAAGAAATTCTACCCAGCCCTCTGGGTAAGTTGGCTGTTGTGGACCTGGGTTACTTCTTTTGTCCCTTCTTGGTGCTCACTCCCTTACCCAGTATCCCAAGCCTCCTCCAACCTAGGGCAGGAATAAGTCCACGACCCAATCATAATATTCCATGCCCATGGCAATAGTGATCATCAAAGAAAGACTTAAATCTTCCTAGAACGCATGTAGTCATACCAGGGAAACAAAACAAAACTTTTCTCATTGAGGTTGGTAAGTTTGGAGAAGATGAATTGGAGGCTACTTGTGGCCATCTTCCCCATGGAGAGATCTTTCTGCAGAATGAGGCCAAACAAAAGATGAAAGACAGGAGGAGCAAAGGCCAGGTTTCCCAGAAACCTACTGCTATCCCAGAATCCCTCGCAGCTTCTGGGCCCATACATCCCCCGTCTGCCAAGCTGGTCAAATTGAGTTTCCATCACTTGCAAACACATTGAGTCCTGAGTAATTCATTGGCTTCGCAGGGCCATGTCCAGCCCAGCTGCCCTACACATCACCATTTTCCTGCAGGAAAAAAAAATGGCTTGTCAGTAGAATTGGCTGTGGAGCTTTTCTTAAAATGCAGATTCTGGGGCCCAAGCCCAGAATTATGGATCCAGAATCTCTGAGGATGGGGCCCAGGCATCTGCATGATGCTACAGGTGATCCTGAGGCCCAGACACTGTCAAATCTGTAGCATGGGCCCTCTGTGCTCCATTGGCTGGTTGGTGAGGTCAAGCCTCTGGAGAATTTTGCTCTGCTCGGGACCACACTTTAGAGGGACATCGAAGGACATGAAGAGGAGAGAACCAGGTCAGTGGGGGCTCTCAGGCTCTCCCTCCTCTGCTGTGCTCTTCAGAAATCAGGTCTTTAACCAGGGATCGAGCGAACTCACGAGGGATGTGCTGTCTTCAACAGTGTGAAAGCTGTCATGTGCAGAGGAACAGACTGACTTTGCAATGCTCCAGGGGGCAGGCCTTCAACCAAGGGCATCCTGGTGCCAGATTTTAGCTCAACAAAAGAGAACTTTCTGGCAATTAGAGCTGCCCTGTAGTAGAAGGGCTGCCCCATAAGGTAGTGAGCTGCCCATCTCGACATGTGCACACATCAGCCGCCCACCATCTGTCAGTTGCTCTGGCCAGCATTGTTACACTGGACAGAAGGTTGGCTGTGCTGCCCTTTAAGTGCCAAGATTTTACAGTTCTAGAAGATGGTCTGGAGACAACAGAGGCCACGAGTACCAGAGGGGCTGAGTGGCCAGAAGACGAGAGATGCACACAGGGTAGCGAGAAGAACTCATGGAAGAAACAAAACTTGCAGTCGCCCTGCAAGGGTTGCATGTGTCACCCATTAATTACAGTACGGGCTGTCACTGAGTCAGGGAATTTTCCCCTGAATGTAACTTGGTTTTCTTTCACTAGATTATGTTGACTGTGAGTTACTTTTATAAAGAGAAAAATTTCGAGATATTTCCATTTTGGAAACAAACAAAAAAAAACATGGCTGATACTTAATAATGGAGATTCATGTCGCTAGGTAAGAACATGGGAAATGAAAGGAGGAACAGGGCTTCCTGTCAAGAAAAGAGAGCCGCAAGGAGTGGAATGCCACGTTCCTTCTGCCCCACTCTCAGTAGTCAGAAAAGGAAACCAGTTCTGACTCCACCAGGCCCACCTGGCCCCTCAGGGCTTGAAAACCCAGACATCAAAGGCCCTCTCCATCCATAAAACCAGTTGCCTCTGACTCATGAAGGAGCCTAAGGCATTTGACTGCTAACCAGAAGGCTGGCGGTTCAAACCCACCAGCCACACCTCGGAAGGAAGGTTGGGCAATCTACTTCTGTAGTGATACTGCCTCGGAAACCCAAGGAGTGGTCGCTGAGTCAGGTCCGACTCGACGGCACATCACAACAACAACAACTGACTCATGATGATACCAAGTGTGTCAGAGTAAAACTATGCTCCATAGCTTTCATTGGCTGATTTTCCCAAAACAGATCACCAAGACTACCTTCTGAGGTGCCTCTAAACTCACTGCCAGGAGTTTATTCCAACTCACAGCACCCCTAGCGGACAGAGTGGAACTGCCCCATAGGGTTTTCAAGACTGTCAGTCTTTACAGAAGCTGACTGCCTTGTCTTTCTCCCACGGAGCAGTTGGTGGGTTCAAACCACCAATCTTTTGGTTGGCAACTGAGCGCCTTCACCACTGCACCCCCAGAGCTCCTGAAGTGCCTCGAGGCACACTCAAACCTCCAGCCTCTCAGCAGCCTAGCGCATTAACTGTTTGCACCACCCAGGAAGGGGCTTCCTCATCTCTAAGGTACCAGTGTTGTCTGCCTCTTCTCTCGGCCTGACTTTTCATCCACCCTCAGCTCCTTGCCATTCTCAAGACAGACCTTCAAGCCTTTCTCAGCTGCCCCCACTCCTAGGATGCCCTTCCTCTCCTCTATCCACTCCACAAAGCCTCTGCAAAAGTCACCTCCTCCAAGAGGTTTCTGCTAACTACTGCAGCCCTCCAACCCCAGTCCTCCAGTGTCCCCCTCCGGATGCCCCCACCTGATGCCCTGCATCCTCAGTGGGTGTTTCTGTTCTTGTCTTCTCAGCTCAGCTTCTGAGGGCACAGACTGGGTGTACTCACTGTGGCCACCCAGGACCAACTCAGCGCCAGGGTGCAGTGGCCATCCAGGGGCATCTGTATTGAGTTGCAGAGGCCAGGCATGTGAATGGTCCCCATCTCCCCAGGGATATATCAGCACTTGGTCTCCTTCCAAAACATCCGTGTCTCTCCCAGAGGCCACCCCTTCCTGTGAGTTGATATTTATGGGTAATAAGCCAAGCACATCAAAACTCGAGGTGAAATGCCTCTTAAAATAAATACTCTCCCAACAAGTCAATCCATCCAGCTGAGATGGGCTGTGCTGGCAGCAGAGAAGTGTGGCAGGAGCTGGGGAGGGCGGGAGATGCACGTCCACCACTCCCAGGAGGGAAGACGGTGAGCGATGAGGGCATCGCCTCATTCACCGTCATATAAAGTGGCCACAGAGCGCATCACTCCTTGGCCTCTGACTCCAGCTGCAGCCGAGACGAAGCAGGTCGTTTGAAAGGCTGGCTTTGGAGTAGCAGAGATGAACTGAGCATGCAGAATGTCTCCATCAAGTGCGGAGGGCGAGGAGTCAAGGTCGCTGGGAGGAAACATGGCCTGCTGGGGCCCTGGCCAGGCTGGGAGGGTCCTAGGAAATGAGAGAAGCCCGGAATGGGCTGCAAAGACTAGCGACACTGGGGTGGGAATGCCCAGAGGGCTGGGCTCCCCCAAACTCACCAGGCCCAGTCCCCAGCCCACAGTGAGAAGCACCTTACTAAATGCCCCCCCCCCCAGCCCTGGGCGGCCTGATCTGCTTCCAGTGGCTTCTCAGGGACAAGATTCAGGTGGAGTGGGCCACTGGGCTCCACACCTAAGGAATGAAGAATAACTGACTGCCACCCTAGCACCTCTCATGAGGATTGCAGCCTATTTCTCCTTCCAGAGGTGGTGTCCCCTCTGTTATAAACACATGGGCACAAGCAATGTGGTAACTTCTCCCAAACACACATCCTCAAGCTCAGCAGATGCATAGATACCCCAGGACACACAATATATACATGTGTGTGCACATGTACACACACATGCATGCACACATGCATGCATGCACATGTATACAGACATATGCATATGCATGCATACACACATGGATGCATGCATACACTTGTGTACACACTCTGCTCATATTGATCCAAAGCTTGACATGCCCAGCCACACAGAGAAACAAAAGCACCAAAACTAACGGTGGTTACCAGAAAAAGCTGACAATATTTTTCAGGACCTAGGATGAGACCCAAGGAGCTCTGGTAGTACAGTGGTTAAGAATTTAGCTGCTAACCAAAAGATCAGTGGTTTGAACCCACCAAGCTGCTCTGTGGAAGAAAGATAAGGCAGTCTGCTTCCATAAAGGTTTACAGCCTTGGAAACTCAATGGCGGTCGCTATGATTCTAAGTCAACTGGATGGCTGTTCTGGTTCCCTGGTGCCGCTCTGACAGAAATATACCAAAAATGGATGGCCTTAACAAGCAGGGGTTGATTCTCTTACAGTTTGGAGGCTTTAAGCCCAAGTTCAAAGTGCCAGGCTCTAGGGACTGGGTGAAAGCCCCTCAACCTTGGGGTCCAGCTCTGCCTCCTGCTCCCGGCCCATTGGAGCTAGAGGCTTTTCTTCACTCAGACAGCTGCTGGCTGCTGAGGCTGAGACGCCCCAAGGTTGCCAAGTGAAAAGGCACAGTCCCGATGGTACCAAACCACACGGCAGGCCATTAATTCAAGTCCATTGTAAGTCCCAAAGTCAGCAGAGCATGGCAGGCTGCTGAGCAATGACACGGTTCCATGCAGGGTCCAAGCGTGCCATAGGCTAGAGACCATTCCCAAGGCTTCTCCTTAAATACAGGAAGCCGACCACATCCCAAAGGCAGCTACTCAGCTGCTTGTGGTAGATCCCACCATGGGGTTGATTGCCAATCTCATCATGGGAAATAACTACCACCAGCTGCCCAGCCACTCAACAAGGCCCAGCCAAGTTGACACACAACCTTCACCACCACAATGGCAGTGGGTTGGGTTTGGTTTGAGGATGAGACCAGAGTCCCTGGGTGATGGACAAGATTAACACACTGGGCTGTTAATCCAAAAGTTGGAGGTTCAAGTCCACCAGAGACACCTCAGAAGAAAGGTGTGGCCCTCTACTTCTGAAAAAGCAGCCATTGGAAACCCCGTGGAGCCCAGTTCTGCTCTGACACATGGGCTTGCAACGGGTTAACTGGGTTGAGGGCAGGAAGGCAGGAGAGGACTCATCCCACCCACATGAACTCTCCTGGACTGTTTCTCAAGGACCCACAAGTCCCTTCTTTTCATGTTGTTGCCCATCACCCTCATGGGGACTGGTATGGGCTAAGTGCCAGGGAGTCCCAAGGCCACTAACTTCTTCCCCATAGCCCACTAGCAAGATGCAGAAGGCAACCCCTCAACCAAAGAGACTTTTCCCTTTGATCAGCCCAGATTCAAAGGGGCAGTTCAGAGCAACTTGGCAGGGGAGGGGAGGGGAGGGAAAAGGAGAGAAGAGGAGAGAGAATGAGGCTGCAGCATGAGCACCAGGTAATGAAATGCAATTAAGGCTGCTGGTGCCTAATCTCCCTTCCTCCCTCCACTGTGCCCTGTGAATTAGCAAAGCCTCTTTGGAGGATGCTCCAACCTGCATTTCTTTAGCATCCTTCGACCTTGAATGCCTGCTACCTGTGCTCACTCCTACTGGCTGCCTTCTGTCTGGCCTGCGGCAGATGCGGACTTAGACCCGATTCTTTATCTCTTTTCTGAAAACCAAACCAGATCCTTGGCTGAGCCAGTAGCCTGAGGGTCTCCATCTCAGTCATGGGCAGAACTTTGTCTGTTTCTTGGGGCACCAGAGAGAAGGGGAGGCCCAGGTCCCTTGGTGTCCTTTATTCTGACCAGGATGGGCTGAAATGTCTGCCTGTTGAGCTGGTGAGCCCTCCTGCAGTAGGCTTGTCCATGCAGACAAGGACTAGCTGGACCCCAGCCCATTTCAGAGTAGAAGCTCAATAAGGAGCCATATATTAGTGAATGAATGAATGACTACACTGCCTTTCAAGATGACCTTCCTCTTACTCAACTCCTTTATTTTTCTCTCCCAGCCTCAAAGTTCTAGGTTTTCTCTGCCCACCTGCTCAGGTGCACACCATACCTGCTTGGTACACTCCCCTCTACTGTGCAGGTACCCGTTCCCCCAGAGAATGCTTCCGTGTTCCATTTATTCTTTCTCTCACATCATTTTCTTCTTCTCAAATCCAATCTGGCGAGTGGCTGAGGTGAGCATCGGTGAAGGGACCTTTCTGGTTCTTTCCCTTCCCCACCATAGAGCTGCTCCTGCCCCATCCCCCTGCCCTCTCCACCAGTCACTGCACAAAAGAGAGCTGTTGGCCTGCATTGCAAGCTCCCACTGCCAAACATGAGAGTCCCCAGTGCTGCCCTCCACCCAAGAACCCAATCCCTGAGCTGAGAGCCTCTGCCCCCACCAAGCCCTCTGACTCAAGGCCCTGGGGTGTTCTCTCAGCTCCTCCACTGTCTGGCCGAGGCTGTGTCTGCGAACTGGCTGTGATGGACTGTCATACAGGAGGGGAAGGACCCTTCTTCAAATTTTCAGAACCAGAACCAGCCCCAGGCACGGTGCTGAGGATTTAGGCTGTCGCCAGTGGTCCATCTCAGCCAAACCCTCTGGCAGGGGAGACCAGAGGAGCAGAGGACAGACAAGAAAGGCTGCTGGTACCTCATTTCCCTTCCTCCCTAATCCCCCTTCCTCTCTAATCTCCCTTCCTCTTCTCCCCAAGAGCTCCTTGCTGACTCAGCTTCCCCAGAACTGCCTTTCAGACACTGTCTCATTCTCCAGACCTCCCTCCCTGCCCCCACCCTCTCTCCCACTTGGAAACCTGCTCTTCGTTAACTCTGGAAAGGAGCAGAGCAAGTAATTCACACTGTGTGTTAATTACTCAACCATAGCTTGGTTCTTCCTGTGGGATGGGGCCTGTCATCCCTGGGAAGGAAAATGGCTTCCATTCTCAATGCCAAGTCTGGCCAAACAGTCTTGGCTGCCTGGAGGACTGGAAAGAAAAGTCTTCTGAAACCACCTCTAGGCTCCATGAGCAAGAGTGCTCTGGTCGATTGGTGATGTCTGCCATTAACACAGGAGTGGAAAGGGATAGCAGGTCTGCTTGGTATTTGACACTCCAACCTTAACTCAAAAGAACTCACTCCTACTCCTCACTTATTAATTATTTCATTATTCAACATTTTACATTTATGACCATAGTAAAAAAATCTACTATCAGACAATTTTGAGCATTAACAGCATATGTCTGGCAATAATGAATGCCAAGGTGTGAGGTGAGAGTAATGCTGGCTGTGATGGTTAAGATTGTGTGCATATTTGGCTGGACCCTGATTCTCAGTGGTTTAATAGTTATGTAATGATGTGATTTGGCAGTTATATAATGATGTAATCATCTTCCATATTGTGATCTGATATGGTCATCCTCCATTTTTGCTTAACAAGGATTTTTGAATAATGAAGATTTTTACATAATGACCTGGTCTTGGAACCTAGCCATGTCATTAAGTGAGGAGTTGGTATACTGGAAATTCAGGAAGGTGGGGAATAATTACTCTAACTACACCAGTGGGGTGAACAAAGCCTAGCTAGGCCAATCCTGGCTGCTTCTCCTGCTCTCCACCCAGTCGACTGAACCAAAATCAGAAAGAGGACACACCACTCTCATCACAGGGCTCCCTTTAGGAAAAGTCCATGGAAGGCATATGGGAAAGATGGATGAGCCTGGGCCAGGCAAAGCCAAGCTCTTTCTGAGCCAGGAAAGTGAGTATGGATGAGTGACCATGGAGGAAAGAAGACCAATTCTTCCCTTCCCCATTCAAGGTCAAGGTTCAGGGAGACATGTTCCCTATTAGATTCCTGAAGGTGGACCAGTGTTTCTCAAACGTGGCTGCACATTAGATTCCCTGGGGAGCCTTTAAAAGCCGCTGATGCCTGGGTCCCGTCCCCAGCCATGCTGGCTTAACCGGTCTAGGGGGCAGCCAAGACTTAGGGACTTTTTGTTGTTGTCGTTGTTTGAAATATATATATAATACATTTGTTAATTCAAATTTTCCAGGTGTACAATTTAGTGATATCACTTACATTAATCATGTTGTGCGACCATCATCCATAATCATTCCAGGTTTCCCATCACCATAAACAAACCTTGCTTCCTAAACAATGGTCCCCCACTTCAGCCCTCCTACCCCTGGTAACTACTAATAAACTTTGGTCTCTATGCATTTTCTTATTCTTGTTATTTCATGTAAGTGAGATCATATAATATTTGTCCTTTTGTGATTGACTTATTTCACCAAGCATAGGTGGTTTGAAGTTCCTCTGTATTGTAGCATGGATCGACTTCATTTCTCTTTAGAGAAATGAGTGAGTAGTGAGTAGTGGGGAGAGCATCGGTGCTCTGGAGGTGCCAGCACCCTCAGGGTCAAGGCCATCTCCATTTTCCAAGAGAAGAGCTTGAAACCAATGGTGCCATTGGAGACAGACATCCCTAGGCTGAGTAGTATTCCATTGTATGGATGGACCACATTTTGTTTATTCACTCACCCATTGATGGAAGGTTTTAGGGATGTTTTATGCCCTCACCAGGTGACTCTAATGTGCAGCCAAGGTTGAGACCACCAGGCTGCAAAGATCCTTGAGAAATCCTGCAGGCGAGTACGTCCCAAAATGTACTATATGTCCGAACCACCCGGGCATCTTGTTAAAATGCAGTGTTTTACTAGACCTGGGGTGGGGCCCATCAGGCTACATCTCTAAAGAGCTTGCAGGTGATGGAGGTGCAGCTGTCCACCAAGGATTTAGCCCAGTGGGTCTCAAAATGTAGTCAAACCAGCAGCCTCAGCATCACTTGGGAACTTGTTAGCAATGCAAATTCTCATGGCCAGACCTCCTGAGCTCGGAACTCTGGTCCTGCTGAAATGTGGGCACCTCTCCTATATGCCATCCCCCTGCCTCCAGGACACCTGTCCCCTAGATCTGCTAGGGTCCTAAAGAAGAGGCCTCTTGGATGAAACTCCCCACTAGTCCAGCCAGGTGAGCGAGTGGGGTGGGAACAAGTGTGAAGGAATTGCCTAAGGCTCTTGACTGCTAACCAGAAGGCTGGTGGTTCAAACCCACCAGCCACTCCTCGGAAGGAAGGTTGGGCGATCCTACTTCTGTAGTGATACTGCCTCGGAAACCTAAGGAGGGGTCGCTATGAGTCGGGGCCGACTCGACGGCACATAACAACAACAACAACAATGTCAACTTCTGGCAGAAGAGGGGTGCACGCAGTGACCACACACACACATCTATCTTTCAGATCCCAGGGGAGAAGGGAAAATGCCTGAAACACAGCAGCAACGTAGAGGTAGAATTCAATTCCAAATGGAAAATACACATTATTTCTCATTATCTAGGAGGCGGTTGGGAGGAAGGCCTTTAGCCGGTATTTTCTGGCTGAGACTGTTCTTAGTGGCAAGAGCAGGAGCCAGAGAGGGCTGTTGGCCTACATTTCCTTTGTCGTAGTACGCAGCAACAGCTCCAGTGCACAGAAGGCCCATACGGCTTCCTCCCACCAGAAGCCATTTCCCATTATCTGGTGAGTAGTGGGGAGAACATCGGCATTCTGGAGGTGCCAGCTCCCGCAGGGTCAAGGCCATCTCCACTTCCCAAGAGAAGAGCTTGAAACCAACGGTGCCATTGGAGACAGACATCCTAGAGGATGGGGCCTAGGAAGGGAGGTGTGGTGTTGGTACTTTTCCAAAGAGGCCAGCCATCCTGGGTGTGCCAATCAACTGGAGGGAGGGGGAAGGAGCCTCCAGGGTAACCAGCTGTGACTACACCTCTCTACATCCTGGGGTGCAAGGAGACTGTCATGCATTGAATTATGTCCCTCAAAAGCATATGCTGCAAATCCAACCTCTCTGCCTGTGATCATGGTCCCATTGGGAAAGGGTTGTCTTTGGTTAATGAAGCAGGTGAGACTATATGCCAATCACATGAAGATATCTTGGGAGCAGAAGCTCCGAAGATACATGGACCTTCCTCCAGAGCTAACAGAGATCTGAAGCCCTGTATTCAGACTTTCAGCCTCCTAAACTGTGAGATAATAATTTTCTGTTTGTTAAAGCCTTCACTGTGGTATTTCTGTTATGGCAGCACCTGAGAACTGAGAGCCTTACAAGAGAACGGAGGCAAGTTACCCTGGAACCTGTGTGGTCAGGCAGTTCTGCATCTGAACTAACCTTGGAAAACAGGACAAGGACTCGGGAGGGGGTGTCTAGCTTTATATAGAGAAGAATAAAGCCAACCACAAAGAGGTAAGGCTGGGCAAAGAGGGGAGGGCTGTAAGGCCAAGCAAGGGGGGTGCCCAGGAGTAGACAGGGGCTGCTTCTATTCCAAAGAAGCCAGATGGCAGCTGCCATCAGGGGGCGAGTCTCTCTGGGAACAGAAATGGTGTGTAATTTCCCTACAGGATAGTAAGTGGCACGCCGGTGATTGAAGTCTCTCCTCTGTCCTCTTGTTCTTTGGTCCCAACATGAAGAAGGTCAGAAGGAATTGCTTGTTTCAGAGCAGAGGATGAAACAGTGGATTTGAGAGGAGGCATGGGGTCGGACAAACTTGAGTTCAAATCTGCTCCCATACTTACCCATTGTCACTTTTGGACAAGTCCACGTAGGACTGCGATGAGTTAAATGAAAAAAATGCTTGTAAAGCCCCAGGATAGGGAGCACCTCGCCAATGTGTGTTAAACTGCCTTGTGAGAGACCGTCTCACCCCCTTGATGACCTTCCCAGCTATAGGGCCTCTGAGCTTCCCAGAGGTGGTGCTTCTTTCCTGTCTGTGTCAAGGTGGAGGGAGAAGGAAATGGGAAAGGAGGGAAGAAAGCAGGAAGAGAGGGGGAGCTCCAGGTTAGGAGGAAGGAGGCAGTGGGGGGCGGGGAGCTGGAGGTGGATGGAAGGCCCTGGGAAGGGCTGGGTGTGGCCCTGGAGGCCACATCATTGCGCAGTTTCCAGAGTCTCAGACCAATACTGGCCACCACCCTCCTGCATTCCCTCCCTGCAAAAGTGCAAATGGAAACATTCCTTCCTGGGACCTGGGCACAGACCTTTCTGCTAGTGGGAAAGCCCAACCCTGGCCGGACCAGTGCAAATCTGCAGGGCAGGCAGGTTAGCTAATGTTAGGCCAACTATAATGTGGCCAGGAGGCAGATTCCGTCCTGCCTGTGCCAACAACTGTGCAAACCACGTCATTCCTTCACCTCGCATCCTTCAGCCCCTGCTGTGTGTCAGGCACCGGGGACACAGGTATGAATGAGGCAGGGTTCCATCATGCACATCCCAATGGCCGTCTTGTGGAGTTGCCATAGATACACATGTTCGTTCATTAATAGGGAGCTGGAGATGTCCTGGCTATGGGGTGACAAGGACACCTGGCTCCCAGAGCTGCTGTGACCTGTAATGACCTCCATCCTAGCCTCCATGATGCTGGCTGTATTTCTCTTCTAGTCTTTGCATCACGCCTGGCAGTTTGGCTGCTCCTGGGTCCCCACGAGGTTTGTGCCCTCATATTGCCTCCTTCGTCCACAAACCCCATTACATGAAATAGCCTGAGTGAGCCTCTGGGCCTGACAACCCATAGAACCTCTTATCGACTGTAGGTCAATTCCTTAAAATGCCTTTATGAAGACAAAATGAAAACCAGTCAACAAAAGTGGAAGAATCGAAGACCGTGAGTAAATTCAGCAAATGGGCCATTTGGCACCCTGGCCGTGGGGTGAATTGGCTTTCAGGGAAGTGACCTTCAGGGACTTGGGCTGTTCTCTCCCATCAAGCTTCATCTGAGCCCCAGGTTGTCCCCGGCCTGGAGGTAGGCTGCAAGGGCTGCTGGGGGCAAAGTCAGGAGCTGGCGAGCACGCCCCACCAGCTCTCCAAAGACCATGGATGTGCTCCCAACCACTCTGGCCACTCCCTCCCAGAGGCCACCAATCCTTACAATCCTTTCTCAGTCATGTCCTCATTGATTGCAGCTAAGATTATGTCCACCATGAAGGTCACTGAGGAAGCTCAGAAAAGCAGCTGGAGTTTGGCAGAGGGGAGAGGGGAAGGAAGAGATACTTGGGAAGGGAGCATGGTCATACTGTCCTCCAATACCTACTCAACACTGTATGGTGGCATCTCCTCCCCCCAGAAATAGCCCCTCGAGCCCCTGCCCCAGCCCATGTCCCAGTGTTCCTCTTCCCTGGGTGCATGGGATCAGGGATGATGGTGACAGGGGGACTAACAAGCCAGGATGCCCCTTTGATCCACCAGCAGGTCAAGAGCTCTTGCTAGGGGTGGTAATCACGGTTCTATGAATTATATTGGTTTTTAAAATGTCACTTCAGTACCTACAACTGTTCATCACTATTAGTCCTACGGGTCCTGAAACCCCAGCCAGCTGGTGTCCCTAACACAGCCATCAGCAGCCTTTCTCTCCCCTGAGAACAAATTACTGAGCACCAACAACCCACCCCTGCTTTGCTGAGCTCCAACTCTGAGGAGTAGTAGCATGCAAGGAAGGAGCTCTGGTGGCACAGTGGTTAAGGCATTCGGCTGCTAACCACCAGCCACTCTGTGGAAGAAAGATGAGGCAGGCTGCTTCAGTAAAGATGGACAGCCTTGGGAACCCTGTGGGGGTCACTACGAATTGGAATCTACTCGATGGTTGTGAATTTGGTTTGGTTTTTTTTTTTTTTTTTTTTTTTGAGGATACTAGGATCTGGGAGTGCTGTAAGGATCTGATGGGAGGAGTCACCCCCACCTACCATGATCAGGTTTCCGCTCCCACCTCAGGCCGGAAACTGTTGTTGCCAAGAGCAGGGGCAACTGCTGTGTTGCTGAGAGTAACCGAACAGTTCAGTCCTCAGGACCTTACTCAGCTTCTCTTAAGAGATGCAGGCACCACCAGCTGTCATGACACCCCTCCCTTCCTGTCACGCTAAGCCTTCCACTGTCTTTACTTCTCTGGCAGCTCCTGCCTGTCATCTTTTTTTATTTTATTTTATTGAGGTATAATTTAAATATCATGAAATTCACCCACTTTATATGCACACATCGATGATTTTCACTAAATTTACCATCAAAATTGCAATTTTGAGAGTCCTCATTCTCAATCTTTCAAAAAAAAATGCTGATCTTTCTTGGGCTTCTGCCACTGCCACCTTCTCTCCCTCTCTTCCCTCCTTGGAATTGTCCTCCACTCATGGCTGAAGCTGCCCCTTTTCTGCTAATGACTGTAAGCTTGACCCAGCCCTTCCCCCTGAGCCCCCGGGACTCAGACCCAGGTTGTCTCCATCTCTTCAGGATGGCTTCCCTCCTGTGCCCCCACCATATTGGACAACACCATCACCCACCCTTATGCCACCATTGCCCATGCAGTACCCAAGCCAAATGCTCCCAAGCCATAGCTTGACATCTGTTATGGGTGAAATTGTGTTCCAAGAAAAGGTATATTGACGTCTTAACCCCCATCCCTGTGAATGTCCCCTTATTTGGAACTAAGATTTCTGCAGATGTCCTCAAGTTCAGAGGAGGTCGTCCTGGATTAGAGTGGGCCCTAATCCAATATGATTGGTGTCCTTACAAGAAGAGACTAGACACGGAGGGAAGAAGGCCAGGTGAAGACCAAGGCGAGAATAGTGTGATGCTACCACAAGCCAAGGAATGTCTGGGGCTGCCAGAAGCTGGAAGAGGCAAGGAAGGATCATCCCCTAGAGCCTCAGAGGGAGTGCGGCCCTGCTGACACTTTGATTTTGGGTTATTTTTAGCCTCCAGAACTGTCAGAGAATAGATTTCTGTTGTTTTAGACCACCTAGTTTGTGGCAATTTGTGATGGCAGCCCTAGGAAACTAATATACCATCCTTAACAGCACCATAACCCATGCCCAAGTCCTTGTCTTCACTGTCACACTTGCTGAGTCCTCACCATTGCTCC
>NW_006921605.1:8356392-8358709 GCF_000298275.1 Orycteropus afer afer | reverse complement strand
AGCAGCACAAGGTAACCAGAACAGTTGGTGTCAGAATTGGCAAAAAGGTTGGAGGGTGAGGACATGTCTGACCTCTGCCTCATAGGAATCAGCCTTGAGCTGTAGATCTTGAGCTTTCTTCCTGGTTGAGAAGTTAAAGGAAGTCAAATGCTACCCCCACACCCTTTTTGCAAGTGAACTGACCACTGGTTTGGACATTAAGTAGTCCCAAGCTTCAGAGACAAACAGATCAGCTCTGGGACCAACACCTCTCTGGGCCTCACTTAATTCATTCACCAGTGACTGTCAAGTCAGCCCCAACTCAGTACCCCCCTGTGGGTCAGAGCAGAACCAGGCTCCACAGGGTGTCCAATGGGTGATTTTTCAGAAGTAGATCACCAGGCCTTTTTCCTGAGGCCCCTCTGGGTGGACTTAAAACCCACTGCCCTCAAGGCCATTCCAACTCATAGTAACCCTGTAAGGACAGAGTAGAAATGCCCCATAGGATTTCCATCCTTACAGAAGCAGACTGCCACATCTTTCTGATAGAGAAGTTGGTGGGTTTGAACCACTGACCTTTCAGTGAGCAGACCTAAACCTCCAACCTTTTGATTCACAACTGAGCGCTTTAACCACTGTGCAATCAAGGCTCCTGGGAAGACTTAACCCCCCGACCTTTGGGTTAGCAGGCGAGTGTGTCTACCATTTGCGCTCCTCGGGACTCCATTCCATCCACACGTTGAAGAAAATAAGCAGTTTCCCCTCTGGTTTATCAGCTGTACAGAGAGAGTAGCTGCCTTTCCATCCCCAATGGGTTAAAAAAAAAAAGAGGAATTCCATCTATTTACAGAATAGGATTACAGTTGTGCAGAATCCTACTGGGGCCTGGGGGAAAACTGAAAACACATTCATTTTGTTTCATCCTTATCACAGCCGCCTGCTCTCCCTTCCCCCTCCAGCCCATCCTTATTACTCAGACCAGTGTGTGAGCATGATCCGCCCCCTTCCCCAGCCCCTGCTGATGCTCCTAGCCCACCTAGACTCCTGGCTGGGAGGCCTGCGTCCAAGGGGACAAGGTGCTCTTCTGGAGGGGTTGGGTGGACAGCTTTCCCAGGAGAACAGGTCTGCCCCAAGACCCTAACAGAGGCTCTGACCCCCAGCTGTGGAAGAACTGAAGTCCCTCCCAGGCCCTGTCTGTCTACAGGAAAAAAGAGTGCAGCCAAAGAAAAGCAAGGGCAAGGGAATCAAGTTATTGTGAATGGTATCTGGGCTCCCCATCACAGTAAACACATTGGGCAAATTGCAGTCTCACTTTGGAACAACTAATCTTGATGCAAAGCCTTTCTTCCCTGCACCAGAGGGGAAAAAACTATAGTAAAGAGGAGGCGAGAAAAATCCATTTCTGATACAGTTTGTTCACTGAATGAGAGCACCTCATTCCATGCCTGTCCTTCCATGGCCTCTGTTAACTTTGTCAATTTCCACCTCTTGGGTTGGAATCAACTGGATGGCAGTGAGTTTTTGGCCCCTCTGATGAGTGACTGGCTTTGCACCCTGTGGTGGAGTCAACGTTTGGGGAAATGAGTCAAGGGACACAGACAGTCCCTTGGGTTGGGCCATGGCCTTTGCACTGTGTTGTGTTGGGTTAGAGGGTCTCCAAGTTGGCTGAAAGAGAGCACAGCATGTAAGAGCCTTGGTGGCGGTGGTGGTGGGTGCCATCGAGTCGATGTTCGACTCGCCATGACCCTACACAGGACAGAACAGAACAGCCCCATGGACCTTTCCAGGTTGTGATCTTCACCAGAACAGATGGCTGGGTCTTTCTCCCACAGAGCCACGGAGGCTTCAAACCACCAACACTTTGGTTAGCAGTGGGATGCTTAACCCTAGAGCCACCAGGGCTTCTTCAAGGGACTTTCTGAATACCCCATGCTGGCCAATGAGTCAGTTGTGACTCATTGTGACCCTACAGGACAGACTCGAACTGCCCCATAGGGTTTCCAAGGCTATAATCTTGACAGAAGCAGATTGCCTCATCTTTCTCTTTCAGAGCAGTGGTGGGTTTCAAACCGCTGACCTTTTCAGTTAGCTGCTAAGAACTTCAAGCATTGTGCCACCAGGGCTCCTTCAAGGGACTGTCGAGAGCATCCATCACCCCCATTTTGGTTTACAGATGAGGAAAATAAATCTCAGAGAGGCTGAGGCCTTGCCGGAGACCAGAAACCATGAACCAAACCAAAACCAAACTCACTGCCTTCAAGTCAGCGACCCCTCCTTGGGTTCCAAGGCAGTATCACTACAGAAGTAAATTGCCCAACCTTCCTTCCGAGGTGTGGCT
>NW_006921605.1:8346647-8355568 GCF_000298275.1 Orycteropus afer afer | reverse complement strand
ACACTATGTAAACAAAAAAAAAAAAAGGAAGAAACCCATTGTCATCAAGGTGACTCTGACTCATAGAGACTCCTCTATAGGACAGAGTAGAAGTACCCAATAGGTAGTATCAGTAGGGCCCCCAAACGGTATAAAGCAGAGGGCTGGGAGTCCCTTGTTGTTGTGCCATCAAGTAGATTCTGACACATAGCAACCAGGTAGGACAGATTAGAAGTGTGCCATAGGGGTTCCTAGGCTGTCATCTTTACGAGACAGATCACCAGGTTGTTTCCTGGTTGAGTCACTGATGGGTTCGAACTGCTGACTTTCCACTTAGCCACCGAGTGCTTAACCATTGCCACGAGGGCTCCTTCTGGGAGTTCCTGGAACGTACAAATGGTTGAGCGCTGGCTGTTAACTAAAAGGCTGCCATTTTAATGAAGGCCACCCAGATGTGCCTCCGAAGCAAGCCCTGGCAATCTGCTTCTGAAAGGTCACAACCACGAAAACCCTAGGAGGGCAGTTCCACTCTGGTACCCCTGGGGTCGCCACCATGAGATGGAATCGACAGCAACGGGTTGGGTTTGGGTTTCCTTGTTCTTATTATGAAAAGCTTAGCCTGAACCCTGATGATGGAGGTCCAAAGACTTACTATGTCCGGCTTAGGAGTCAACGTATCCATTAAAGGCAGGAAGAGAATCCCGACTGTGGGCACCTGCAAACGCTGTGCAGGAAGGATGTAGCATTTTCTTCTCAGGATGAGGGTGGGAGGGCAACCCTGAGGCTGGCGCTCAAAGGCAGAGAAAGGAGGAATGAGCCTTTAACACCGAGGTCTGCGACTGCAGCGCTCCGCGCCCGCCCTGCGGCACCTCCACTGCCAAGTCCCCTCGGAAGAATACGTTCTTCCCAGGTAGACGCGTGCACTCCGTCTCTCAGACCGACCCACCATGCCCGGGGCTCAGAGCTCGCAGAGACGGGGAGTCAGAGCAGCCCTCTGCCGGCCCCGGCCCACCCCAAACCCACCCCCGCCCGCGCTGAGACTTCTCAGAGGAAGGAAAACCTGCTCGCGGTGCCTGTACATTAAGAAATGTATAATTAGGCATAATAAAAAGACGCCAGCCCCTGTGTATACAAACACAGCACTGACTGAGTACGTTTCCCAAATAGCCTTTCTGCCTCACAATAGCCGCAATCAAGAATCTGAAATGTATGGCTCCATCCAGGCCTTGAGGGTGACTGGGGAGGAGGGGGCGGCGAGGGGAGGCCAAGGGGGGAGGGGACCTGAGCCAGAGCTGCAGGGCCCTGGGTGAGGACGTTTCCAACCAGGACAGAATCTGGGAAAGGGATCGAGCTCCGCGCACCCCACGTTCAGCTGTCATTCCCTCTGCCCCCCCCCCCAAAAAAAAAACTGTCCCACAGACAGTAGAGAGCCGTCATGTTTCTCCAGGGAAGGGGTGAAGGGGAATGCCGAGTGACCTTGGCCTCTCCATCAGGAATATTTTCCGATTTTATTTTGGAGTGGGAAGGGGGTCTGCCCCACTCAGTCTGCATGGATTTGAGCATCTGTCCCCTGCAGACCTGCGCTGAGGAGGGAATGCACAGGTGGACAAGCCAAAGGCATTCATAGGTGGGCCAGGCCAGCAGGTTTGGGGAGCCTTCTCTTGGTGAAGCCCTGGGGGTCTCAAGTCCTGGGCTTTGCCCAGCCTGCCCCATGGGACATAGCTGGTTATCATCAGTGAGGCCTGGCCTGAGAGGTCCCCTGGGCAGACCCAGATCTGTGCACAGCATCTGTTAGGGACTGAATTGCGTGCCCAGAGCAATTGCTATGAACATGACCTTGTTTGAAAATAGGGCCTTTGAAGATGTTATAGGTCAAGTTAGCATGAGGTTATGGCAGAGTGGGGCTGGTATAACTCAATGAGTGGAGTCATTATAAAAGAGAAGAGACAGAGAGAAACACACGAAGGAAGACAGCCACGTGACCATGGAGTGATGCTGCAGCTGCAAGCCCAGGAATGCCTGGGGCCACCAGAAGCCAAGAGACAAGAAAGGACCCTCCCTAGACCCTTCAGAGTGAGCAAGACCGTTCTGACACCCTGAATTCTGACTCCCAGCCTCCAAAACTATGAAACCCTTAAGATTTGTTCTTATTAGCTACCCAAACAAACAAACAAACAAAACCCAATCCATTGCCATGGAGTCAATTCCAAAATACAGCAACCCCCATTGGGCTTCGGAGGTGGTAAATCTTCAAGGAAGTAGATTGCCCCATCTTCCTTCTATGGAGTAGCTGGTGGCTTTGAACCACCAACCTTCTGGTTGGCAGTCAAATGCCTTAGGCTCTGCATCACCAGGGCTCCTCTATAAGCTACCCAACCAAAAAACCCAAACTCACTCCCAACGAGTTGTCTCCAACTCATAGCGACCCCTCCTTAGGTTTCAGAGGCAGTATCTCTACAGAAGTAGACTGCCCAGTCTTCCTTCCAAGGAGTGGCTGGTGGGTTTGAACCGCCAACCTTCTGGTTGGCAGTCAAATGCCTTAGGCACTACACCACCAGAGCTCTCTTCCTTCCTGATGGGCTGGTATTGGAGCCAGATCTCAGCCGGGAGGCATGGGGTCACCATGAGTTGGGGGCCAACTTGGCACCAGCTAATGACAGCGTTGTGCAGCCAGAAAGAAAAGAGTGGGCGGGTAGGGGAGAAAGAGGCCGGCCCCAAAGTTTCTGGCTTGTGTGCCTGGGCAGCTGAATGTTTAGGGGAGTGCCAGGGGACAGGTTAGAAGTGCCTGGGAAGCCAGATGGGGTACTACTGAGAAAGAGGGTTTGGATGGAGACGATCTGAATGTGCGGTTGTGACGGGAGACCAGGTAGGACCGGCCAGCGTGAGTCCCGCTGAGTGGGCAGAGCTAAGAAGATGGGCAAACCCCAAATTGTTCTTCGCAAGCCCCTTCCAACCTCACCACCCCATCCCAGCACTGGAAAGGTGGCAGAGGGCTGGCAGAGAAGGGAGGGACCCCCTTGCAATTCCAACACCTCCCTTCAGCTCCCCACCTCACAGAGACGTTTTCACGTAACCGATAGCCAGAGGGGGATTGAAGATGCTAATTTCATTTCATTAGACCCCAACAGCCTTCGATTACAGCAGGCAGAAGGGAGGAAACTGAGCTGATGTGTTTTAAAAAGCCACGGTTTTGTGCTGTTTTTAATTTAATGCTGCTGGTAAAAAGATGCCTCCTTGGAAGAGCTAATGACTCTCACAGATTATTTTGGTTGATTTTTACACCCTTCTGACTTTAAATAACAAGGAACCTGCAGGTGGAAGACTCTGCGTGGGGTTTCTTTGAACTGTGTTTCCTCAGGGGACTGCCAGCCCGCAGGTCTCCCACTTCCACCACCCAGTCCCTGAGCAGTTACAAACATTCACACCCTTGGGCCACCACTCCCATAGGCCCTCTCCTCTCCAAGCTGTGCTGCTCCTATGGTCACTTGCCAGATAATGGTTACAGTGTGCCCAGGCCTGAGCTTAGCATCTACCAAAAGGTGGATGCATCTTTGCTGTGTCCCAGAGGAGAAAGCCATCCTGAGAAGTTAGGAGCTTGCCCAGGGCTGCCCAGCTCGAAAGAGGCAGCACCAAACCTAACTCACTGCTGTCAAGCCATTTCTGACTCATAGCGACCCCTCCTTGGGTATCCGAGGGAGTCTCACTACAGAAGTAGATTGCTCAATCTTCCTTCCAAGGAGTGGCTGGTGGGTTTGAACCACCAGCCTTCTAGTTAGCAGTCAAATGTCTTAGG
Source organism: Orycteropus afer afer (assembly GCF_000298275.1). Classification (NCBI taxonomy): domain Eukaryota; kingdom Metazoa; phylum Chordata; class Mammalia; order Tubulidentata; family Orycteropodidae; genus Orycteropus; species Orycteropus afer. The sequence continues at coordinate 8,351,796 of NW_006921605.1, read as the reverse complement.
TGCTACACCACCAGGGCTCCCCGAGGGAGTCTCACTACAGAAGTAGATTGCTCAATCTTCCTTCCAAGGAGTGGCTGGGGGGGTTGAACCACCAGCCTTCTAGTTAGCAGTCAAATGTCTTAGGTGCTACACCACCAGGGCTCCCCGAAAGAGGCAGAGAAGCGCTCAAACTCCACCAAAGCACCACCCTCCAGGTTGGCTCACCATGAGACCTCCAGGACTACAAGGAACAATGCACCAAGGAACCCAGGTTTGTCTAACTCTAGAGTTGACATTCCCTCCTCTTAACTCCTAGGGGCGTGGGTCCCTTTAACCAACAAGCCCACAACCAAGGACAGAAACCTTCCCTTCAGACCTCCAGTATTTGGTTAGCATCTGGCTCCAACACGTGCTTATCTGCCAAGCAAACAGAGTTTGGCGATCTGAACAAGGATCCAAAAGGAGCCTCCATTTATCTTGATTCTCCGCTTGGCTCCATTGGGAAACGGCTCCTGCCTCCCAGTGCCCCTTCCCTTCCTCTTGCCTTCACAATGAAATTAGAAGCAGCCAGCAACAGCATTAAGCCCCCTCCAAATCTCCTTCCCTCATCTGTCATGTCAGGGACAGCGCTCACTGCTGATGCCAGGGGAGAGGGTCTCTCCGCTGGGCCCGGGGCTGGAAGGAGCCAGTTCAGGAGATGAGTCTTGGTCGGTCCCCAGGAGGTCTGGGCAGCTGCGTCAGAGACTGCCCAGCAGGGTCGCTGTGAGCAAGGCTGGGCCTAGACAATCAGAAAAGGGAGGAGAGAGATGGAAGCCTGGAAGCCTGTGGTTTCCGGTGACAGAGCAGTCAGTGGATGTCCAGAGCCCTGTGGACAGGGGTGTGTCCAGGCTGTGGCAGGTATGGGATGCACCCGGGGCGCCACTTGAGGGGGTGCATCCTGGGCGTCACTGGAGGGGGGGCGCCTTCACAGTTTCCACCACCAGCTATAAGGGCGTGTTCAGCAATTTGAAACGAATTGCCATAGGCACTGTATTCCTTGGATAACGCCCCTGCCTGCAAATTCCCATCCCAGCTCAGTCATCTGAGCTCCTGGGACTAGAGGGAGCCAAGAGTGTGCACTATGAAGGCTGAGGTCCTGGGTTCAGATCCAGCTCTGCTCTGACTGTGTGGCCTCAGGCAAGTGATTGAACTTCTTTCAAATTCACTTTCTTTGTTGTAAAGTGGATCCAGCAAGAAATGGATGCTGCTCTCAAACAGGGTGACCGGAACCACTTATCACAGAATTTGAAGGCCTGGTATAAAATGAAATTGTGGGCACTTTGTTCAACAGGAGTCCTGGTAGCACAGTAGTTAAGCACTTAGCAGCTAACCGAAAGGTCAGCAGTTTGAACCGACCAGCTGCTCCATGGAAGAAAGATGTGGCAATCTGCTTCCTTAAAGATGACAGACTTAGAAACCCTACGGGGCATTTCTACTCGGTCCTATATGGGTGCTGTAAGTCAGAATTGACTCAGTGGCAACTGGTTTTGAAGTCTTGTTCAATAATTACTAATAATCAAGATGGCAACAGCACAGCATCCAACCAAGTGTGGGGCCTTCTAAGCTCAGGGTTGTGTGGACTACTCAGATCCCACGCCCATGAAGTAGGCCCTGGAAAAGACCTTCTGCCAAGATTTAAAAAAAAAAAAAAAGAGTTGCCACCCAGAGGGCTCTGACTGTGCACCCACGTGTGTCAGAGCAGAGCTGGCTCCATAGGGTTCTCAGTGGTGGGGTTTTTTTTTAAGTCATCACCAGGCCTTTCTCCCAAGGCACCCCTGTTGTTGTTGTTGTTATGTGCCATCAAGTTGGACCCGACTCACAGCGACCCTTCCGTGGGTTTCCGAGGCAGTATCACTACAGAAGTAGATTGCCCCATCTTCCTTCCGAGGAGTGGCTGGTGGGTTTGAACCGCCCGCCTTGTGGTCAGCAGTCAAGTGCCTTAGGCACTATGCTACCAGAGCTCCCAAGGCACCCCTAGGTGAACTCAAACCTCCAACCTTTGGATTAGCAGCCAAGCTCGTCACCTGCACCGCCCAGATGGGGGCAGGGGTGGTAAAGCAGCCTGGACAAGGCAGGAGCCCTCCTCTGGCTCTAGGAGAAAAGGTTGCAAACAGGAACAGAGAGGGGCTGTGGCCTGGGAGAGAGGCCTGGGGAAGCGCCCTGGAGCTCCTGTGCTCTGCACCACCCAACCAGAGGCCCGAGCCAGGAGAGCCGAGTCCACGAGGTCCCAGACACAGAGCAGGGGGAGGAAGATGGAGAGTGGTGACCGGAAATGCCTGTGGGGGAGTCCCTGGGTGGTGCACACAGTGAACTCACTCAGACGCCAACCAAAAAGTGTCTTGGAAGAAAAGGCTGGTGATCTGCTTCCAAAACATCAACCACTGAAGACCCTGTGGGCACAGCTCTACTTGGACACATGCAAGTCCCCATGAGTTGGAGTCAACTTAACAGCATGCGATCGTCCCTCGGGGTGTCACGGGGATGGCATACAATGAACCTGCTGGATGAAAGCCCAAAACACGTGAGACAGAAGGCCCTTATAGCCATTCCCTGCCACCCAGGGCATCTGTGACTTTCATTCTGTGTGTGTGCTTGGCCCGTGTCTGAGATGCCCTGCTCCACTGCACAAGTCTGGAGGGTAGGGACCAATTCGGAAGCATCTTTATATTCCCCGTGGCAGCCCCAGCCTGGGACTCAGCAAATGCTCACTCATGTGGGTCACTGAATGGGTCTGGTCTGCTGTGGAAGTCCTCAGCTCAGCCTCTGCCTACAGTGATCCTGGAGGCTGCCTCTGAAACCTGCCCGCCTTGTGAGCAAGGACAGGGACCGAGGGAGAGCCTGAACAAGCCGGTCTCCTCCAGGCTCTGGGCCCCACCCTGCCAAGCTAAGGCTGAACCCCCTCAGGATACACCAACCTGTCACCCAAAACCATGGAGCCGATTTCAACTCATAGCATCCCTGTAGACAGAGTGGAACTGTCCCCTAGGGTTTCCTGGGCTGTAAATCTTTATGGAAGCAGACTGCCACCCAAGGAGCAGCTGGTGGGTTCAAACTGTCAACCTTTTGGTTAGCAGCCAAGTACTTTAATCACTGAGCCATCAGAGCTCCTTAGCCTGTCACAAGGAGGTAAGAAAGAGGACTAGGGTCGGAGAAGGAGAATCAAAGGCCCAGAGCTGGGGACTGTGCCCATGACCATGTATAGGGTTGGCAGACTTTATTTCTACAAGTGTATTTGTATGCTCTATAAGAATCCCCAGGTATATAGTAGAGCTGACAAGGGACAAGGTTGTAGTCACTACTTGGTCACAGCCAGCTACCCAGAGGGAGTGAGTAGTTGGACCTGTAGGCTCAGGACCACAGTCATAGGGGACATCAAGCTCAATTGGCATAACATACTACACAAAATCATTGTTCCACATCCTACTTTGGCAAGTAGTGACTGGGATCTTAGAAGCTTGCAAATGGCCGTCTGGATGTAACGATGGGTCTCTCTTCATCCAGAGCAAAGAAGAATGAAGAAAACCAAAGACTCATGGTAACAATTAGTCCAAGTGACTGCTACACCATGCAATCCTAAGCCTATAGGACTATGAGACCAGAAGAACTAGATGGTGCCTATCTACCACCATCAACCACTCGGAGGGGGATCTATGTAGGAGATCCTGGATAAAGCAGGAGACTAATGTGGGACAAAACTCAAAATCATTGGGGAAAAAAAAAAAAAAGACCAGGTTTGCTGGTCTGATAGAGCCTGATGGAACCCCTGAGACTATGGCCCCTAACTGCCCTTCAGGTCTGGAATTGAACCCACTCCTATGGCTTCCAGCCAAACAAAAGACAAGCATATGAGGTAAACATTTACATTAGGTAGATACACTACTTGGAGAGATCAGTCATGGGAGAATAGAAAGGCTGTGTATGCAGGGAGACAGCTCAGAGGGCAGGAGTGTATGGGAGGGAAGGACACAAGGAAGAGGTAACTATGGGGAAGAAGTGAGAGGGGAGCTATTGCATTGTGGGAAACAGCAGTCAAAGTCATGAGAAAAAGCGTGTGTGACCTGCTATATGGAAAGTTAATTTGCTCTGTAAACTTTCACCCAAATCACAATAAAATTTTTTTTAAAAGCCCAGCGCTGAGCATGCTGGGGAGGGGCAGTGAACTTGCAGAAGCCAGACGTGCTCCAAGAGCCAGACTCCAGTCAACCCTGAGTCCTCCACACGCTCTCCCTCCTATGATTCCTCAAGAAAAGCCACTGCAAGGGGGAGTCCCTCTTTCCTTTTGGTGACCATTGACTGTGCCATCATACGGCAACACATACACCAAGTGCCAATCTTTCTGGTCAAAACATCCCCATGTGCAGAAGTCTTCTCAGGCCACCCTCTTGGCACCAGCACAGTCACAGGACCTGCTCTCAGGGACCTTCCAAGGGAGAAGCAGTTCTGGCCTAAGTCACTGCCACGGACCAAGGACAGAGATCCCCGATCAGAGCCAGGCTGGCCAGCAGCGCTCCAAAACCAAGTCCAGCTGTGGCTGACCCACTGTCCTCTCGGCTTGGTCAGACAAGGTCACGCTCTCAGGATTAAGCAGCTCCAGGCCCTCCCTGTGCCCCATGGGGAGTCCTGCCTGGGCTGTTTCCTGGCCCTGGGAGGCGGGAAGGGTGCTTTCATTCTCCATCTATCTGAATGCTGTGTCTTAGTTCCCTAGTGCTACCTGACCAAAAAATAGCCACAGGTAGATGAGTGGCTTTCAAGGACAGATATGTCTTTGCTCACATTTCTGGATTCAGTAGACACACACTACCCTGTGGGGAGGCTCCCACTGTGGGGCTGTAAGCCTGTTGGAGGCAGGACTCATGGCCTAGACAACACCTGCGTTCTCTGCTGTCCTTGGACACGTGCTGGACACGTGCAAGGGAGAACATGAGCATGCCAACTGGTGGTGGCACTGGTCTTGATGAACTGGCTTTCCCTTTCTAGAACTGGGAATTTAAAGCTCTCTTCCTCAGAGAAAGGGATTCAGTACCTAGCCAGGGCACTTCTAGTCTTTTCCAAAAGAGAGTAATGACAGATGAACAAGCATGACCTCCTCGTAGCAGCACCATGTCTCCAGCCCAAAGAGAGAGTTGAAGCA
>NW_006921605.1:8329486-8345932 GCF_000298275.1 Orycteropus afer afer | reverse complement strand
TTGAACCACCAGCCTTCTGATTAGCAGTCAAGTGCCTTAGGCACTGTGCTACCAGAGCTCCCACTGGGAAGGCTCAAACTGCCAAGTCCTTAATGGTTGTGTCCCTGCCACTCCTTTTGTCTGGCCCACTAGGGCACATCTTGCAGTCTTATTTCTGCTCCGTTTTATATCTTTTCTTCTTTCACCCAAACTTTTAATTTATGTCAGTCTTATATTTTATGCATTCTTTTTGTCAGCTTTAAATCTTTTCTAGAAAAAGGAAGGGCACAGAGCTAAATAAATAACCACAGTCCAGGTGCATATCCATAAGGATGACATCACAGAGAAACGTAACTGGCCTGGAGGGAAATGGATCAAACCAATAGCAAAGGGGTAGATGATGGTGCAGAACTAGGCATGTACCACTACTCCCAAGACAGGAGGAGTGGCAGAGCCGGTTGGAGGTCACTCAGGATGCCCTTCTCAAAGGACGAGTTTGGGGCTTCATTAGAGAGAAGGATGGCTAATCAAACTCTCCCTCTAATATCATGGATTAAATTGTATCTCTCGCAAAAAATATATTGAAATCCTAACCACTATACCCACCAGCCACTCCTCGGAAGGAAGGTTGGGCAATCCTACTTCCGTAGTGATACTGCCTCGGAAACCCAAGGAGGGGTCGCTATGAGTCGGGGCCGACTCGAGGGCACATAACAACAACAACAACATACCTGTGGAAGGAGCCCTGGTGGTGCAGTGGTTAAGTGTTCAGCTACTAACGGAACGATAAGTGATTTGAACCCACCAGCCTGTCTGCTGGAGAAAGATATGCCAGTCTGATTCCATAAAGATTACAACCTTGAAAACCCTGTGGGTTTCTACACTGTCCTATAGGGTTGCTATGAGTCAGAATCAACTCCATGGCAACAGGTTTTCATACCTGTGGATGTGATCCTGTTTGGAAATAGGGTTTTCTGTGGTGTGTTAATTACATCATACCTAAGTAAGGTGGGTTCTAAATCCAATCACCTCTAAGTTATTAAAAAGACCTGATTAGACACAGTCACACACACACACACACACACACACAGGGATAGACAGGTGACATGTGAGGACCTGTCTATAAGTAAAGGAATGCCAAGATTACTGGCAGACACCAGAAACCAGGAGAGGGACTGACAGAAGCCATCAACACTGCCAAGACCTTGATTTGGACTGTTAGCCTCCAGAACTATGAGAAAATAAATTTCTGTTCTTTAAAACCAAGTATGAATGAAATTCCAGAACACTTGATTGTGCTCATGAGGAACCGGCACACAGAGCAGGAAGCAGTCATTCAAACAGAACAAGGGGCTACTGCGTGGTTTAAAATCAGGAAAGGTGTGTATCAGCATTGTATTCTTACATCATACTTATTCAATCTGTATGCTGAGCAAACAATCCAAGAAGCTGGACTAGATGAAGAAGAATATGGCATCAGGATTGGAGGAAGACTCATTAACAACTTGCTACATGAAGATGATACAACCTTGCTGAAAGTGAAGAAGACGTGAAGCATTTACTGATGAAGATTAAAGACTACAGCCTTCAGTATGGGTTACACCCCAATATAAAGAAAACAAAAATCATCACAACTGGAAACAGAAAATATGATTGAAGTTGGCAAGGATGTCATTGTACTTGGATCCGCAGTCAACACCTATGGAAGTAGCAATCAAGAAATCAAACAATGCATTGCACTGAGCAAATCTGCTGCAAAAGACCTCCTTAAAGTATTCAAGAGCAAAGATGTCCCTTTGAAGACTAAGGTGTGCCACCTAACCCAAGCTATGATATTTTCAATCGCCTCATATGCATAAGGAACAGAAGAACTGAAGCATTTGAATTGTGGTGTTGGCAAAGAGTATTGGATGAACCAAGGACTGTCAGAAGAACAAACGAGTCTGTCTTGAAAGAAGTACAGCTGAAATGTTCCTTAGAAGAGAAAATGGCCAGACTTTGTCTCTCATACTTTGGTCTTGTTGTCAGAAGAGACCAGTTCTTGAAGAAGGATATCATGCTGGGTAAAGTAGAGGGTCAGTGAAAAAGGGAAGAGTGTCAGTGAGATGGATTGACACAGTGGCTGTGACAGTGGGCTAAAGCATGGCCAATGGCTATGAGGCTGGCACAGGACTGGGCAGTGCTGGCTCCTGTTGCACACAGGGTCCCTATGAGTCAGAACCAACTGGATGACACCTAACAACAGCAACAACACTTGTGGTGTTTCTGTTACAGCAGCACTGGCAACCAAGACACCTAGGAAAGGGTGGTTACTTTTTTCTGTTCATGGGAATGTGTTTTAACTGATGATGTTGGCCGGCGCCAGAATCTACTTGCCAGCCATAGAAGTGGTGTTGGAAGTGGATCCTCGAGTGCCATTGAGCTCCCCAACTAAGGCTGTAAGAGCAGACCCAAGCCGTGCCCCAAGCCCTGCCAGGACTGCAGACTCATGAGCAAAAGTGATGCTTGTCGGTGTGGTTATACGCTAAGCATCTGAGTGGTTTGTTACATAGCAATAGGCAACTGGAGCATCTTAGTTCTACCACTTAACCCCTCCAAGACTCAATTTCCTTTCTGGCCGTCATGGAGCCTTGAAGAGCCTATCCAGGCCTGGCATGGAGAAGGACCAGCTATTGGCAGGCATTAATATGACTGCAAAGGACAGCAGGTCAAAAGCCAAAACAGAGCCCATGCCTCCAGAACAGTAGGAGGATGAAATACATGTTGTACTAACAGCCACGGAATACATATTCATTCATTCAGAAATTATTTATGGAGCTCCTACTGTGTGCCTAGAACCCTGGTGGCATAGTGGTTAAGCACTCAGCTGCTAATTGAAAGGTCAACAGTTTAAATCTACCAGCCACTCCAAGGGAGAGAGGTGTGGTGATATGCTTCTATAAGGATTTACAACCTTGGGAACCCTACAGGGTGGGGTTCTCTGAGTCCTGTAGGGTTGCTCTGAGTCGGAATCAACTCCATGGCAATGGGTTGGGACCGTATGCTCAAAGAAGACTAGAAGGAAGAGTAGACTCCAGGTACAAGAGAGGACACGCTCAATGCCAATCCCAGCCCCTCCCTTCTTTCTCCCTGGGCTCTCACTTCTGCCACCCAGGTCTTTATTATTGTGTTTATCCCCAGCCAAAGGCTCCCATCTGAGTCCCCATTTGTACATCCAACATCACCTCCACCTTCTGAGCGTGTTTCAAAACCCCTCATCCTCTGCACATCCAAATCCAAACTCCTGCCTCTCCACACCCACCCACCGCCACCACCATGACCTTTTTCTGCTCTCAGGGAGTGTCCCACCTCTGTCCGGCGCCATCAGTCATAGACTGGAGACCCTTGCCTCCTCGCTCATCCCTCCGCATCCCGAATGCTGCTGAGTCCCGGTGGCTCTACATCCTGAATATCACACAAAGCGTCTGCTGCTCTCCATCCCTCTGCTGTCCCCATCGTCATCTCTCATATGGACCATGACCACGCCTCTTAAAGCTTCTCCCACTGCCTGCCTTTCCCTCCTAACTATTCTTCACAGCGCAACAGAAAGGTCTTCAAAATACAAACCAAATCATGTTGGGCCTAAAATTCTCTTCTGGTTTCTTAGCGCTCTTCAGACAAAGATGGAAGTTCTGTCACTGCCTATAATAGGCCCTGTTGGTCTAACCCCTGCCCAACCTGCCCACTCCATCTCCACTGTGCTCTGTTTCAGCCACACCACTTCTTTTAGTTCCCTAAACAATCCATGCTCCCTCCTGCCATGGGGCCTTTGCACACGCTGTTCCCTGAGCCTGAAATCCCTTCCCACTTACCCACCAACACATACTTTTAAGCCTTCTCTGACCTCCCTGGCCAAGCCAGTCCCCCCATCTATCCCTTTTCAGTTGCACTACTACTAAGTAGTATCTCTCCTTCAAGGCCTTAATCTCCACCTAACGTTACATTCATTTGTGTGATGCTTTGATCAATGTCTTCCTTTCACATTTAGACTTTAAGCTCTTAAAGACTGTAAGTTGTGTTTGGTACCGTTATAACACAAGAAGCCAGTCCAGTGCCTGAAACATAAAGTGCTCAATAAATTATTGTTGAGTGGACAACAAAAATAATGAGGGTACTGCTGAGAGGCAAGAAAGATAACATTTGCCTGAAAAATTGGGCACCATTTCATGGAATGGATGGGACTTCAGCTGACCATGAAGGATGAATAGAATTTGTCCTGATGGAGACATTTGGACGGGCTTTGTAGGTGGTGTGTAGAATAGCATGAGTGAAGAGGTGGGTGTGAGTATGTGTGTGTGTATTGGGAGGAAAAGGAAGAAGAGGGGCATGTGTGTGTGTGTGTGCATGTGTGTGTGTGTGTTGGAAGGAAAGAAACAGAGAGGGGCTAAGCTAGTGGAGGTAACAGGCCAGTTGAGAAAAGGTGAAACACCAAGTCAACAAGCAGGTAACTTACCAAGGGTCTTGAAGCCAGACAAAAGAGTTGGTGTGTGAAGAGTGAGAGGCTTGAGAGACCAGTGGTGACCCAAGGCAGGCCCTCAGAAGGATGAAAGAAGACAAAGTCTTGCAGAGAAGGGAATGGGACATAGGGTAGGGGTGGCTGGCAGCTAGTAGGCCACTTAGAAAGCTAGTCAGTGCCCAAGCATAAGCTGACAAGGACCTGAGTGGAGAGTGCCATGGATAAGGATGCATAAAGAAGAAAGCTATCCATAAGGCTGGAGACTGGCTGGCTGCAGAGGACCACCACAACGGTGTTCCACCACACAGGAAAGGTCCTCCTCCACCCTGGAGTGTAAGAAGGCGTCCATCAGATGAAAGACAGGATGTGAATGTAAAAGGGACCATTTCCCAGGCTGTCCCCACCTGCCTCCACATTCCGCTGTGTCATCTTTTGTCCAAGCTGATCGATTCCAGTCATGTGGTCTGGTGCAAGGGACAGAGGAGAAGGTTAGCTGTCTGCACGAACACATTGAAAACCCAGTAGAGCAGGTCTGCCTGGGTGACTTATTGCTTATTAATAATATAAGTATGTAAATGTTACGAAGGCCATATTGATCTCAATATGTGAACCATCCATCATGAGGGCAAGGAACGAGGTGTTATAAATATCAACTAATAAGTCTGCCACCCAAGACTTATCAATATACCATATTTTTACGCAAATAACACACATTATATGGTTTTTTGCAAATCGCTCAACTTCTTCACACTTTAGTTTCCTATTCGTGCTATGCACAATATATGTGTGTGCATATTGTTTACATAAGTGCATTATACTTAAAAACATGGTAGGTGGGCTGAAGCTGGACAGGCCCCAAGGCAATTTTACTTTTACAAGTGAGAGCAACTTCTGGCCACCCCCTGCTCTGTGTCTGGGTCACAAGGGTGATGTAGGGAACGAGATGTACGTGTGCATGGATCCCAGAGAGCTATCTGCCCCCCTTTCTCCTCCATGGGGCAGGAACAGCAGTCACTAGGGATCCTGAAATCTCTTACTCAGGGATCTCCCAACCCAGATGTGGGGCATGCCCCCATGCCCATTTCTCCCAGGGTAACATAGCTTAGAAATTAAGCACCTGAGCTTGGAGTCAAAGAGACCTGGGGCCAAATCCTGCCCCCACCATTTACTCGTTTTGCAAAACTCACAAGTTTAACTACTCTGAGCATCAGTCTACTCATCTGTAAAATGGGGATATTGAAAGTTGTTGGGAAGATTAAATGAGAAACTGTCTATTAAGTCCTCAGACATAATCGGCATCAATGGTGGTTATCATTACTACAGTAGGGTGGCCAGAAGTCTCCCTCCAATCAGATCTCTCTCCCCTCGGAGACAAATGTCTCTGTTACGGATTGTATTTTGTTCCCAAAAATACAGATGAAAGTCCTGACCCCTGTACGTGTGAATGCAGACCAGTTGGGAACTAGGGGGTTCCTTTTGTTATGTTAATGAGGTCATATCAGAGCAGAGTGGGTCCTAACCTAATGTCTCATGACTTGTGACTAATGAGAGCAGACCAGACACGAAGACAAACACAGCAGGGACACAGACACCAAGGAACTCCCAGGGCTACTGACAAGAAAGGACATCCCCTAGAGCCATGGCCTGAGTTCAGACTTCTAGTCTCCTGAACTATGAGAAAATAAATTCTTGTTCTTTAAAGCCCCCACTTGTGGTATTTCCATTAGAGCAGCACTAGGAGACTAAGGTAGTCTCCAATCCAGTGTGCCACCCACTCTCTCCAGGAAACGCTGCACGAAGACACACTGTGGGCTTGAGAGTTTTCCAGCCTGGTCCAACTGAGGAACGAGTCCTTCCAGATTCAATAGCTGACCCTTGGCCTTTACCTTTTACCCCCTATTCCACCTTAGTTCACCCTGGTAGGAGAGGAAGGACTAGAGAGGGTCATTTTAGGAGAAGCCGAGGATGGGGGCTAATGAGAACATTCATGTTTGACATTAAATATACAGTTTGAAAGGAGCCTTGCTAGCCCAATGGTTGGGCACTCAGTTGCTAAGGACAGTTCAAACTCATCCAGAGCCTCCATAGGAGAAAGAATCTTTCTCTCCCACAGAGATTAAAATCAACCAACCGATTGCTGTGGAGTCGATTCTGACTCCAGCAAAGAGTGGTACTGACCCATGAGGTTGCCAAGATCTCTATGGAAGCAGACTGCAACATCTTTCTCCCATGGAGTGAGTTTGAACTGCTGGTCTTTGGGCTTAACCATTGCACCACCAGCTCTCCTTCCATAAAGATCACAGCCTAGGAAACCCTATGGGGCAGTTCTACTCTGTCACATAGTGTCATTACGACTCAGAAATTGACTTGAGGACACCTACCAACCACCTATACAATTCCAATGCCTGGCACTGGGCTTGAATCACTTTGGTACAAAGGAAGGAGGGAGGGAGGGAGGGAGGGAGACAGGAAAAGAGGAAGGGGCTCAGGAAGAAGGAGGGGAGAGACAAGGAGAAAGGGAAAAGGAACAGAGGGCGGAAGGTGGGGGGAGGGAGGGTGCACTAAGGGAGGCTGGGAGGGGAGAGAAAATGGTTCCGCAGTACCAGCTTCCGGGCCTGTCTCTGAACCAAGTCAGCCGGAAGAAGGAGAGGCAGTTCTGGACTTCCTCCACACCGCCTCGATCTTCCCCATTCAGCTCCCCCACCAACATCCTTCCCCTGGTCCAAGAGTCCCCCAGACCTACCCCTAGCCTGCCCTGGAAACACACTCTAATTAAAAGTCATTTCTCACCCGCTGTGTCTCTGCGCCAGGCCGACTCTCACACTCTTCCTCTCTGTTCAGATCCTCTCGCTCAGCTCCCAGCCATTCCTTGTGACTGTGCCGGAGAGGGTGGGGGGTGGGTGAGGGTCCTGTGTGCACCCCACACACACACTCAGGCCTGGGCCCCATTAGCATTCAGCATCTTCTTGGTAATGGGCCCTCTTCATGCCGGTTGGGTTTTATTATTATGCCAACACACTTGCTTAATTCTCTGCTGTCTTTCTTCTGCACTGTTGATTTACGCTGTTAGTGTTTTAATTATACAATTCAGCACTCCTTAAAACATGAAAAACTGCTCAACTTTTCAAGCAATTAAAAGGCAGCGGAGTATATCAGCAGATCCGAGAGGAGATGCGTAAATCAAGCAATTAAAAAGCTCGTTAGGTTAAAATGTAGCTCCCCACCCAAAATGAGCGAAGATTCGTTGGCCCACCCGACCAGAACTTCCAAGACAAGCTCTCCCCTATCTCACCTCCCTAGAAAGCACTGTCCTGTCTTGGCCCTCACGCCACCCTTCAGCTCGCCCTCTGTTGAACTTCTTTCTACTTTGCCGAGTTCAGCCCGCCCAAGGGGTTCCCAGACGAGAGGAACCAGGTGGAAGGAGCCCAGGACTTGGCAGACAAATGGCTTGGGTTTTACTCTGACTCCTGTTAAGTCCCACAGTCTGTAAACTTGGATGTGTTGTTCCCTTCCCTGGGTCTCAGTTTCCCATCGGCAAATGGACTGCATCATTGCATCACTGGTTCTCACACCAGCCTCTGTGAACTTCAAGGGTCCTCACGGTCTCAGTAGGGCTTCCTGGGATGAGAGCAGGTCCACATCAGTAAGCAGGTCAGGGCTCTGTTTTGATCCCTTTAAGCTATTGGGCTTTTCAGTGAGATTTCATTAGAGTCAAAGATTCTGAGGATCATTTTTTTAAAGCTGAAAAATGAGTGGATGGGATGATCATAAAGGTCTTCTGGGCTGTAAGGCATCAGGTTAGGGGCTTGGTTTCTCTACAGGAAAGCTTTGTCCACGCCTGCTTCCCTGAGTCCAGAACAGGCTAGAACCACAGGGCAACCCCTTCCCCCAGGCACACCTGACTCCAGGCTCCATGGAACCACGGAGCCAGACTTGCCAGACTTCCCATTGCACTATGAATGAGAGGGGAGGGAGGATGGGAGGTGCTCGGTCCACTCATTCACCACACCAGGGGCCCAAAGGCCACAGATGCTGCCTGGCACCCACTCAATGACCAGACTGTCTGGGAGAAGGATATTGACCAGGGTGGAGAGGCCAAAAACTAGAATGGGACAGAGGGCAGCAGGTGCACGGAACCCACACTGAAGGAGATGGAGAGGCCAGGCGGCCCCCAAGCAGCAACATCTGTTCAGGGCAGAACTTCCCTGGGTGGACATGCTCCCCCATTCTTCATCCCTGACTGACAGGATTATAAATGCCTCCTAGCAGTGCCTGGAATCTCAACCATGTTGGTCTCGGCAGGAAAAGGGGAGGCCAGTGACCTGAGCATGTGGCCTGCAGCCGGGGCTCAGGCCTGAGACCAAACCTACCCCACCCCTAGAAGTGCATGAGTCCACTGCTTCTGGTTGGGAGAAGAGATCTGGGACATCCTGGTTTTCCTTTCTTCAGTGAGACAAGGCCTGTTACATGGATTGAATTGTGTCCCAAAAAAGATATGTTGAAGTCCTAACACCTGTACCTATGAATGTGACCTTGTTGAGAAATAAGTCTTCTCTTGTTAAATGAACAAGGTTGCTGTTGTTGCTATCTTCCATCCAGTTGGTTCTGCCTAGTGTACCCCATGAATAACCCATGTATAACCCCATGAATACACCTCATGTACACAGAATAGAGCTGCCCAGAGTTGTGACCTTTCAGAAGCAGATCACCAGGCCTGTCTTATGAGGCACCTCAGAGTGTGTTCAAACCACCAAGTTTGCAGCTAGTGATCAACACAAACTCCACCAGCCAGGAATTCCTGGTTGGTCCAACGCCTAATCCCTCTGAGTGGTTCTTATAAGGGGGAGCACAGGCACAGAAGAGGCCTGGATGGTATGAATGGTTGACATGTTTAGCTGCTAACTGAAAAGCCAAAGGTTCAGTTCCACTCAGAGGTGCCTCAGAAGAAACATCAGTCATTGAAAATCCTATGGAGTAGTTCTAGTCTGGCACCCATGGGGTCACAGTGGGTCGGAATCAGAGCAGCTGATTCATGGTGTCTTCCCTCTGTATGTGTGACTATACCTATAACCAGATGCCATCAAGTTGATTCTGACCAGGAGTTTGAACCGGTTGACTTCAGTTCGACCCACTGCCGAGAATTTGTCTTTCTACTGCAGGTATAAGGAGCTCTGGTAGCATAGTGCCTAAGGCATTTAACTGCTAACCAGAAGGTTGGCAGTTCAAATCCACCAGCCACTCCTTGGAAGGAAGGTTGGGCAATCTACTTCTGTAGTGATATCACCTCGGAAACCCAAGGAGGGGTCACTATGAGTGGGATCCAACTCGACACACATAACAACAACACTGCAGAGCTACAACGATGGGCTCAGGTATAACAAGGATCATGAGGCTGGCACAAGACCGGGCAGTGTTTCATTCTTCTGTGCACAAGGTCACTATGAGTCAGAGATGACTCAATGGCACCTAACAACAACAACAAGGGTGAAAATGCAAATTCTCAGCAGGGGGTCAAACTGGAATGAACCAGTTCAAAGCCCTGGTCAAAACCAACTAAACAGCAACCAGTTACAGATGCAGTCATGCACACAGGAAAGACACCATGAGAATCCACTTCCAACCCAAGAAATACCAAGAAATGCACAGGGTTGCCACAAACTGAAAGAGACAGGGAATGGTCTCTGAAAGTAGACCAGAGCAGAGCCCTACCAACACCTCAGATTCAGACTTCTAGCCTCCAGAACTGTGAGATAATAAATTCCTTATCTTCAAAGCCACCCACTTGTGATATTTCTATTACAGCAGCACAAATAGCTCCCCCACCATTTTCTTTTGCATTCCTTTCCACACCCTTCCCTTGTGGTCTCGCCAGGGGAACTCGACCATCCAGTTGCTGAGTCAGCCTCTTCTCCCTACACTGAGAAGTCTTCATGGACACTCACTGTGTACAAATGAACAGAGATACACACACAGGTCCAACACTATGGTCACTTCCAGCACCACCATCCCCTGGCTACAGCCCTGTCCCACTCGGTCCACAAAGTCTCCCTAACCTGAGCCCACAGTCCCCTCAAGATAACTTCCTGCCTTAGTTCTTTAGTGCTGCTATAACACAAACACCACAAGTGGATGGCTTTGACAAACAGAAATTTATTTTCTCACAGTTTAGGAGGCCAGAAGTCTGAATTCAGCTCAAGGAGAAGTCTTTCTCTCTGTTGGCTCTGGAGGAAGCTCCATGTCTCTTCAGCTTCTGCTTCCTGGTTCCTTGGAGATCTGTCTCCATGTGGCTTGATATCTATCTCACCCCATTTCTCTACTCACTTGTTTAATCTCTTTTTTATATCTCAAAAGAGATAACTCAAAGTATACCCTACACTAATTGGCTCATTCTCATAACAAAAGCAACTTATTATAAAATGGGATAATAACCACAGACATTGTTGTTGTTGTTACATGCCGTCGAGTCAGACCCGACTCATAGTGACCCCTCCTTGCGTTTCTGAGGTGGTATCACTACAGAAGTAGATTGCCCAGTCTTCCTTCCGAGGAGTGGCTGGTGGGTTTGAACTGCCAGACTTCTGGTTAGCAGTCAAGTGCCTTAGGCACTATGCTACCAGAGCTCCTACCTAAGACATTTGACTGCTAACCAGAAGGCTGGTGGTTCAAACCCACCAGCCACTCCTCGGAAGGAAGGTTGGGCAATCTACTTCTGTAGGGATACCACCTCGGAAACCCAAGGAGGGGTCGCTATGAGTCAGATCTGATTTGACGGAAGTGAGTTTGTTTTTTTTTTTTTAAGTTGAAGGATATAATTCAATCCATAACATTCTACCCTTAAGCCAAAAAAAAAAAAATTATGCTCTTCCCACATGCAAAACACATTCACTTATCATATCATCCCAAATGTCTTAAATCAGCTCCAAGTCCAAAAATCTCATCCTGAATCATCTCAATCAAATATGGATGAGACTTTAGGAGGGTTACATCCTGAGGCAAAATTCTTCTTCATCAGTGAACCTGTGAAATCTAGAATAAAAGTGACCTGTTTCCAAAGTACAATAGTGGAACAGGCCCAAGGTGGACATTTCCATTACAAATGGGAGAAATTGGAGGGAAAGAAGGGGTAACAGGGACCAACAAAGTCCAGATCCCAGCAGAATAAATTGCATTAGCTCCCAAGGCCCGAAACCACAGGTATGTACCGTTCAACATCTACAACACATTCTGTAAAATAAGACTTTATGTGATTTGGACATTGTGCAAACACTGTTTTATATACAGTATATATGTGGTTTTTTTTTGACACATATATCAAAATAATTTCCTTAACTATCTGCTCTGGCTCTCCCATGAGCATTGGGAGCCTTAGGGTTTGCAAACTTGCACCTGCACTTGCCTCTGGGCTAGCAGTGCTCTCTAAACAGCCCCCAGGGAGCCTGGTAGGAATCAGAAGCTTTGAGGACTGGAGTGGAGTGGCCACAGCCTGGCATCTCCCTATGGGCACCTACCCAAGGAGCAGCTGGTCAGGGCCACAAACTCAAGGCTGGCCCTTTCAAACAAGCACCTTCTCCCTACCCTACAGACATGCATGCAGTTGGGTGTTGCCCCAGTATCTGCACATACCTGTAATCCTCTGTTCTCTGAGATCATCTGGGCAATGGCCCCACCCTCCAGACTCCAGGTGTTGGTCACACCCTCTGGATTCTGGGTGGAGACCCCTGGCCCAGGGCTTCAGCTCTGCCTTCTAGGACCTCTGGGATTGTAATCTGCTCCCTCAGCATTCAGGTGGCCTCATTCTTATAGTCCACCTGAGTGGTGACCCCACTCTCAATCTTAACTCTGGTAGGCCCCATTCTTATGCCCCTTGGCCAAGGTAGCCCCACCTTCTCAGCTTTGGGCAACACCTTAACTGCAGCCCCACACTCTGGAATCAAGTTGTTGAAGATCTGACTCTTTGAAACCTAGGAGGCTGTAGCCCTCCCCACCCCCCAGTTTGAAACTGAGAAGGCCCTCCTTCCTGTGCTCCATCCAACAGTTCTGATGATCTCAGAGCATCTCTAGGGAGGACTTTTTCTTTTCTTGGAGGACAACAGATGCAACTTCTTTGGCCTGTTTCCCACCTGTAGAATTCCAAGAGGCAAACAGCATTCTCTCCTTTCTGTTCTTTCTCTGTCCCCTTCAGTCTAAGTTACGGGTTTTCCACTGTATTAGTTGGTTAAGTCCATCAGTCTTGGGCTTAATCTTTAAAAAAAAAAAAAAAAAAAGTGTGGCCACATCCTTGGTGAACGCTCTGTGTCCTTAGTCTGTGCAACAGAATTTTCTAAATCTTTACATTCTGTTTTCATTTTGCACAGTTCATTTTTAAGTTCATCTCTTTCCTCTCGCATTTTACTATAAGGGCCAAGGAAAAACCACATGGCGCCTTTAAGATCTTGCTTAGAAATCTCATCAGCCAGATCTCCAGGTTTATCACTTACAAGTTCTACCTTCCGTCAAACATTTGAACATAACGCAGATAAGTACTTTGTCACTGCATAAAAAGTATCACCCTTCCTCCATTGTCCAATCACATGTTCATCACTTTCTTTTAAAGCCTCATCAGAAGTGCATCTAACACCTACATTCCTAGCAGCATTCTGTTGTTGGCACCATATGTATTCTCTAAGATGATAGATACATTCTCCATAGCTCTCCTCAATTCCTTCTGAGCTCATTAGAAGTGCCTTTGACATTAATAATTCTACCAACAGGCTCTTCAAGGCAATCTAGGCTTTTACAATGAAGCACCTTAAAACTCTTCCAGCCTCTACCCACTCCCCAATTCCAAAACTGCTTCCATACTTTAGGTAACTGTTAGAGCAGCACCCCCCTTGTCCTGTTCCAAATTCCTAGTTACCTAGTGCTGCTATAACACAAATACCCCAAGTGGATGGCTTTAACAAACAGAAATTTATTTTTTTCACAGCTTAGGAGACCAGAAGTCCAAATTCAGAGAGCCAACTCAAGAGGGAGGCATTTTCTCTGGAGGCTCTGGAGGAAGGTCCTTGTCTCTTCAGCTTGTTTCCTGGTTCCTTTGCTATCTCCATGTATCTTGGCAACTATCTTACCCTCTCTCTCTCTCTCTCTCTCTCTCTCTCTCTCTCTACTGGCTTGTTTAATTTCTTTTTATATCTCAAAAGAGATTGACTCAAGATACACCCTACACTAATCCTGCCTCATTAACATAACAAAGACAACTCATTCCCAAATGGGACTATAACCACAGGCATAGAGGTGAGGATTTAAAATACATAGTTTTGGAGGACATAATTCAATCCATAACATTCCCCCTGAGTGATTTCTGTTCCAAACAGTTTCTATCTGTTGCTCTCTGTAATTCTAGAACATCCATTAATCATTCTTAAACTCTCTGAATCCAATATTTTCTCTAAGAACTGAAATTTGCTCACTACTCTGCACCCTGTGCCATCTCCAATTACCCACCCTCATCAGTCATTAGCATAAACCATTAGCATATCTATAACTTCTGTATACCGATTAATCTCTCCCAATCCCACCTAATTGGCTAACGAATGACTGGTATGGGAGACGGTAAGTACCTCACTCAGGCTCAAAGTCAAAATGCTAGAGCAGAAAGAGAACCCAAAAGTTATAAAATCCAACTCTTTGTTTTTGCAGATAAGGATACCAAGTCCTGCACTACCACCCCAGATAGGATCTCCCCAATATTTTTTTAATGTTTTTATTTTAAGAGCTTGTTTTACATTCAATGTTACGTGTACATTTAGTTTCACTCCCCATTTACCATGTCCAACCCTAACCCAGTCTCCTCCCCTCCCTGCTCTGTAACCCTCCCCCTGTGCCCCTCATTTGTATGCACTCCTGTTTGTCCTGCGTTTCCTCAGTTTGAATGTTGGTCCTCTGGTGCCCAGTGGTCTGTTACTCTAAGAGATGTATTACCATAGAGTATGTGGGTGCATCATCCAGGGTTGAGTGGTCTGCCTGTACATCTTGTTAACTATTGGGCTGAGAGCCAGCTCCTGGGGGTGTGTTTTATTCCAGGTGCAGAATGTATTCCAGGGCCATAGTATTGGGGGTCTCATCAGATTTCATCTGACCAGTAATTCTGGTCATTATTGAGTTTTGGGGTTTTGTTCCATGTTTTTCCTCCCATTCTATCCAGGATCTCCAGATTTGATCCTTTCCTGAGTGGTTGGCCTTGGTAGCCGGGTATCATTTAGTTCTTCTGGTCTTCAGGGCCATCGTGTCCTAGGGCTGATTGCTTCCAAATGCCCTTGTTCTTTGTTTTTTGGGTTTTTTTTTTTTTTTCTTTCTTTCTTTCATTCTTCTTCACTTCCAACTCTAGGAGACTGTTGGCTGCATCTTAGATGGCCTCTTGAAAGCTTTTAAGACCCCAGTCACTACTCACCAACGTAGGATGCAGAATAAGGCTTTTATGTATCTTGTTGTGCTAGTTGAGTCTGGTGTCCCCCAGTACTATGGTCCTGAGATGGTAGATCTATTGGCTCTCCCTCCCATAGTGTCTGGACGTCTATGAGGGATTACTCTGTGTCTATCTTCTATTGCTTCTGTAAAGATTGTGGGTATTTTGTATCACCGGTGTCTATGCAAGATTAGCCTCAGCTGAATCTATCCTTGGTCTAGAGTATACTCCTGTTCACTAACCCCCATCTGATTCTCTCAGGTGTTTATATGTTTATCTGTAGCCTGGTGTTTGGTGTCCACATAAGACATAGATGACAGCTAATATCAACCAATGTCTCCCCAATTGGTTCTCCTGCAAACTCTTGTTATTGGCTCCCATCAAGTCAATTCTGACTCATAGCAATCCCATGTGACAGAGCAGAACTGCCACCTAGGGTTTTCTTGACTATAATCTTTATGGAAGGAACTCTGGTGGCACCATGGTTAAGCACTCAGCTGATAAGTGATAAGGTCGATGGTTAGAACCCACCTGTCTGCAGGAGCTCAGCATGGGCTCCTCTCTGTTCTCAGAGTGGCTGGACCAGCAGCTCAGTACCCCCGAGAACCCTCTGGAGATCCTGGAGCTGGCCTTCTGTGCCCTGATGCCAAAGATCTGTGCTTCCTGGCTGGGCGTACCCATGCTGCCCACCTCAAGAAGCTGGACCTGAGTGGCAACTACCTGTCTGGCAATCAGCTGGTTTCTTTCCAGGGTCTCCTGCAGGCAGCGGAGGCCATAGCTGGAGCTGACCCAGCTGACTAAGTGCCAGCTGGCTGACAACCAGCTGCTGACCACGCTACCTGCCCTGACTCACTGCACCGGCCTCCCTTCCTCAGACTCCATGGCAACCCACTGTCCACGCAGGGCTCAAGGAGCTGTCCATTCGGCAGCCCACGCTAAGCTGTGTACATGGTACATTCCCTTGATTGCTATGAGGACCTGCCCTGGCCACTGCTTCCATCTTGCTGGAGGTCTTCATCAATGGGAAGTTTGCCCATGTGGAGGCCAAGCTGCACCAGCTGCTTTTGCCCTCAGAGAGTGCCCATGTGCTATGGGTGCCTGGCCGCAGACTACATCAGCCTGTGACCTCTGGGCTTGGGTAGACATAACTATCCTGCAATCCAGGGTAGACAGAGCTATTGCTGGGCCCCTGCTAAGATTCCAAGGACCCACTCAAAGGCACTCATCCCAGGTTTCCTACAGTCCCTGATTCCCTCTCTGCAAGGTCTGTCTTGCTCCTGTCCATACCTGTAGCACTCCTCACAGTGTGGCCCTGATGTACCCCCAAACTGTGGCTGATCCTGTCCACCCATGAGCCTGAGGCCTACAGTAGCCCTGCCCAGTTTGCCTGCACTTGTCTGCCTTCCTGAATTATGGTCCTCTCCACAGAACATTTCATAAGGTTTTCCCTGGCCAATTCTTTCAGAAGTGGACGGCCTCTTCCTTCTTCCTAGTCTGTCTCAGTCTATAAACTGGCTGTTACCTATGC
>NW_006921605.1:8299568-8326431 GCF_000298275.1 Orycteropus afer afer | reverse complement strand
GGAGGAAGTGGGAGGGGAGCTGTTGCATTGGGGTAAATTGTAGTCAATGTCATGAGACAAAGTGTAGTGAACTGCTGTATGGAAAGTGAATTTGCTCTGTAAATTTTCACCCAAATCACAATTAAAAAAAGAAAAGAAAAGATTTACATACAGCCTTGGAAATTGTATGGGACAGCTCTGTTCTGTCCTATAGGGTCGCTTTAAGTCAGAATTGATTGAAGACATTGGATTTGGTTTTTGGTTTCCCAAGTGCCTTCCCAAGAGCTGAGCCCTGGGGGTGACATTGGAGGAGGTGCCTGCTCCAGGAGAGGATCAGAGCCCCTGCACTCTGGACTCTCCCTGCTCTCCCCACCATGGCACTAGGAGACTCCTGTGTCCTGCACCACTTCAGCTAGTCCTAGTGGATGGGCCCTGTGCAGCCATTTTGAATCTTTATGAGTGGCAACCATTTTGCATTTTAAAGTGATAGCATTCTCATTTGGATTCCAGGGACCTAAGAATGGGCTCTGTTTGCCAAGGTTGGCAGGAATATATGAGAGGATGACAACAGGAAAGGAGACAGGTGGTGAGTGTATAAGTGCTGTCAACTATAGAGGAGCACAGTATGCAGCTTGTGTAGACTTCTAGATGGTAGGGAAGTCAAGACAACTACAAAATAGAACAGACTTCAAAACTTGGAAAGAAAACTATAAATCACAGTGTTAACCTCAAAGAAAAATGATAAACCTTCACATCAAAAAAGAGGACCAGCATAAAAAAAAAATAGCAATGAAGGAAGTGATAACATGATTCATAAACAAAATGAGCTCAGCATAGAAAATTATATGGAACAAAGAAATAGATACCACGATAAAGCACATAACAAAAATGACAGCAACAAATTCATATTTGCCAATAATTACATATCTGGCAAGGGACTTATCTCTAAGATTTGTAGTGGAAGAGTGGATGACCAAACTATGGTACATACACATAATGGAATGCTATGCAGCACTAAAGAATAATGTAGAGTCTGCAAAACACCACATAATATGGATGAACTTGGAAGACATTATGCTGAGTGACATAAGTCAATCACAGAAGGACAAATATAGTACTAGGTCGTTGTTGTAGAGGGTTAAAGAAAGGTTTATATACGGAGGGAAACTTTCTTTGTTGGTTGCCAGGAGTTACAGGGGAGGGGAGGGAACACTGCCAAAAAAAAAAAAAAAAATGCATTGACCTAGTGGATGGGCCCTGGGGTGGAGGAATGTTAACAAGATACAACAGTGCAGCATGTGTGGGGCTTCAAAAAAAAAAAAAAAAAGCTGGAAGCTGGCTACCATAGCACCTACTTTCATCTCTGTACACCTTGAGTCCCACTAACCCAGGGCCTACTCTATGGGGAAGAAAATACGACTGCAATCACAAACTGTAGTTATCCTAGATCCTCTACCTGCCATAAGTAACATCAGATGCCATAGGTGGCCTTGCTTGGCTCAGCTCTCTCAGGACCAGACCCTGCCAGTAGCCTTGCTCCATCCTCCCATGAGACTCCATTCTCCATTCTCCCTGCTGGTCCACGCAGACCCAGCATGTGGTGTCTATAGTGAGCCAGTGACTTTTCAGGCAAGACCCAGCAGCCAACATTCTCTTAATCTCAGGTCAGCTCCCAGCCTCAACCAATGCAAGACTGACTCCTCTGTCCCATGTGGAGAGCCTCTCCTGTGTACTCACTGAGTTCCTGATTCCAGTGTGAAAGAAGCTCTAAGAATAAGAATTGCTAGTACATAGTAAGTGCTTATGGTGTACCAAGCAATGTGCCATTGCTTTTATATGCAGTACATCATATGTTGTTATTGTTAGGTGCCATCGAGTTGGTTCCAACCACAGAGACCCCGTGGACGACAGAATGAAACACTGCCCCATCCTGCACCATCCTCATGCTTTGTTTGAGCCCATTGTTGCAGCCACTGTGTCAATCCATCTTGTTGAGGGTCTTCCTCTTTTTTTGCTGACCCTCTACTTTACCAAGCATGATGTCCTTCTCCATGGACTGGTCCTTCATTACAACACATCCAAAGTACATGAGATGAAGGCTTTCCATCCTCACTTCTAAGAAGGATTCTGGGTATATTTCCTTCAAGACAGATTTGTTCATTCCTTTGGCAGTCTATGGTTTTATTAGGCTGGGCTCTCCAGAGGAGCAAAACCAGTGAAGCATAAAAAAAACTCACTGCCGTTGAGTCGATTCAGACTCACAGTGACCCCCACTGGGTTTCCAAGGCAATAAATCTTTGTGGAAGTAGATTGCCCCTTCTTCCTTCGGCGAGTGGCTGGTGGATTTGAACCATCAACCTTCTGGTTAACAGTCAAATGCCTTAGGCACTGTGCCATCAGTGAAGCATAGATATATAAATACAGAGAGACCAAATCAAACCAAACCCCCTGCCATCAAGTCAATTCCAACTTATAGCAACCCTATTGGACAGAGTAGAACTGTTCCATTGGGTTTCCAAGGCTGTAAATAAGTACAGAAACAGGCTGCCTCATTGTTCTCCTGCAGAGTGCCTGGTGGTTTTGAACTGCCAACCTTTTGGTTAGCAGTCGAATGTCTTAACCACTGAGCTACCAAGAAAAAAAAAAAGCCAAACCCACTGCCATCGAGTTGATTCTGCTTCATAGTGATACCCATTGGTCTTTTGAGGTGGTAAATCTTAGAGTTCCTAAACAGAGAGGGAAATTATTTATTTCAATGAAATGGCTCACACAGTTGTGGAGGCTGGCAAATCCCAAATCTGTGGGTCAGGCATAAGGCTGGAGGCTTCTCCCAACCCACATGGCTGCAGGGGCTGATGAAACCCAAACTGGCCAATCAGACAGCAGGTTTCTGGGTCACAGGACTGCAGGAGCTGGCAGATCCCAAAATCTGCAGATCAGGCATCAGGCTGCTGGCTCACGTCCCAAGAACTGGATGTCAGATGATGACAAGTCTGATGTAAGATCAAGAGAAAGAGACAGCTTTGCCAGAACATGCACATATATTAGATGCAGGCCATACCCACAAGGAAATTCCCCTTACATCAGATCACAAATGGAGCATAATTACATAACACTGAGAATCATGGCCTAGCCAAGTTGACACATAATATTAATCAGCACAATGCCATATTCAATATTTTTTGCCAACACTGTAATTCAAATGCATCCATTCTTCTTCAGTCTTCCATAGTCATTGCCCATTTTTGCATGCAAGCATATCACATAATGTTCACAAATGACCCTAAGAAGTAATTCCTATATCTTCATTTAATAGACAAGGAAATTCAGGCCCTGGCATGTCAAGGAACTTGGTCAATGATATGCAACTGAGATTGGAGCGGGGGCTGTCTGATTCCAGAGCCCAAGATGCTGACCATTAAGCTTTATTACCTCCAGCCTCCAGGTAGGTGGTAATGCAATGGTAATTCAAATATCTGAGCCCGCATCAAAGTTCCAGGTTCAGGTGACCTTTTCTTCCCACTTCACCAGGAGTTCCAGTGACCTCAATCCTCTCCTCTAGGGGAATGCTCTTAAACCATTAGGTTTAAAATACCAAAATGCATTATACAGAATGATATTTACAGAAACTCCTCTGCCAACAGCAACAGGAAAGTTGTTTCCTCAACCATTTCCTCAACACAGTTCCCTTGAGAGACAGTGAATTGTTAAAAGTAAAAATATTAGCATCATACGTTGGTATGTTTTTATATGCAGAAGCCTGGTTGCACACACAGTTTTGGCTGCTAACCAAAAGGCCGGCAGTTCAGACTCACCCAGCAACTCCATGAAAGGAAAGGCTAGTGATCTGCTTCCATAAAGTGCTATAGACCAGTTCCACTCTGTAACATATGGGGTGCCATGAGTTGAAATCGAAATGAGGGCAATATTATATATACAGTTGCAAAATACATATTAGTAGCACGATGAAGTAAATAGAATTTTACTGTTCTAAGATTCTTACATTATGTAATAATGATTACCTGACCTAAACCATGGTATTTCCAATCACCTCATATGCATTAGAAAGCTGGAAAATAAATAAGGAACACTGAAGAAGAATTGTGGAAGGAAGATGAGTCAATCTACTTCCATACAGGTTTACCACTTCAGAAACCCAGTGGGAGTGCTATGAGTCAGAATCAACTCAATGGCAGTGAGTTTGGTTTTGGTTTTGAAGAAGAACTGATACATTTGAATGATGGTGTTGATGAAGAATATTGAAAGTACCATGGACTGCCGAAAGAACAAACAAATCTGTCTTGGATGAAATACAGCCAGAATGCTCCTTAGAAGCAAGGACGGTTAAGACTTCATCTCACACACTTTGGACATGTTATCAGGAAGGACCATTCTCTGGAGAAGGACATCATACTTGGTAAAGTAGAGGATCAGCAAAAAGGGGGAAGACCCTCACGGAGATGGGTTGACACAGTGGCTACAACACTGGACTCAAACATGGCTGTGAGGATGGTGCAGGACCGGGTGATGGTCCATGGTGCTGTACAGAGAGTCACATGAGCTGGACCCAGCCCAATGGCACCTAACAGCAACCATAGCATACCATGATAATCTAAAGACTCAGGAGGACCACAGAACAAGCACTAAAAAAAAAAAAAAAAAAAAGACCTATAGATAAAAAGTCATTTGTGGTCTTCAAATTAAATATTAAAAATGACCAACCTATAAGAAAGCAAATAAAAAGAAAGAAAATAACAAAAACCAAGTGAAACAATTAAACCAATAGCAAGTGTGAATTAGTCTCTAAGACAGCCCCAGTGATCCCACCTTCTGGTATTGACACCCTTGTAAGAACTCCTCCAGAGTGTAGGCAGGACCTGTGATTTGCTGCTAACCAATAGAATACAGCAAAGGTAATCATACCACTTATACAATTATGCTATATAAGACGATAACTTCCATCTTGCTCACAGACTCTGTCCTCTGATGGCTTTGGTGAAGCAAAGTATTTGTATTTGCTAGTGTTTGCTAGTACTTGTTTTCCAGATACCGTCGGCAAACAATGAGGAAATAAAATAACAAGAAAAATCTCACTAACAATAGCATCCAAAATTATAAAATATTTAGGAATAAACTTAGCAAAACATGTGCAAGACTTCCACATTGAGAGAGAGAGGGAAAATCAGTCTCCAGATAGTAGACATCTGTTAATTTAGGGGATGGGAAAGGCAATACCAAATATGAGTGAACTCTGCACAACTTGACCAAGGTAATGAAGTCACAAAGAAGTATACAAGAAAAAGGGACAACTTCAGTAAAGGCTATAATGTATACAATTTTGCAACAGCAGTAATAATAATAAAAATATGTGTGTGGTTACATAGGTAGATATGTGTACATATATGTGTATTGGAAGGCATATGTGAGTGCATGCATGTGAATGTATAGGTGCATCTGTAGGCAAATGTATATACATGTCTGTATAACCATATATATATATATATATATAATAAAGCACATAACAAGCACAGTTACAGAGATTTCCTAGACAGATCCAAACAATTCATGGGATTGGCTTACTGGGTTAAAAGCTTAAGACCATCGTCTCATTGGATAACTTAGTCAATTGGAATAACATTGTTCTGGTTCCCTAGTGTTTGTTGCTCTGACAGGATTATATCACAAATGGGATGCCTTAACAAACAGGAGTTTATTCTCTCACAATTTGGAGGCTTCAAGTCCAAGTTCAAAGTGTCAGGCTCTAGGGTCTGAGTGAAAGCCCCTCAACCTTGGGCTTCAGCTCTGCCTCTTGCTCCCGGCCCACTGAAGCTAGAGGCATTTCTTCACTCAAATACTGTCTGCTGAGACTGACAAGCCCAAGCCCAAGTCTGCTTCTTTGTCGACAAATAAAATGGCACAGTCCCAATGTTATCAAACCACACGGCAGAACATTAATTCAAGTCCATTGTAAGTCCCAAGGTCAGCAGAGCATGGCAGGCTGCTGAACGACAAGGCTACCTGCAGGGTCCAAGCATGTCGTAAGCTACAGACTATCCCCAAGTCCTCTCCTTATGTACAAGAAGCAGACCACATCCCAAAGGCAGCTACTCATCTGCTTGTGGTAGATCCCACCATGGAGTTGATTACCAGTCTCATCATGGGGAATAACTACCACCAGCTGCCCAGCCACTCAACCAGGCCCAGCCAAGTTGACATACAAATTTAACTACCACAAACAGTTCATAAAGTTAGTGTTCTGCACTCTAGTTTGTTGAGTAGTGTTTGGGGTCTTAAAAGTTTGCCAGTGGCCATCTAAGATGGTCTCAACTCATCTGGAACAAAAGAGAATGAAGGAAACCAAAGATTCAAGGAAGAAACACCAGTCCACAGGACTAACGGTTCACATGAGCCATGGCCTTTTCTAGCCTGATACCAGATCTAGACGGTGCCTGGCTACCACTACTGACCGTTCTGAGCAGGGACACAAAAGCATGGGAGAAAAACATAGGAAAAAAACTCAAATTCCTAGAAAAGGCCAGACCTGCTAGCCTGAAAGAGACTGGAGGAACCCTCAAGACCATTGCCCTAAGAAATCCTTTGAATTTGACACTGAAGCCACTCCTGAAGGTCACCTTTCAACCAAATAATAGACTGGCTTATAAAATAAACAGTATCACCCATGAGTAATATGTCCCTTAAACAATCAACTATATGAGACCAAACGGTCAACATTTATCCAAAAGCAAAGACGAGAAGGAAAAGAGGAGATAGGAAGCTAGATCAATGGAAACAGAGCAAACACAATGGGAAGAGTGAGAATGCTGATACATTGTGAAAATTTTCAATTCAATAGGGAAATAATATTTTCAACAAATGGTGTTAGAATAACTGTTTATCCATATGAATAAACAAAGTGAACCCTGCCTCACACCATGTTGTTGTTGTTGTTGTTATGTGCCATCGAGTCGGACCCGACTCATAGCAACCCCTCCTTGGGTTTCCGAGGCAGTATCTCTATGGAAATAGATTGCCCAACCTTCCTTCCGAGGAGTGACTGGTCGGTTTGAACCACCAGCCTTCTGGTTAGCAGTCAAGTGACATAGGCACTACGCTGCCAGAGCTCCCACAAAATGAATCTGAAAAGACTCATAGACCTAGACACAAAAGCTAAAACTAGAAAGCCTCTTTAGATAGATAGCTAGACAGACAGACAGACAGACAGATGGGATAGATACAGCTTTGTGACCTTGGAGTAGGCAAAGATACCTTAGAGAAGACATAAAAAGCACTAACCATTTTTTAATGGTAAAATTAACATCAACACAATCAAATTTTTTTGTTTATCAAAAGGCACTATTAAGAAAAAGAAAATAGAGACTGTGAGAAAAATATTTACAATACATGTATCTAACCTAAGATCTCTGTCTGGAATGTACAAAGAACTGCAAATCAATGTTTTTAAGAAAAGACAAACAACTTAATAAATACATGGACAAAAGTTTTGGACAAACACTTCACAAAAGAAATACAGGAATGATAAATAAGAACATGAAAAGATCCTCAGTATCAGAGTCCCTTCCCTAAAGGAACAGCTTCCCACTTCCTGAATCATTCTCCACTCTCCCATTCTCCTTGCACCGGGAGCCCCACCACCACCACCACCTCTTGGGGCTCCCTGCTGGGCCCAGTTGCAGATGGCTCTGTGCTAAGCCCTGTGCAGTAAGCACTGACTCCAGGCCTCTTTGGGAGCAAACCTCTGCCCACCATCCTCATTTCCACATCAGGCCTCATGTTGGCCATCTTTATGACCCAGGGAAGGACAGAGCCCTCTTCTGTGGGAACACACAGTAACAAGATGGATGGGATCTCATAAGATCATCAGGACTTGGCATGACTGCAGTTTTCAGTGACACTATGTTATTTTGGGAAGTAAATTTCCCTCTCTTTAATCCACTGTTTCTTAAGCAGGTGACCCACTCCGTGTTATTACAAGCAGGTTATTATTACCATAAATCCTTCTGCTTTTACTGCTTCCATTTACATTAAATATAGTCTCGGTTGTAGGGCCTAAATTAGCTTTCATACAAAGGATCCCTTTCTATCATTTAAAGGGGACAAGGAATGAGAGGGAAGCTGGGGGAGGAGAGGGCAAAAGGGAATGAGAGGAAGGTTCTGACCCCAAATGGGAAAAAGGGGCTCTACCCCTCCGTGAGGTGCTCATAGCTCAGGGATTTGGGCATCTCTACGTCCTCTCATCCATTCATTCCCACAGTTAGAAGATAACTGGGAGCATCTAGGTGCCAGTCACAGGAACTAAAAGTGATGGAGAGGATGTGCGTGCCTCCAAGTGTCTCCCAGTCCCGTTGGAGTGGGCGGGGCATGCGACAGATATACACTCAATTCCTCATCAAATATTTGTGGGCATGCTCTCTGTTTGTTTTAAGGACCAGGTACACACTGTTCTAGGCAAGATGGAAAAAAAAAAAAAAAAAAATGAGTTCCTGCAATGAGGTTATTGATCCAGCCCTGGCCCAGGCCCAGGTAACTGAGCTTGGAGAGTCATCAGCATCCTTCCGAATAGCTGAAGATGGGGGCAGTGGTAGTTCAGTGATGGAACTCTCACTTTCCATGCAGGAGACCTGAGTTTCCTTCCCTGTCAATGCACCTCGTGTTCAGCCACCAGCCATCTGTCAGCGGAGGCTGGTGTGTTGTCTACAATACTGAACTGGTTTCAGCAGAGCTTCCAGACTAAGACAGACTAGGAAGAAAGGCCTGATGATCTACTTCCAAAAATCAGCCAGTGAGAGCCCCATGGGTCACAGCGGTCCAATCCACAATGGATCTGGGGGTGCAGGACTGAGCATTGTTTCATTCTATTGTGAATAGGTTTGCCATGAGTCAGGGCCTGAGTCGATGACAGCTAAAAACAACAAGGCAAGCCATGCCCCAGATGATGGTTGGAAGGCGCAGGAGGCTAAACAGGCGAGATCTACATTTAGAAAGACCTGGGTTCAAGTTCCAGCCCTGCCACTTACTACCTGTGTGATCTTGAGCCAAGTGCAAAGTAGGCAGAGTGAACCCCTTCTTCCATCCCCAGCAGGAAGTCCATTCTCGGTAAGACTTACTCCCCTTAGGAAAGTGACCCTAGTATCAGAGTTGCCCTAGCCAAAAAGAGGGAGACCTCCCTGCCGCCAGCCAGAGTCAGAGCCTGGACTGTCTGAGGGACAGGAGAACCAGAAGAACCCCTCCTGGCCTCATCAAGAGCAAGAGGGAGACACCAGGGCCCCCGCCCTTCCCTTCTCCCCACGATGGAGAAGTAAGTGGTGGAGGACACAGAGAGCTGGCTGCTCCACCTGACCTCTGAGGCCATGCAGTCCTCAGACCCCTCCCCTCCTCCCTCCCACCTCCTTTCTGTGTTAATGGTTATTAGGAGATGGGTGATTTGGAGAGGATCATTAAAGCAGCCAGCAGACATATTACACAGAGGATTATGGTGATTTCCTAGTGCACTGTGGCTTTTGGAATGTGTGTGCATGAAATCACCCCATTATGGGGAAGTCCTCATGTGGGAGGTGGGGGGAAGGGTACCATGCCTGGGAAGGCAGGCAAAGCTATGTGTGCTGAGAAGAAGGGATGGTTTCCAAGAATCTCCAAGAAGCCAGTCTGGGCCTCCTTGGAAAATAGTGTCTCTTTCCAAGGCCTCAAACCAAGATGGACACTGTGGAGTCCACCAGACAGGGAACCAGCCATCTCCTTATATGGGCCTGGTCACGAGAGCATTTCCCAAGGGGCCCTGAATGAGGAGAACAGTGAGGGCAAAGGATGAGTCAGCCCCAGAGCTTGTACAGGGTTATGGCTTGAACTGTGTCCCCCACAGTACCTACCTCCTGGTACCTGTGAACATGGCCTTGTTTGGGAATAGGTTCTTTGAAAATGTTAACATGAAATCATACTGGAGTAGGATAGGTCCTAATCCCATCTGAATGGTGCCTTATAAAAGAGGAGAAAAGACACAGGGAGAGACAGGGACAGACAGACAGAAGGAAGGCAGCCATGTGACCACAGACTGATGCTGCTGCCAAAAGCCATGGAGCGCCTGGGGCTACCAGAAACTGAGAGAGACAAGAAGCCATCTTCCCTAGAGCCATGGGAGAGAGCATGGCTCTGATGACACCCTGAGCTCGGAACTGTGAAACAAATAAACACTGGTCTTTACAAGCCACCCAGTTGGTATTTTGTTACAGCAGTCTAAGGAGACTGATACTCACAGTAAGCCCCATAGGGTTTCCTAGGCTGTAATCTCTGTGGGAGCAAACCTCCAGGTCTTTCTCACACA
The DNA here is from genome assembly GCF_000298275.1 of Orycteropus afer afer. Taxonomy (NCBI): domain Eukaryota; kingdom Metazoa; phylum Chordata; class Mammalia; order Tubulidentata; family Orycteropodidae; genus Orycteropus; species Orycteropus afer. Next base: position 8,316,116 of record NW_006921605.1, on the reverse strand, counting down.
GAGCCACTGGTGCATTCGAACTCCTGACCTTTAGGTTAGCAGCCATGTGCCTAACTGCACCATCAGGGCTCCAACCTCCTATTATACCACATAACTTACTAATTTATTATGCTCACAATATGCCCATCTCCCCATTATAATGCAAACTCCATGAAGGCAGTGACTTCTGCTTGTTTTGTTCACTGATGTAGCACAAACAACCTGAACTGTTTCTCAGACATGGTAGAAGCCCAGTGCTCTTTGAATGACTACATACATTGAGCCTTTAAGAAGAGGAGGGAGCCATTGTCCCACATCAATTGTTCCCGTTCTATGTGCTACTCGCAGGTCTCTCTGGGAATTTCCAAGCAGGCATGTTGTAGTTGTTGCTTGTTGCCATCAAGTTGGCTCCAATTCATGGCGACCTTATGTCTAACAGAATGAAACATGACCCTGTCCTGCACTGTCTTCATGGTCATTGGCATACTTGGGCCTGTTTTGTGGCTATTGTGTCCATCCATCTTGGTGAGGGTTTCTTTTGTTTTCATTGGCCCTCTACTTTATCAAACATGATGTCCTTTTAGCAAGTGGTCTTTCCTAGTGATGTATCCAAAGACAGCAAGTCGAAGTCTTACCATCCTCACCCCTGAGGAACATTTTGGTTGTATTTCTATGTCACCAATATTTCAAATACCAGCAGGGTCACATGTGGTGGACAGGTTCCAACAGAGCTTCCAGACTAAGATAGACTGGGAAGAAAAGTCTAGCAATCTACTTCCCAAAACAAATCAGTGATAACCCTGTGGATCACAGAACATTGCTCAGTGCAGTGCATGCAGGCATAGGGAAATGAGCAAAAAAGTTCACCATATCCCCCAACCTAAACAACACAAGGTTCTTCCTAAAATTCATGGACAAACCTAGCATTTTGCTTGGATTGTAAATTCTACTAGGATTCCAGCCAGCCTCGGAGGATGACTATGGGGCTCCCACACACTCAGAAGCAATCTCAGGGTCTTAGAAGTTCTAGGGGCAAGTGGGCAGAGGGATGACCCCCTAGAGCTCCAGGCAGCCCCACCATGGCTCCTCAGCTTCACTTATGTGGTTCTCAGCTTCTCCTCTTGCCACATTTTCTCATCATCCTGGAAACGTTTACATTTGTGGGTTGCAATTAGCACTAGCCTTGGAAGATCTTTGCTTCATTAGGGCTTCCTAATGAAGCCATGGTTCTTGGCACACACGCCCCCACCCAACACACACCCGCACTGTGCCATGGGAATTGGCTTCTATTTGGGCTCTCAGGCTATGATGAGTCCAGAGTTGTCAGGAATCAAGGCAGCTTTGCTGGGCATGGGGAGGATTCTCGGGATTCAAAAGGTGCTTTGCCCCTTAATATGCACCCCATCCTCCTGGGGTTCCCCAGAGACAATGAGTCTGAGAACAAAGAAGAAATGGGGAATCCAAAAGAACAAGCCCACCTTCCCAGCTCCCCCATTTGAGGGCCCCCTCTGGAGGCAGCAGGGGGTGGGTGGAGGAGAAACAGGGTCCACACAAGCAGAAGTGAGGGGTGGGAATGCCCAAGACATCTGTAAAATACAGCAGCACCCCAGCAGGCATCCCAACAAAATTATGCCTTTTCATCTAAATGATGAAACTACTGCTGCCTTTCAGTGAGGAGAAGGCAAGGGGCTGCCCCCAAGCTGAGAAGTCAGCTTGACTCTTCTGGTCTTGACTCCATCCTGCAGCTCCTCCCGGACTCCTTTTCTCTGGAAACTTCTCATGCGGCTTCCCCTCCTCCACACCACTAAGGAACCTCAGTCACTGGGCCCCATCAATTCTATCTGGTTTCCCAGTTCTCCCATCACCTGTGTAAACAAATTCCTGTCGACAGTCTCTCTGCTGCAAGGACTTATTGTGTCTGTGTGCCTTTGATTGGACTCTTACCGTGTTGGAGATGTCTGACTAAGGTGGGAGGTGCAGACTTGGTCTGCAGGGCACTTAAAATTTTAACCTTATATTGACTCTATCCCCCAGGATTCCCAAGAAGCAGTCCTCAACAAGCAGAGTTGACCACTGGTCCCTCTGGGATATGCCACAAAACCACAGGATCTTGAGGCTAAAAGGAATCTTAATGATGTTCTAGTTCTCTATAGAAGAATCCTGAGTAAAAGTGGGAAATGCAGAACAGAATTTCAGATTCTCATGGAATTTAGATTTTCTAGAGCTATAGAGGCTGGATGAACCCCTGAAACTATTGCCCTGTGACAATCTTTAAGCCTTAAACCAAAAATATGCCCTGAAGTCTTAGAACCAAGCAATATTTAGCTTCACTGGTCAGGAATGTCAGCCTTCAGTGTTGTGCTCTTTCAAGACCTATCCACATGGGATCACATTGACAAGAACAACTCCAAAGATTAGATGGGAAGCTTAGGGAGCAGTGAGTTTATGTTAATGGGGGAGGAACCACTCAGAGAAGGAGGGTGAGAACGGTTACACATTTCGAAGAATGTAGTCAGTGCCACTGAACTGTGCATGCAGAAATGTTGAATTGGCTTATAAACATGCTGCAATCCCCTTTACAGAGTCCTACCAAATGGTCTTCTGCTTCAGCTTGATTGCTTTCAATGATGATGTGTTAGTGTATTCCTGAGCAACCAGGATGTATTGTTTTGCAGCTACACCACTGGTTCTTAGGCCTCCTGGATTCTCCACCCTGCCTGATTAGACCATGACTCCTACAAGCTCTTCCTTTGAGGCCTTTTGTCCTCTACTTGGATTTAATCCCTGTCCACCCAACCTCCTCAAGCCCCAACACATCTGCCATGTTCCAGTGGACAAATGGAGAACCATCTAGCAAGTTGGTGGTAGAGTCATGACCAGGGCACAGAGCCTCTAAGCCCAGTCAGTCCACCACTCTCCAAGAAGGCTGCCAGGCTTTGCCTCGGCACAGTAGACCAGAGTGCATCTTTGGGGAAATTACAGGTATCACTTTATTTTCCAAGGGAAAAAATAACCATGGAAAATGTCTGCAATTATAGCTCATCACCGCTGACTGTGTAACTACAGCCTAAGTACCTGGTAATCAGAAGACCGGAGACAATGCAAAGTTGGCTTTATTTAGCACCTTTCCACTCCCCTACCTCAAGCCATCTTGTGTGATGTGACAGAGAGAGCTGAGCTTCCCAAACACTTGAGGCAGGCATCTCACACTCTTAATAGACAAAGCCCAGGCCACTGACCCTTGGCAGTCCACAGAAATTCTGACTCTTTTCTTTCCTAGAGGGTGAGTTGAGTGTTCCTGGACCATGGCTCCTCTCAACCCCTCTTTCTTGTCCATTTTATTCAACAACGTTGGTTGAGTGCCAACTACAATTGGGCATGGAGAGAAGAGCAAGTAACAGCAGTCAACAAGCTCTGTCCAACAGACAGACAGACAAGTCGTGTATGAATGAAGTCATTACAACATGTCACTAGGGCAATGAAGTCATCTCAGTGGTGATGGGAAGAGAGCAGCATAAAAAGGACACTTTAGGGTGATCGACAAAGTTGACGTGAAGAGGTAACATGGCAGCTGAAACCCGAAGGATGGAAAAGAGCTGGCAATGACAAAAGCAAAAGGAGTAGTGCATGCAAAGGCCCTGGCGGAGGGATTCCTGCCCAGTACTAGACTGTGGAAGGCCAGTGGGTGTCAAGAACACAGTGAAAAAGGAAGAAGATGGTGTGACTAGAGTTTGAAAATGCAGCAGGAGAAAAACCCTGTGGAGCTAAATGGGTCATAGCAAAGGGCTTGGGCTTTGAAGGTCACTGATAAGCAAAGGTTTATATTTGAAAATGGTGGAGAATGGATCAGAAAAGGGCAAGCATAGAAGCAAGGTGTCCAGCAAGGAGATTGCCGCAGAGGCCTGAGTGGTGGCAGAGGAAATGACAGAAGGACATCTGTGCAAATGCATCGTGGAGGTAGAACTCAGAGGAATGTGCTGAGAAAGTTGATGTGGGAAAGGGTGGAATAGGATGGCTCCCAGGCTCTGGCAGAGCAGCTGCTGGGAGGGAAGGCCATTGACCAGGATGGGCAGATTGGCCAAAGGCATGAACAAATGAGATGGGCTAGTCTGCACCTGTTTGCCCTCTGACCCGTCCCTGTCCTTCCTCTGCCCTTGTCTGTATCACAAGGAGGTGGATCCTGACATTTCCCTGGTTCCTGGGTCCAGCCATTGGAAGGTACTGATAGGAGGCTGGAGGGTGGGAGGAAGAGAGTAGTGACAGGGGTTTGATGTGTTGCGGGTGTTAAAGAAGGGCAGTGAGGCTCAAGTTTGGAATTCCTGGTGGTGAAAATAGGTAACACACATGGCTGCTACCCAAAAGGTTGGGGGTTCAAGTCTATCCAGAGGCACCAGGGAAGAAAGCCCTGGCCATCTGCTTCCCAAAAAATCAGCCACTGAAAACCCTATGAAGGAAGCACTGTTCTAAGTCAAACACATGGGGTCTCCATGAGTCAGAATCCACCCAATGGCAACTAGTTATGATTAAGGCTGGAGTCTGTGAGCAGTGGTGAGAATAGCCCAAAAAGAAGATAGAGGGGTGGCAGGGATCAGTCCCACAAGACCTTGTGGACAAGGCCAGAGGGCTTGGACATCACCCTGAAGTGACAGGTAAAGAAGAACCACTAAAGGAGTCAGAGAATTACAGCAAAGTAGAATTGGATCTTCAGATCCATCTCTCTGTGTCTGCATCCTTCCTTTCCTGTCTTCTTCCTTTCTTTTCTTCCTGTTTCTTCTCTGCCTTTCATTGTCTCTCTACCTTCTGTGTCCCGGCTTTTCCCTCTCCCTCTCTTCGCTCCCACTAAGCCCTCACTGCGCCTCCATGGCCTTCACTCTCAGCTAACGAGACAATGGAAAACAGAGCAATAATGCAGGCGGGGCCGTAACAGGGACCATATTTTCTGAGCCCATTCAGGGAAAAGGTCTGAGAAATTCAAGTGTGCTTGTCGGGGCAATGGTATGGTGTTTGAAATTAGGGCTGTCGGGAGAGTCCTGAGATGTCTGCTTGCCATGATTGCATAGTGAATCTAAAATGCAGGGGTCGGATGAGGAAGAAATCGCTGTCTGAGGTGCAGGGAGAAGGATTCAGGGATGAGGCATCCTAGGGAGAGAGTGGGCTTTGCAGGTAAACACCCCTGGCTTCCCTCCAACACCCACCACTGCTGGCTGAACGGCCACAGTGAGTTACTCAACCTCTTGAAAACTCCATTTCATCACTTGGGAAACGTGGGGCAATGATACTGAATTCGTTAGGGCTCTTGGTCACAAGCAATGGAAACACACACAAAGTAAACTAAAGCAAAGGGGGATTTACTCTCATGGAACCCAGGGAGGGAGACTCAGGCAGGCTTCCAGGAAGCCCTAGACAAGGGCTTGTTTTTCTTCTGCCCTTTCTCTTTCCACATGAGCATCTGCCCTGCCAGGAGTGCAGGCTGCTAAGAGAGCTCCTGCGTGCACGTCTCACAGAACAAAACGTCATCTGGCCCTGTGTCATCCTCACGATGGCAGCATGTTTGAGTCTGAGTCACTGTTGTAGCTATTGTGCCAATCCACATTACCAAGGGTCTCCTTTGTTCTTGTCCCTCTCTTTCTCCAAACACGATGTCCACCTCCAGTGGCTGGTCTTTCCTGATGACATGTTCAAAGCAAGTGTTGCCATACTGCTGGAAACTACGCCCCAGGTATTTCAACTACTAGCTGGGTCAATCATGGGGGACAGGTTTCAGTGGAGCTTCCAGACTAACACAGACTAGGAAGAAAGGCCTGGAGATCTACTTCAAAACTTTGCTAATGGAAATCTTTTCTTTTTCTTTTATTGTGATTTTGGTGCATGTTTACAAAGCAAAATTGTTTTACATTCAACAGTTCATGCACATTTGATTTTACAGCCCGATGACCATCCCCAACCCTAAAAAACTCTCCTCCCCTCCCCTCCCTGGACTAACCCTCCCTGTGCCCTTCTTATCTGTGCACTCCTGTCTGTCCAGCTTTCCCTCTGTGTGAATGCTGCCCCTCTGGTGTCTCATGGTTCTTTGATCAAAAGGGTGCATCTCCCTAGGGTAGGTGGGTGCATCGCCCTGGGGTAGGTGTTCTGCATGTAGGTCTTTCTACTGTTGGGCTGAGAGCCAATCCACAGAAGTGAGTCCATTTCTAGGCCTGAAAGGTAAGCCAGGGCCATAGTCTCGGGGGTTCCATCAGTCTCTATCTGACCAGTAATTCTGGTCATTTTTGTGTGTTTGAATCTTGTTCCACAGTTTTCTTCCCACTCTCTCCAGGATCTCCAGTTTTGATCCCTTCTGAGCAGCTGGCATAGCCGATGCAGATCTTGTGGAGAACAACAGGACACAGTCCAACTCGTTTGCCTCCTACTCTACCTGCCTGTATTTCTCTGCCTCGTCTCCTGGTTGTCCTTGACCGATTGGTACTGGAGTGCCCTGGGGCTCAATCCTTGCCATCCTCTTCTCTAACCACTTACTCTTCCAAGGACCTTATCCAGTTCCCTGGTTGTATATGCCATCCCCGAGCCAATGATCCCCTCTGTTCCAGGCCTAAACTCTCCCCAGATCTCCAGGCTCATGTCCAACTGCCTACATAACCTGACATCTCCATGTAGATGTCATAAAGTCGATAGAGTGTGGCTCTTGAGTCTTGCCTGCCCCGATCTCTCATGACTTGCTCATTCCATTAAATAGCACTAAATGTCATCACCTTGCACTCAAGCCAAAACGTCTAGTAATCCTAGGTTCCTCTCTTGCCCGAATCCCCTACATTCAATCCATCATCAAGACCTATGAACTCAGCTCATCAATCACAGACTGAGTCCACCCACTCCTCCCTCTCTTTCTCTCTCTCTCTACCATTACTAAGCTGCCATCATCTCTGCCTGCACTGCCCTAGTATATTCTAACTAGTTTCCCTTCTTTCTCTAATGCCCCATGCAATCCATTCTCCACTCAGCAGCCAATGAATGAAAGATAATTTTTAATTCATCAATCAAATCAAGTCACTTTCCTGCCTAACTACTTTCTTTAACATTCAAAATAATACACGGGCTCCTGACCCTGACCCACAAGGCCCTCAGTGATCCATCCACTGCCTAATGTTATTGCACATTCTTTCCCCCTCACTCACCCTTCTATGAGTATGCTGGCCTTCTTTCTGTTTCTTCAAGGCCCCATGATTATTCCTGACTTTGCACCAACTATCTTCTGTACCTGTTCAGCTCTCATCCCACTCCCAACCCTGTCTTTGTATGACTAGCTCCTCTTGTCTTCTAGTCCTTGGCTAAAAAGCCACCTCCTCCAGGAAGCCTTTCCTGACTGCTCTATCTAAAGAAACTGCTCATAACAATTGGTCTATTTTGCTGAGATCAACAGAGGAAAAAGGAGAGTCAAGAATAGGAGGAGGATATAGAATGTGTGGCTAATTGTCTCCATGAACAACTGCTTCCTTTGCCATGAGACAAGAAGAACTGGATGATGCCTGGCTATCAATGCTGAACGTTTTAATCAAAGATTCTATAGAAGAATATTGATCAAAAGGAAGAAGATGCTGAACAGAATTTCAAATTCTCATGGACTCCAGACTTTCCCTGAAAACTATCACCCTGAGATAATCTTTAAACCTTAAACCAAAAAATATTCCCTGAACTCTTACTAAAACAGTAAAGTAGGCTAACTAGTAAAAAATGTCTGCCTTGAGGATTGTTCTCTTCTGAGATCTGTCTATATGGAACCAAAAGAGGAGCCTGGTGGTGCAGTGATTAAATGCTCAGCTGCTAACCAAGAGGTTGGCAGTTTGAAACCACCAGCTGCTCTGTGGGAGAAAGATGTGGCAGTCTGCTTCCATAAATATTTACAGCTTTGAAAACCCTATAGGGTAGTTCTGTTCTGTCCCATGGGGTCACTGTGAGTTGGAATTGACTCTACAGCAACGGGTATATGGGATCAAAATGAGCACACAAGTCAAAAGATTAGATAGGGACCTTAAGGGGCAGGGAGTTTATGTTAATGAGAGAGGAAAGACCCAGAAAAGGAGGGTGAGGATGGTTGCACAACTCGAAGACGGTAATCAGTGTCACTGAATTGGACATATGGAAACAGCTCAGCTGGTATATGCATTGCCATATATGCTCTCAGCAACAACAAAGTAAATCGAAAGAAAGAAGGTGCCCATTTGCCCTGCACCCCTCGTTCTATCTGCTTCTCCACAGAGAACTTACTGCCATCCAATCCTTTTAAGTGTATTCATTGGTTTACAGTCCGTCATCTCCCACCAGAACATAATTGTCATGAGAATAAGGACCTCCTTGTCTCTTGTGTTTCTTCTTCCATTTCTTATGCCTAAAATAGGACTTGTCACATAGCGGGCAGTAAACAAATATGAAAAATAATAAAGGGGCAAATAAACCCCTTTAATAAACCAATAAAAGATATTGACTAGATTTCAACTTTTCAAATCAATTGATAGATAAAACATGGATGACATAAATATGGTTAAAGAAAGAATGTAAATGTTATCAACTCTGACAACATAAAAGCAATGAAGAAGCTGGCAGACGCTGGGGAGTGGAGGGAATGAGAGGAGATGTCACAGAGTGAGCACACAAGAATTACTGTCTCACGCTAAGGGGGAAAGAATCAAATATTTTAAGTATATTATTTAAAATTGATAAGACAATCAGCATATATAATACAAATACCAAAAATAAGCTACTGATGGAGGAATGTAAGCTAAGTCTTCATCTTTCATAGCAGGAAATCAATAGAGGTCTAATGTTGATAAATCAAGAAATGAAGTTATAGCAGTACTAATTAGGCCACCAAAGAGGAACAAAAAAAAATGTAGTGATTGTTTCTGAAAACAGAACTACACCTATGGACTTGTTTAAAATAATAATAATGCCATTGCCTTCATGGATTCCAACTCATGGGACCCCATGTGTGTCAGAGTGGAACTACACACGTTAGGGTTTTCAATGGCTGATTTGTTGGAAGTAAATCACCAGCCCTACCTTCTGAGGCAGCTCTGGGGGGACTCAAACCTGCAGCCATTTGGTTGGCAGCCAAGTGGCTAACCCTCTGCACCACCCAGGGACTCCCATGGACTCATTGGGTGGTCCTTGTGACCAGTTGATTCAAATCTGCTTTACAAATGGTTCTTCATGTGTTGGCACCAACCAGAAATGGTCTTCTGTAACATTACAAGTCCCGATGAAGAGTGTCTCTAAAAAACAGTGGTGAAAGGAAATCCTCCCAACGGGCAGAAGCTCAAATCGTACCTCTGGCTGTCCACTTTGATTGACTGAAATGGGAGGTGGCTAGAAGTAAGGATTTACATTAACTTTTGGGGTGTGGTTAATGGTTTCAGTGGATGGGACTTGGAAAGAACAAGATTAAAAGAGGGTGACAAGGAGATCTGGAAAAGAAGTATGTGGATGGACTTCTTGGAGTGGACACAGTACAAGTACATTCACATCGCATCTGAATGCTTATCAAAGGGTGGTCACTATGGAGGAGGTTTTCAATAATTAGATGGACAAGACGACACACTTAGACGACACACTTGAGGTGATCTATCTGCTTTCTTCCCCAGCCACCCCAGGGATTGCTCAATAGCACTGCGTACAGAGCAGTCGTGATAACAGAGAGAGAGGCTATGTGTGGGTTTACCAACATGAACCTCCTCTTGTCTGGCTACCCTCTCTGCTGAGTGCCTAACCTGACAACAGCAGAGACCAGTGCTGAGCTCTCAGTACTGCACCACCCCCTAGTGGGGTCAGTCAGGCACCTGCTGGCAAGTTGGCAACATTGCAAGGGGCAGCAATTTGTCCTCCTTTCTAGAATATGCAGATGTTCCTCTCCTGCCTGCATTTCTAGCTTCTACCAGTACTTGTTGTTGTTAGGTGCCGTCAAGTTGGCTCCAACTCATACTGACCCTATGTGCAACAGTATGAAACACTAACACAGCCTGGTTCTGTGCCAGCCTCATGATCCTTACTATACCTGAGCCCATCACTACAGCCACTGTGTCAATCCATCTCATTGAGGGTCTTCCCCTTCTTCACTGACCCTCTACTTTACCAGGTGTGATATCCTTCTCCAAAGAATGATCCCTTCTGACAACATAACCAAAGTAGGTGAGACGAAGTTTGGCCATTCTTGCTTTCAAGGAGCATTCAGGCTGCACTCCTTCCAGGACAGATTTGTTCATTCTTTTGACTGTCTACGGTACTTTCAATATTCTTCTCCAACACCACAACTCAAAAGTATCAACTCTTTTTCAGTCTTCCTTATTCCTTGCCCAGCTCTCACATGCATATGAGGTGATTGAAAATACCATGGCTTGGAAACAACCTAGGTGTTCATCAACTGAGGAATGGATAACCAAACTATAGTACATACACACAATGGAATACTATGCAATGCTAAAGAATAATGTAGAATCTGCAAAACACCACATAACATGGATGAACTTGGAGGACATTATGCTGAGTGAAATAAGTCAATCACAAAAGGAGAAATATTGTGGTCCATTACTATAAAAGTTAAGGAAAGGTTTATCTATAGAAGGAAATTTTCTTTGTTGGTTACCAGGGGTGGGAGGGAAGGGGAGGGGAACGCTTTAGATAGAGAGAGATAAGTATTGATTTGGGTGAAAAGAAGGGCAATGTACCAAGTGTGAGGGACCAATATGGCACCATTGAGGATGAGAAAGACATAGAGAGGTACATGGGAGGTACAGACAACAAATATGAACCCTTTTTCACATACAGTACTGTGCTGTCAGTGAAGGCAAGCATGGGTATATGGATGGATAGATGGGTGGACAGGCTAATCGATTAGGTATGTCTATGAAATGGGGAGTGTATCCAAGAACATATATAGGGTTGGCAGACAATGGTCCTATAAGTTTATGTGGATGATCAGAATTCTCAGGTATATAGTAGAGCTGACAAGGGGCAAGGTTGTGGTCACTGCTTGGTCACAGCCAGCTACCCAGAGGGACAGAGTAGTTGAACCTGCGGGCTTGGGACTGTAGTCGCAGGGGACATCAAACTCAATTGGCATAACATATTACACAAAACATTCTTCCACCTCCTACTTTGGCAAGTAGCAACTGGGATCTTAAAAGCTAGCAAGCCGCCATCTAGATACAACAATGAGTCTTTCCTCATCCAGAGCAAAGAAGAATGAAGAAAACCAAAAAGTCATGGAAACAATAGTCCTAGAGACTGGTACACCATCTGATCTGCAGCCTATATGACTATGAGACCAGAAGAACTAGATGGTGCCCGGCTACCACTGTCATCCACTTGGAAGGGGATCTATGTAGGAGATCCTTGATAGAGAGGGATAACAATGTGGAATAAAATTCAAAATCATTTGGAGGAAAAAAAAAGGGGGGGACCAGGTTTGCTGGTCCAATAGAGCCTGGTGGAACCACTGAGACTATGGCCCCTAGCTGCCCTTCAGGTCTGGAATTGAACTCACACCTGTGGTTTCCAGCCAAACAATGGACAGGCATATGAATTGAACACTCCTTGGAGAGAACAATCATGGGAGAAAGAAGGGCTGCTTATGCACAGGGAGACAGCTCAGGGGGCAGGAGTCCATGGCGGGATGGACACAGGGAAGAGGTAACTATGGGCAGGAAGTGAGAGGGGAGCTGTTGCATTGTGGTAAACTGTGGTCAATGTCATGAGACAAAGTATATGTGAAGTGCTGTATGGAAAGTAAATTTGCTCTGTAAATCTTCACCCAAATCACAATTAAAAATAATAATAATAATACCATGGCTTGGGTTAGATGCACCTTAGTCTCAAGGAGACATCTTTGTTCTTCAGCACTTGAAAGAGGTCTTTTGTAGCAGATTTGCCCCATATCTGATGTCTTGATTTCTGCTTCCACTGGAGTTGATTGTGGAACCAAGTAATATGAGATCTTCAACAACTTTAATCTTTTCTCCACTTATCATGATGCTGCTTATTGGTCCAGTTGTAAGGATTATCATTTTCTTTATGTTGAGATATAATCTATACTGCAGCCTGAAGTCTTTAATCTTCATCAGTAAGTGCTCTGAATCATCTTCACTTTCAGCAAGCAAAGTTGTATCATCTGCGTATCACAGGTTGTTAATGAGTCTTTCTCCAATCCTGATGCCACATTCTTCCTCACGTAGTCCAGCTTCTCAGATTCTTTGTCCAGCACACAGATTGAATAAGTATAGTGAAAGGATACAACCCTGATGCACTCTCTTCCTTATTTTAAACCATGCAATATATCGTTGTTCTGTTCAAAAGACAGCCTCCTGGTCTATGTACAGGTTCCTGACAAGCTCAATCAAGTGTTCTGGAATTCCTGTTCTTCTCAATGTTATCCATAATTTTTTATGATCCACACAATCGAATGCTTTTGCATAGTCAATGAAACACAAGTAAACCTCTTTCTGGTATTCTTTGCTTTCAGCCAAGATCCATCTGACATCAGCAATGATATCCCTCATTCCACATCCTTTTCTGAATGTATCTTGCAGTTCTGGAAGTTCTCTGTCAATATACTGCTGCAACCATTTTTGAATTATCTTCAGTAAGATTTTACTTGTGTGTGATATTAATGATGTTGTTCAATAATTTCCACATTCTGTGGGATCACCTGTCTTTGGAATGGATACAAATATGGATCTTTTCCAGTCAGTTGGCCAGGTAGCTGTCTTCAGAACTTCTTGGCATAGAGAAGTGAGTGCCTCCAGTGCAGCATCCATTTGTTGAAACATCTCAATGGGTATTCATCTTGTTACTTCATGGAGCCTTGTTCTTTGCCAATTCCTTCAGTGCAGCTTTGACTTCTTCCTTCCATACCATTGGTTCTTGATCATATGCCACCTCCTGAAATGGATAAACATCAGCCAATTCTTTTTTGATACATTGACTCTGTGTATTCCTTCCATCTACCACCATGATATTCCACAAACAATGCTTCTGATCAAGGAACTCAAAATGTAGTAAAAGAATTAGGGCAAGGGACCCATGACAATCGATTGTCTTCCTACATACCTATCTTGGTCCTCTAGTGCTGCCATAACACAAGCAGGTGGCTTAACAAACAGGAATTTCTCCTCTTACAGTTTAGGAGGCTGGAAGTCCAAATTCAGAGTGCCAGCTCTAGGGGCTGGGTAAAGGCCCCTTGGCCTTGGGCTTCAGCTCGACCTCTTATTCCAGGCCCACTGAAGCTGGAGGCATCTCCTGGCTGCTGGCTGCTGAGCCTGGTGGAGCCAAGGTTGACAGGTAAAATGGAACAATCCCAAGATTAGAAAGCAACACAGCAGATCAGTGATTCAAGTCCAGGAACTGGAGATGAAGATTTGGCCAAAGGCAGGATCCAGATGTGCCAAAAACCTAGAGCTCTTTCTCAAAGTTTCTCCACATATACTGGAAGCAGGCCACACCCTGAAGGCAAGTGACCAACTGCTCACAGTACAGTAGATTCCACCATGAAGTTGATTGCACCAGATCTGATCTCATCATAGGGAATAAATACAACCAGCTACCCAGCCACTCAAAACCACAGCCCAGCCAAATTGGCATACAACCTTAACTACCACCATACCCTTCAACCAGATTCAGCTGGTCTGACAGAACAGTAAAGTACCTTACTGAAAGTTCAGCTATGATGCTGGTTGGACAACCATATCCCAGAAGGCTGGTTTCTCTTTTACAGGTATATGCTTTGAGTCAATGACCAGTATATGGAACTGTTTTCCCAGAACTAGAATGCATGGGCCAGGACAAGGAATGGAAGTAGAGGTGACCCCGTCACTGTTTTTTGCTTCCTAGGCCCTCAATTTACAGCTAGGCTGATTTTGAGGTCTTAGGAACCAAGGGAAAAATACTTTGACCAGAGACTCGACTTAGACTCAGGTTCTATTGAACTGGAAGTTGAGACTGACCTGGGTGGTGTGAAGGATTAATGCACTTTGGCTGCTAATCATAAGAGTGAAGGTTCAAGTCTACCCATAGGTCCCTGTGGGACAGTGAAATACTGGGTTTGGCTCTTTTAGACGTGGTCTTTGTGACTCCCACCAGATGACTGGGTGGAACTATGCAAATATAAGGTGCTTGTGGCCCACCAAGGGGATTGGATAGGTTGTGAGTGATGTAAATAGAGTAATGGTGTCCTTGTGGGGGTGGGACCCTAATGTGGGGATTGGTTAGTTTTGTCATTTTGCTAGGCTTAAAATGAGCCCTTCCAGAGGCAGAAGGAGGGATCTCACTGCCAGTAGGAGAGAAGAACCAGAGGTGGAGTAGAGTGCCTTCTAGGACCCGAGACCCCTGCACTGGACTTCCTTTGCAGAGACGATGACAGAAAGAGTGGCAGCAGGGGCCACAGAACTGAGAGACTTGTCTAAGACAGAGCAGTGGGTGGGCCGGCCCACAGAGCAACAGAGCTGAGTGCCTTTGGGCAGGGGGCTTGCTGGTGGAGTAGGGTGCACCTAGGTGTACCTGTGAGCAGAGCTAAAAGAGTTTTGTAACACATACCTGAGCGGGGCAGAGCCAAGGCGAGAGGTTGAGGGCCAAAGAGAGGCACGCCTTTGGGCATGACCAAGGGGAGGCTGTCCTGATTGAAGAATTATATCCTGAGTGCATTCCTGAATTGTAACCTGTTACTTCCCTAATAAACCCCATAATCATGAGTATCGTCTGTGAGTTCTGTGTAGCCATTGCAACAAAACATGGAACTCAGCAGAGAAGCAATGAGTGTCGAGGAAGGGACAGTTGGTGTCAGAATTAAAAAGGCTGGAGGGTGGCGGCATGTTTGGCCTCATAGGAATCGGCCTTGGGCTGCTGATGGTCGTTCTGTTTCCCCCTGGTGACTCTGGAGGAGGTCAGGAGACACTGCCACCAAGCCCTTTCTACAGTTCCTCAGGAGAAAAGCCTGGTGATCGACTTCCAAAAAAATCATCCCTTGGAAACCCACAGAGCACAGTTCTACTCTGACAGCCATGGGTTTTCGTGAGTCAGAATCAGCAACTGGAGACGGTGACACCAATGAGTCGACTGGCAAAGAAGAGAGTTACGCTCCTGGTTACCAAAGAGAGACTAGGTTGTTGTGACATGAGGGAATTCAGGAATCCTCCAGGCCCAAGAGAACTACTGTGAATGTGGACTGAAGAGTGGGAGAAGGAAGGCAAAATGTCAACTACGGCCTCATGACCTGTAACAGAAATAAGAACAGTTGGAGCCATGAGTATGTCCTTCCCTGTATGTCATGTATGTATGCATGTATGTTTTTGTATGACTATTTCTTTTCTCTCTCCTTCCTCATTTTTGTTTTATGTAAGGATGACTGGCAATAGTAACTTTATCATTTAGTCTTTAAGTTACAGAATCTTCAGGTGGGACTGGGATGAAATACGACGGGTAATTAACATCACTCAGAAATGCAGGCCATGACCGTCACTCAGAGATGGACATAATGGCTGCTGGGATTTTGGGTCTCCTCTTTTTGAGAACAAGGTGAGTGTCTTCGAACGAAAGCTAACTTGTAAGGTAAAAGCAGAAATGTGGTGTCATTACCATGAAACGGAGTTCAAATACATGTACAAGGGTGCGTGTGGATGTTGGGCATCCAGGGAGCGGGCTGGGCTGTGAAGCCGCGATCTCTCAACACCACATCCATCCTCTAAACGCTGCTTTGTGATGCTGGGGCTGGGGCTCTGCAAATCACATTCCTCCTTTGCCAGATGGCCCCTTGTTAGGTTCTGCCAAAAACAGGATTAGAGAACAACTAGCAGGCAAGAGGAGGAAGGTGCGACATGCTCCTGTGGTTCTGTTGATCCTCTTTTTCATGTCATTTCAGCGGCAGATCGCACCCCGACCACAGCAGTTCACCCCAGTGCCCGGTCTTGGGTGGCACAGCATCATCCTGAAATGTGATGAAGATGTTACTGAAAACAGTAGCATCCAGACAGTGCCCCTCATCAGACTCCAGCTCTGTGGGGCCTCTCCTCTAAGCTTCTACATCACCCAACCTCGTCCCTTTGTTCTGCCAGCCCTAGGAGGGATGGTGTCTGTCTCTCATTAGTATATGGGTGCTACCTCAGTGTTCTCTTTTTGCCTGTTCAGACCTCCAAACATGTCTAGCAAATTCTTACTGTTAAATTCCCTCTGTTAAAACAACTGCTGTGACCTTGACAACAAAAAGATTAACAATCCAATTAAAAAATGAACAGAACACATGAATAG
Organism: Orycteropus afer afer; assembly: GCF_000298275.1. NCBI lineage: Eukaryota > Metazoa > Chordata > Mammalia > Tubulidentata > Orycteropodidae > Orycteropus > Orycteropus afer. The sequence continues at coordinate 8,299,856 of NW_006921605.1, read as the reverse complement.
ACACTTCACCAAAGAGGATATTCAGGGGCCAGCAAATACGTGAAGAAATGCTCAGATCATTAGCTGTTAGAGATACAAATCAAAACAACAATGAGATACCATCTCACCCTAGCACTAATAGCAAAGTTCAACAAGATAGAAAATAACAAATGCTGGCAAGGATGGGGAGAGACCGGGACTCTCATGCACTGCGGATGAGACCGTAAAATGATGCAATCACTGTGGAAAGCAGTATGCTGTTGTTGTTGTTGTTTGCCGTCGAGTCAAACCCGACTCATAGCGACCCCT
>NW_006921605.1:8294485-8298496 GCF_000298275.1 Orycteropus afer afer | reverse complement strand
GGATGGGAACCTACACTGCTGTGTCACACTTCACTGATATAAAAAAAAAAAAAAGCTATCTTCCTAAGATAAGTAAATAACTAGTGTGGTTTCTGTTTTCTGAACTGGACCCGGACTAATACAGGCAAACCCTTGTAACATTTTCTTACAAGCTTCCTACTCAGTTGTGACTGTATGACTTTTCATTAATCTGATAGTTCTTTGACAAAACTGCTACAAGAGTGCAGGTAGAGTGCTGCAAGAGCAAACAGGAGAGCAGCCTCTAGCCTGGGTTGGTCTTGGAAGACTTCAGAGAGGAAGTGAGGTAGGCTAAATTTGAATAATTAACTGGCATTTGCCAGGCAAAGAATGTGGGGTACAGGGAGCTGGGCATAGAGAATAAATAGCAAGCGCAAAGGTATGGAGACAAAAAGCCTCCTTCTATGTGCAAAGATGAGTTTGGCTGAAGCATCTCAAAACCCGAGGCTGGAGAAGGAAGAGGAAACCAATCATCCAAGACCTTTTTAACCTGGTGACGCATTGGGACATCTGCTCCAGGACAATGGAGCTCCTTAAGGGGCCCCATCACATTGGCTGGAAGCAGGCAGCCCAGTGTCCTTGCACTGACCTTGAGCACTCTGACCATGCTCAGCCAAGTCACATCTTCCCAGCTCTTGCCCAAATTCCAGATGTCCCTCTCTCCCAGGTGCCTCCTGGAAGCGTGTCTGTGCCTTGCCTCTTCCCCTCAAAACCTTGTTAGGACACTAGTTAGTGTGATAAACTAATTCTCAGTGAAGTGTTAGCAAATGGAGATGGTTTATCCCTCCTGGGGGTATTTTCATTTTAATGGAGGCTCTGTTGACAAATATTTACTGAATGGTTTATTACATGCAAGAAACTATGTAAAACTCCTAGAGGGATCACTGGCTTGACCTGAATAAATCAGTCTCTTGTGACAGAATTCTGGGCGCGGGGGAAATATCATAGGCAGCAGATAATTCTTCTGATCTTCCATTAAGCCACATAGACCTGCCCCAAGCTTCACTCAACCCCTCCTGGAGGTGGGCAGAGGCTGTAGCCAGTGTGAAGTCATTGCTGGGACCCTTTTGGAAGCTCAGGAGCCCATCCCTGCCTCAAGTTTTGGGTAGGTCAGTGGTAGAACTCCCGCCTTCCGTGCTGGAGAGCCAGGTCCAACCCCCAGCCAATACACCTCGTGTGCAGCCATCACCTGCTGTCAGCAGAGGCTTGCATGTTGCTAAGATGCTGGACAGGTTTCAGGGGAGCTTCCAGACTGAGACAGACCAGGAAGAAAGGCCTGGTGAACTGCTTCCCAAGATCAGCCAGTGAGACCCTGTGGGTCAGAACAGTCCCATCTGCACCCCATCATGGAGGATGGGCGGAACTGGGCAGCCTTTTGCTCCGATGCACATGGGGTCACCACGAGTCAGGGGCTCTGACTCTGGCACTGGCAGCCAACAAGAGGCCTGCCCCAGGGAAGGCCAGAAGAACTGCTCTGGGGCCCCATCTCCCATTCTCATCCTCCTCTGCCCACTCCTCTACCTCTCAGTCGCCACAACCCCACCCCTGAGGGCGCCCTGGGCACCTTGTGCCGGGTGTTTGGAGCACACGGGGGAGGGGGAGGCAAGGAAGGATCGATTCCAAAGTGGAATCACCACACCTGCACTTCAGCTCACCAGGCATGGGACCCGCTCTCCTCCTGGAGGCTCGCTCCCTCTCCTGTGGCTCCTTAGATGCCGCAGTGGCGGAGGGGAGGAGGAGGAGGGACGATGAGCTTCCTCCAGCTGTGGCCCCTCCAGCTTTTCTCCCTGTTTCACTGTCAGGCCCCCACCTCACTCTCCAAGCTTGACTCACCAGCACTACCCTCGCCCGCAATGGTACCTTCTCACTCACCTGTCAGCAGCTCCCTTCCTGGGTCCCAGAGGAAAGAGGTTGAATGAGGGGACCCTTGGGTCAGAACCCTTGGGCTCTTCTGATTCAGAGTACACCCAGGGGAGTTCTTGCTGATCCCTTATCTATGTATGGCCCCTGACCTCAGTGTTCCCTTCCATAAAATGGGTACCACCCAGGCACTTTTATCCCTCTGAAGAAGCCCTGGTGGCACTGTGGTTAAGCACTCAGCTGCTATCCAAAAGGTGGGCAGTTTGAACCTATCAGCAGGAGAAAAGACTTCACGGTCTGCTCCTGTAAAGATCACAGCCTAGGAAACCCTAGGAGACAGTTCTACTCTGTCCTACGGGGTCGCCATGAGTCAGAATCGACTCAGTGGCACACAAGACAGTCCAGAACTTCTAGTCCATCTTCCCATTGCCAGGTGCCCACTTCCCATCCATTAAGAAACACTGACATCTAGTGGTTCTGTGTGGGACTGCAGCACACACTCCGTTTATGCCCTACATAACAAAAACTACCTAATAGGAGAATCTAGAAACAGGAAACACACACACACACACATACACACACGTACTCTTGGTTTCCCTTCTGCAATGTTCTTCTTCCTCCCCCTGAAGTTCCCTGCAGGCCCCCAGATGGCCCAAGTCATTGACTTCTTGGGAGTCAAGAACCTGTATGGGAATGGCTGCATTGCACGACCCTTGCAAAATGGCCTAGAATCCATTGGGTGACAAGGGGTGGGAGGCCGAGGGGATACCCCACAAGTTGAATCATTATCTGCTGGAGACAAGCCCAAATTCCAGTATCCAGCAGGACCCCCACCCACCCAGCGGTCCTCCAGGAAGGGACAGAAAGTACGATAAATGGCAGCTTTCTGCCAGTCTCTCATCTGCCAGGCACTCCATCGTGTGGACCACAGGTGCTTGTTCAGCATTCCCAGGCTCAGTGTCACACCTACAGTTGAGAGTGTGTGTGTGTATGTGTGTGCACACGCACACACACACATGCACTGGGCCAGGGGGTTGCAAAGAAAAGAGAAAAGACACGGCGTACATAAATCACTATGAGAACATGAACAGGTGAAACACAAAATAATCTAAATTCATTTATTCAACACAGACGTCTCCAGCACCTGCTGTGCATCGCCTCCTGAGCGAGAGTGCGCACCCCCAGCCCGTCACAGGCAGCATCCTGAGCTGTGTCTACCCCCCACTCAGCCCCCTTAACCGACCTAGCACACAAAACCCCAAACCACCCATTGCCATCAAGTCAGTTCTGACTCTAGTGACCCTATAGGACTGAGTAGAACTGCCCCGTAGGGTTTCTAAGGCTGGAATCTTTACAGAAGTGGACTGCTTCATCTTTCTCCTGTGGAGTAGCTGGTGGATTTGAACAGCCGACCTTTTGGTTAGCAGCTGAGCTTAACTACTGTACACCAGGCCTCCTTCCCCCAGCACACAGGAAGTGCCTAATATGTGCTTATTGACATAATGAATCCAGTCCAGGCCTCTGCCTAAAGCGGAAATCCCTTCTAATAATGTCACTGACGGTTGTCGCCTCCTTGAAAGCTGTCGCTGAAGGCTACTCGTTGTCTCGTGTGCCACTGTGTTAGTGGGGAGTCTCCTAAATGATAGAAATGTGACTCGAACTCCCTAGAGCAGAGAAGGGAGTAGGCGGTGCCCGTAAGCGTCCAGAGAGGGTGGAATCAGACTCGGGCAGGCCTGGACTCCAGACAAGAGGTATTTCCCGTCTCTCTCTCACTCTGCCTTTCTTAACCCCTAGTGCCCCCACCCTCAGGTTCTGCTTCTTTCTGTTGCTGGCCTCATCCTGTCCTCTTGCATCCCTGCTTCTTTCATGCACAAGGATGAGGGGATGGAGATGGTCACGGGCCCCTCTGGGCTTGTGTGATCCTAGCCTGTGATCCTAGACGGCTCTCCCTCTCTCACCTCAGAGTATGAGAGGGGCTGATTGCCCAGCTCAGACCCCTGCCCCATCTCAGCTCCGTTCCTGTGGCCTGAGAGAGGGGCACTACAATTCCCCGGGGGTCACATCTGCTCCTGTAGCCAGGGAAAGGAGGAAGGATGCTGTGATTGCCTGCCCATCAGGTTCATGGGTAATGGG
>NW_006921605.1:8282357-8293500 GCF_000298275.1 Orycteropus afer afer | reverse complement strand
TGCCCGTCTCATCATGGGGAGTAACTAGCACCAGCTGCCCAGCCACTCAACTAGGCCCAGCCAAGCTGACACACAACCCTAACTGCCACACCCAGGCAACAAATACAGAAGACAGCTCACTGTGCCATCCACTTGGGGGTCGACAGAGCCCAGATCTGCCTCCAAAGCTGTGCCCGTGATTGCAGCCCTGCTGCTGGAGACCCCAGTTCAGGCCAGTGCCTCCCTCAGCCACCTGGCGGGGCGTGGAGGGGTCCTGGAGGTTTTCTAGTTTAATGTCTTTCCCCATCACCACCCCCACATGTGTGTACCCCGAGGCCCCAGAGAAGCTCAATCACTTGCAAATGCTTACATAGTGGGAAGGGTTCCTGAGGAAAGGGGGGACTCCTGCAAAAGAGAGATGCCTAAGCTGTTTCTAAATCCGAATAACTAACAAAAGTTAGAGTGGGTGACAGCCCTCGATGAGGACGGCGGATGTTCCAGAAGTCTCTGGGTGGTGGAAACGGTCAGTGTGCTGTGAGGCTAACCACAAGGTTTGAGGTTTCGGTTCACCCTGAGGCCCTCAGAAGAAAGGTCTGGCAATCTCGTTCCATAAAATCAGCCACAGGAAACCCTGGGACGTGCAGTTCTACTCTGACACCCATGGGGTCGCTGTGAATCAGAATCAACTCATGCGTCAGAAGCAACTGGTTTTAAAGCTTGGAGGTAATGGGTGTGTCACCAGGAATGAAGCTGCCAAATGATTACAACCTGAAATTATAACAGAGTCAAGAGGCCCTAAGACCTCCCACCTGCACCGGGCCTTCACTCCCCTCCTCATTTAATTGTTCAGAAACTGGAACCTGCCGACCCCCTAGTCTCCTCTTCTTCCACCTGGAATCCTCACACCTTTGAAACATCTTTCCTTAACGGGGTTTCCGGACCTCCACCACCACCACAGTTAGACTTCTGACCATCCTCATTGCGACCTCTCTCCAGCTAGCCAGGCTCTGTCCCTCCAGAGCCAAAAGACCTGGCCCAGGTGCAAGACAGCACACAGAGACATGGGGGTAGGGGTGCTGAGGTCAGACCCTCTTTCTTCTTTGCTTCAGCTTTCCCCTTCGCCCCAGTTCCACCAACATTGCAGCCTCCCCCGTCCCACCACCACCACCACCCTCAAAAAAAAAAAAAACTCACTCCTGTCCGTCAATTCCAACTCCTCTGACCCTACAGGACAGAGGAGAAGTGCTCCGGAAGCTCTCCAAGGCTGTAAACTTTTCAGAAGCAGACTGCCACATCCTTCTCCTGTGGAGCTGATGCTAAGCTTGAAAGCACCTGAACAGTGTGCCACCAGGGCCCCTTGTCAGCCTCTCCCAGTGCCCCCCAAGTAGAACTTTAGAGGCACAGGCAGGAGCAGCTTCCCTAGGCAGCAGGCAGCTCCAAAGCCGATCCAGGACTAGTGACCTGCTCGGGTCCCCAGTTCCTGGGACTTTGATGCTCCGGCTTCCGCCTCCACTAGGAGGTGGGAGCAGAAGGAAGCATGTATGGAGCTGTCATGTCTCCTCGCCTGTGGACTTGACTGGGTCCAGGCTGCTTGCAGGTGATTCAGGGGCCTCTTCAGAGCAGCTCGTCTTGTAAGCCGTCACCAATAGCAGAGGCCCTGCACCCCAGGGCCGCCTCCAATTACCAAGATCAGCCTCAAAGTTCACCCTGAGGTGACCTAGTCATTCAAAAGGGCTGGGGCCTGAGCGTGGAGTCCATCTACTGGGGACAAAGTGAGGCTGAGATGCTATACTTCGGAACAGCACAGCTGTGGGCCACTCCACACCCACCAGCCACCACGCATCCTGTTACATACAGCCCCTCTACCACATTGGACCCCCAGAAGCAGGGAGGGGGAGAGGCCTCTGCAAGGAACATTTCTCAATCACAAGGAGTTTCAAAAGGAACAGACCAGAGTCAACACGCATTTCTCAAGCTGAAAGAACGGAAGAAAAAAAAATCAAGCCTTGAGTTGCAATATTGAAGGATTCTGTAGGCAAAATATTGAACAAAACAAGAAACATCAAAAGAAGATGGAATGAATGCACAGAGTAATTGTATCAAAAAGAATTGGTTGATGTTCAACCAGAAGGTGGCATATGATCAAAAACAAATGGTATTGAAGGAAGAAATCAGAGCTGCACTGAAGGAATTGTCAAAGAACAAGGCTCCAGGAATTGACGGAATACCCATTGAGATGTTTCAACAAACAGATGTAGCACTAAAGGCACTCAAATGTTTATGCCAAGAAATTTGGAAGACAGCTACCTGGCCAGCCAACTGAAAGAGATCCATATTTGTACCCATTCCAAAGAAAGGTAATTGAACAGAATGTCGAAATTATCAAACAATATCATTAACAACACATTCAAGTAAAATTTTGCTGATAATAATTTTTAAATGGTTTCAGTAGTGTATTGACAGGGCACTTCAAGAAATTCAAGCTGGAGACTGAAAAGGTTGTGGAATGAGGGATCTCATTGCCGATGTCAGATGGGTCTTAGCTGAAAGCCAAGAATGCCAAAAAGATGTTTACTTGTGTTTTACTGACTATGTAAAGACATTTGACTGTGTGGATCATAACAAATTATGGATAACATTGAGAAGAATGAGAAATGCAGAACACAATTGTGCTTGTGAGGAACAAAGAGGGTGTCATTCAAACACAATAAAGGGACACTGCATGGTTTAAAATCAAGAAGGGAATGTGTCAGGGCTGTATCCTTTCACCACACTTATTCTATCTGTATGCAGAGCAAATAATCCAAGAAGCTGGACTATATGAAGAAGAATATGGCATCAGGATTGGAGGAAAAATCATTAACAATGTGCGACATGCAGATAACGTAACCTTGCTTGTTGACAGTGAAGATGACTTGAAGCACTTACTGATAAAGATTAAAGACTACAGTCTGTAGTATAGATTGTTGTTGTTATGTGCCATCAAGTCGGACCCAACTCATAGCAACCTCTCCTTGGGTTTCTGAGGCAGTATCACTACGGAAGTAGATTGCCCCATCTTCCTTCTGAGGAGTGGCTGGTAGGTTTGAACCACTAGCCTTCTGGTTAGCAGTCAAGTGCCTTAGACACCACGCTACCAGAGCTCCCATAGTATGGATTACTCAACACAAAGAAAACAAAAATCCTCACAACTAGGCCAATAAGCACCATCATGATAAATGGAGAAAAAGATTAACATTGTTGCTTGTGGCCCCATTGTCATTGGATCCACAACCAACACACATGGAAGCAGCAGTCAAGACATCAGACGTTGTATTGCACTGGGCAAGTCTGCTGCAAGGGACCTCTTTAAAGTGTTGAAGAGCAAAGATGTCACTTTGAAGACTAAGGTGCACCTAATCCAAGCCATGGCATTTTCAATCACCTCATATGCATTCGAAAACTGGGCAATGAATAAGGAAAAATGAATAAGAGAAGTCAATGCCTTAAAATTGTGGTGTTGGTGACGAATACTGAAAATACTGCCAGAAGAAGGAACAAATCTGTCCTGGAAGAAGTGCAGCCGAAATGCTCCTTAGAAGCGAATAGGGATACTTTGTCTCACCTGCTATAGTCATGGTGACAGAAGGGACCATGCCCTGGAGAAGGCATGGTAGAGCTATCATGCGTGGTAGAGCTGGAGGGTCAGCAAAAAGGAGAAGACCCTCCCCGAGAGGGCTTGCAACCGTGGACTCAAGCTTCGCAAGGATTGGGAGGATGGGGGAGGACCGGGCACGGTTCAATCGGTTGTCCCTGGGGTCATTATGAGTCGGGCGCCGGCTCCAAGGCACCTGAAAACAGCAGCAGCAGCTCTCCTAAGCCGTAGGCTTCGGGCTGCTGAGTCCGCCGGGCTGTCCTCCTCCAGCCTGTGGAAGGGCCACAGCTCATTGGTTCAGCCCTCGTCTCGTCTCTGCCTCATTCCCCCAGATCTTTAGTTAAGAAGATACAAATACTCCTCCTTCGTTAGCCAGATAACTTCAACGGGGCGAGGGCCCAAACCTCCCCAGCCCCTGCCTGCGGCTTCCCGCTGACCAGCACGCCTGGGACAGCAGAGGCTGGGCTGAGAATGTGGGGCCAGCTGGGGAAGGCCGAGGCAGCGAAGACCTCCAAGTTACCACTGGCCCACCTGCCCCCTAAGAACCAGAGCTCCCTCCCCACCCTGCAGTCCGTGCTTCAGAGCATGGGGCTGAATCTCATCAACAAGAAATTTGAAGCCATTAAAATACAATAAAAGAGAAATTAAATGTAATCACTCTGTAAATTATAACTAATTGAAACATCAATTGTAATTTTTATGATCTGCATTCAGAGTGAGTGATGCCACAGCCAGGAAATGAAAGTGAAATGGCAGGGGACTGTGCTGGGGGCCCCTGCACCCCCAGCCTCCTGCTGGCTGCCTTCCCTTCTCTTCCAGACCCTATGCAAAAGCACTCCATTCCAGAAGCTTCTCCCATGTTCCAGACACTGGCCTTGCTCTTGGAGTTTGCAAGGCTGTGGCTGCCTTCAGTATCGGCCTCAGCCAACCTGCTCTCTTGTTCCCTGCAGCCCTGTGAAAGGGATGGGTCTCTCCTCTCTCTCCTGGTTCACACTTTTAGACCCAACTTCACATCCCACCCAACGCATGGGCCCACTAGCTAGCCCCCAAGTGTGGGAATGGCAGGAGAGAGTGTCTGAAAGCCTCAGCTTCTCCCAGAATTGTCCTTGTTTCAGTCTCACAAGTCTGGACAAACAGCAGGTCCATTGGTCCGTCCCCCTGCCTCAGGCCAACTTAAGCAGGTGATGCAAGGCTTTGGGCCTGTTATAAGGTCTGGAGTGACCCTGCATCTCGTCCAGGTGGCTCTTACCCCTCCTTGGGCTCTGCAGGTTTCTCCCTCTCCAGCTGTGCCAGCTTTCGATTCTGTTCTGGGCACAGGGGTTAAGACCTCACGCTTTGGAGGCAAACAGCACGAGACAGCTGTGGGACCCCGACTGTGCCACTGAGCTTCTCCCTGACTCAGTTTCCTCAGCAGCAACTTAAACAAGACGAATATAACACCCACCAGGGGGTCTGGAGTATTTAGTGACAGCATCTGCATGGGGCTGAGCCCATGCTCCCACTGCCATCAAGTCAATTCAGACCCATCGTAGCCTATTGGACAGAGTAGAACTGCCCCCATAGGCTCTCCAAGGCTGTCAATCTTTATGGAAGTAGATTGCCTCATCTTTCTCCTGCATAGCAGCTGGTGTGTTCAGACCACTGGCCTTTCAATTAGCAGCTGAATGCTTTAACCACCGTACCACCAGGACCCTTGAGCACCAAGTAGCACTCATTAAATACTAGTGATTTTCCTTCGTGTGGTTGTCATCATTTATCCTGGCTCTAGGCCATTTCTGTTTTGTTCATAGACCAGCAGACCCTGGGAACATGCTCTTTCACTCTCCCACCTCTTTCCCAGTACACCAGGTGCCCTGATGCTAGTCAGGCAGGCACCCCCAGCAGTTGGTGCTGCTCATACCTTCTCACGGGCTGCAGGTCCCTCTGGATTCTGGCAGGCCCAAGGGGAGTCCCTGCAGGGCAGGGAAACTAACCCTCCCCTCCATTCCACTGCAAGAGGCAAGCTGGTCCTGCTCCCTGGATCTCTGACAATCAGAGGAGCTAGGAGCTCTGGTGGCGTAATGCCTAAGGCACTTGACTGCTAACCAGAAGGCTGGCGGTTCAAACCCACCAGCCACTCCTCGGAAGGTTGGGCAATCCTACTTCTGTAGTGATACTGCCTCGGAAACCCAAGGAGGGGTCACTGTGAGTCAGGGCCAACTCGACGGCACATAACAAACAACAACAGTCTCTGGAGCAGCCAAATCCCAGCTGAAGTGAAAGTCGAGGTGAGGAAGGCCCAAGTATTCCTGCTGTCTCCAGAAAATGCCCTGTGGAAGTTTCATTGTGAGGTGTTTGGGGGAGATGTGGTTCCTGGATGGTGCAAAGGTTAACACACTCAGCTACAGTCAAAGGATCGGCAGTGTGAGTCCACTCTTAGACGCCTTGGAAGGGAGGCTGGTGATCTACCTCCAAAAAAGGGGCCATTGCAAACCCTATGGGGCACATTTCTACACATGGGGTCCCCATAAATCAGAGTCAGCTTGATGGCAACTGGTTACTCCATTTGTAAGGTCAGATTATGGAGACTTGAGGTCGGGGGCTGTAACTAGGGAGAGAAGTACCCAAGTCATAGGGTAATGTATTGCCCAAACCAAGGCATTTTTAGAGTGAAACAGGCACTCATTGACTGATGTCGAAACAACAGGCATAAAGCAAAACTGTTGTGGGCAAACCAGGACAGACAGTCACTCTATCAAGGAACTTCAGCCTCAAGGAGGGTCTGTTGCAATGACATGGGAGAGGAAAGAGGAAAATGGCGAGACCCAGGGGAGAGCCAGGCCAATGTGTGTCCTCATTGAGCCCCCAGCTGCTCTTCTTTGGCCCCGTGGTCTGTTCATCCTGTAAAGACACTAACGCCAGTGCCACTTTCTCTAAGTGTGGAATGCGCACACTGGGCAGAATCACAAGCCAACTCCAGGACAAATGACTCTCCTCTTGTCTTATCTGCGTGTGGCTTTTGGCTTGGGTTCTAGCAGCCATGGCCAAATTTTCAGAGTCACAATGGGCACAGTGTGAGAGAAGAAGGGGAGGCCCTGTGACTCTTTGATTCTGATTGGGGCCCTGAGTGGGTAGGATTCCACAGATTATCAAATAGTATCAAGATTTTAATTTCTGTGTCCCCAGCACCCAATCTAGTAAGCACTCCATAAGTGTTTGTTGGATGGATGGGTTGGTGGGTGGAGGTGGATAAGTGAGTGGATAGGTGGATCAGGATGTGGGTGGGTGGATAGGTGTGTGGGTAGGTGGGTGAGTGTATGAATAGATAGGTGGGTGGATGGATGAATGGATGGATGGATGGATGGATGGATGGATGGATGGACAGGTGGGTGAGTGGGTGGATGGGTGGGTGGGTAGGTGGGTGAGTGTATGAATAGATAGGTGGGTGGATGGAAGGATGGACGGATGGACAGATGGATGGATGGATGGATGGATGGATGGATGGACAGGTGGGTGAGTGTGTGGATGGGTGGGTGGGTAGGTAGATGGATGGATAGGTGGGTGGATGGATAGGTGTTTGGGCGGGTGGGTGGAAGAAGAAAAACTGCAATGCCACTGAAGCAGCCAGTGGGAACTCCCAGAACCAAAAGACTTCCCACAGACAAGAGGGATTCAGCCTGGAGTCATCTTTCCCTGCTAGGAATTAGAGGAAAGAGTGATGAGAAGCAAGAGCTGCGTCAGTTTGGTGATTCCCTCACTCCCAGGTTACAGAATGGCAGCATCTCCCTGGGGCTGAGATTTGTAGTTCCTGGTTAAATGCCTCAGTTTAATGGGCTTGCTAGGGAGAAGTGTTTTTAGTGAGTGGTAAATGTCTCCTTGGTGCCTGCAGCAGTAATTACTTCAGTGAGACAATCTCTCTTTAACTGGCTTCTGGCAGGTGGGGAGGGGCTCTGTACAGAGGGAGCAGGTGGCTGATGGCTGTGGCTGAGGACACCTCTTTGAGGAAGCCAAGAGAGGAGGGAGAGAAACAGGTCAGCCCACCCCAGCCCAAGCTCAGAAGCAGTGGCCTGGGAGCCTGTGCTGGGGAGCTAGGGTGGGATGTGTTTAGGTATGTGAATGTTTCAAGTTTGATTATTGGGTCATTCAACAAACCTTAACTAAGAATCTCATAATAAGATAGGTTAAGCTCTTATGTGCCAGGCACAATGCTTAAAAAAAAAAAAAAAGTTGCCTGTTGAGTTGACTCCAACTCATGGTGCCCCCACATGTGTCCAAGGAGAACTGTGTTCTGTGGGGTTTTCGATGGCTGATTTCCAGAAGTAGATTGCCCGGCCTTTCTTCTGAGCTTCTGGATGAACTCGAACTTCCAACCTTTCAGTTAGTAGCTGAGCACATAAACTGTTTACACCTCCAAGGGACTTCCAGCACCCAATCTCGTAAGCACTCCATAAGTGTTTGTTGGATGAATGGCTGGATGGATGGGTTGGTGGGTGGAGGTGGATAAGTGAGTGGGTAGGTGGATCAGTATGTGGATGGATGGGTAGGTGGGTGGATGACTGGATGGATAGGTGGATGGACAGCAACCACTGTCCTAACCCTTTGTCATTATAGACTCATTTTGCTTAAACACTTTCTCAGGGGAGGGTAAATGCTAAGGGAACTGTGTGTGGAGGGCTGTGGGAGCCCCTCCATCCATCTACCTATCCATCCATCTCCCCACCCACCTGTCCCACTCACCCACTCACCCCCCGGTCCATCCATCCATCCATCCACCCACCTATCCATCCATCCATCCATCCACCCACCCATCCACCTATCTATTCATATACTCACCCACCCACCCATTCAAGGCTGGACAAGACTCCGGGCCCTGTGCTAAGGAAACATTTTATTGCCATTATCTACTTAATACAAAAACAATATTTTAAAACCTTATGAGGCAGATACTGTCATTATTCCCTTGCCAATGAAATAACAGTATTTTAGAGGAAGGAACAGAGCTCCAGGCTAAAAGACACAGAGAATACAGACATAAGTAAAACATGGTACCTACTGGATAAGGTTACAATCAAGGTCAAGGCAGGCTAGACTAAAAGGAAACAAGATCATTTGTAAGTACGGTAAATGTTTATTGAATTACAAAACATACACAGAAAATGCCCAGACCCTAAGCGTACAGCACAGCAAGATTTTGCAAAGTGAACACTCTTGGGAATCAGCATCCAGGTCGAGAAAGAGAACAGCCCCACGCAGCCCCCTCATACTCTTCCAAGTCAACACCCCTCCCCCAAAGCAAGCGCTGTCCTGACCCTTTGTCAGGGTAGACTCGTTTTGCTTAAACACTTTCTCAGGGAATGGTAAATGCTCAGGGAACCATGTGCGTGGAGGGCTGTGGGAGCTCAAAGAGGGCACAGGACACAGCCCAGGGCGTGGACAAGACTCCAGCAGGAGGTGATGTCTGAAGCAAATGTCGAAGAATGACAAGAGCAAACCAGGCCGAGGTGGGAAAGGGCTGTGTGTGTGTGTGTGTGTGTGTGTATGCGTGCCTGCATGCCCGTGTGCATGCATGTCATCATCCCAGTTTGTTGTTGTTGTTATGTGCCATCGAGTCAGACCTGACTCATGGTGACCCCTCCTTAGTTGCCAAGGCAGTATCACTATGGAAGTAGATTGCCCAACCTTCCTTCCGAGGAGTGGCTGGTGGGTTTGAACCGCCAGCCTTCTGGTTAGCAGTCAAGTGCCTTAGGCACTACGCTACCAGAGTTTACTGCTTCCAAATCCCTCTCCTCTGGCTACTGATCTTCTTTGTTCCACAAGAGGAAACAAGTTCAAGAAAGTCTTAGGTGAGCTCATGGTTTCTTGTACTCCATTCTCTTGGCATTTGGGGCCACATCTTTCCTGATTGGAGATCTGTCCTATGTATTGTAGGATGTTAACAGCATCTTTAGCTTCTACTCACTAGTTGATGGTAGAAACTCTCCTCTCAAGTTGTGACAACTAAAAATGTCTCCAGACACTGTCCAATGTTTCAGGGGGAATAGCAAAATCATCCCCTGGCTGGGGATCACAGAGTTCGCTGATAAGGAGAGCTGCCATGTGGCAAACAAAAGTGGTGAAAGACTTAGAGCTCTCAGGATGGTCCTGGCAGAGACTGGCTTACGTTGTGACTGGACCCTAGAAGATGAAGAGGTTGGGCTCAGGAGAGCTTTCCTGACACAGCTCCAACACTGGTCAGAGTCTCCCAGCAACCCACCAGGAACCTTGGAACTTGGAGGGGACTGGCCCCAGGAAGCAAATGCCAAGCCAGTCCTAGGCCAAGGGCAGGATTTGCTCCCTGCTCCCGAGAGATAAAAGGGGCACACAACTCAGAAGACTTCCTGCTACTAGAATAGGATTTCAATTACAATGATTAGCACCGTTCATTTAGACTCCACAGCTGCACACAATCTATTGTGTTAGTGTGGATTTAAAGGAATAAAGGAGAACAGGGAAGTGGGGTGGATGCAATTCAGCCCAAATTGAAAAAGTCCTCCTGTAATTACAAGATTGGAGAATATCCACTGAGGGGATCAATAATGGGAATTCTAAGTGCTACTGTTTGCAGAGATTACAGTTTTCAAATCATTCCATCTTGGATTATAATTTTCTCTTTCACAGTCCTGTTGCGATAAGCAGTGATCTTGGCCCCACTTCCAGGTGGAGAGAAGTAGGCTGCGGGGCTGGACCAAAGTGAGGTCGGATCCAGGCATCTCTGGCTCTTTGTAATCATCTTCTATTGCGTGTAACAAATAACCACAAGTTTCACAGCTTCAAACAATGCTCATATATTATCTCACAGTGTAGATGGGTCAGGAGTCCAGGCATGACTTAGCTGGGTCTTCTACTCAGAGTCTCACAAGACTGCAGTCAAGGTATTGGCTGGGACAGGGGTCTCATATGAGGTTAGGGTCCTCTTTCAAGCTTATGTGGTTTTGGCAGAATTCACTTCTTTATAGCTGTAAGACTCAGCTCAGCTTGCTTCTTCAAGGTCAACAGGATAGTCTGATTTCTAGACCCTCTTTTAAACACCTCATCTGAGTATGTCAGGGCCACCAGGATAATCTCCCTTTTGATTATTTGGAGACCTTGAGTGGTGCAAACAGTTAATATGCTCAGCTGCTAACCAAGAGACTGGAGGTTGAAGTACACCTCAAGACACCTTGGAAGAAAGGCTTGGTGATCTATTTCCAGAAAATTAAGCCATTGAAAACCCTGTGGAGCACAGTTCTGCTTTGACACATATGAGGTCACCATGAATCGGAATGCTATTTCTTTTATTTTTATTAATTTAAAATTATTTTGTTGACAACCTTAGTTGCATCTGCAAAATCCCTTCACTCTTTCCATAATACATTGGTTAGAAGCAAGTTGAGGGTCCCACACACACTCAAAGGAGGGGGCTATGCAAGAGTGTGACTTGCTGGGGGCTGGAGACAAGATGGCATCCTGTTAACACACTCTATGCAATCCCTCTACAAAAGAAACACACACACACACACACACAAAAAAAAA
>NW_006921605.1:8280222-8282139 GCF_000298275.1 Orycteropus afer afer | reverse complement strand
GGACAGATCTGGAGTGAATTGAGGTGGGCAGAATATGACCTGGATCTGGGAGAGGGAAATACAGGGAAGCAGCTGAGATTCCCAGTGACACAGGTGACCACAGAGTGAGGAGGTAGCTGGTGAAGGGGACAAAACAACTCACTACTAGTGAACACTAGTCATTTGGATTCAGGGTCCACACAAAGGGCAAGGCCTGTGGGGTGGCAGTTGGAGACTCTGGACTCTGTGTGGTCCCCCACCTGATAGAGTCCAGGCAGGAACTGGATAACTGGCTGTACACACCCAGAAGTACACTGGACCCATGCCAGTGAATTGTGACCAGAGAGGTGTTTTCTCCATTTTCCCCACCACACCTTCCCAGTGATCAGGGATGAGCCCCCTTCTCAGCCCCACCAACCTGGTGGCCAGGGACACCCCCACCTGACAAGTTCCTTAGAGCACCTCCTCCCACCAGTAGCTTTATGCCCCAAGCAGACAGAGCCAGTGTCTGCAGATCTGCCTGCTTGTGCCTGTGTCATTGACACGTCTTGATTTCATAGAATGCGAGACATGTGCTCCCACAGCCTCTTCTGTTGGCCACTGCTACTGGAAGACCATAGCTACTTCAGCCCCCTTTTGTTCTTTTACCTTTTTCACTTTTCTTTTTTCCATCTTTTCTTCCTTTTTATTTGTTTATTATTCCCTCTTCTTCTCTTAATTTTGCCCACATTTCATCTCACCCATCTCCATTTATCCCTTTATTTTTCTTCCTGCCCCATCCAATATGGGGAGAGAAGGACATTAATTTTCCAGTAGTCAGCTATACCTACTACATCTACTGCCTACCACCTCACCCAAGGGCCAAACTCCACCACCCACTCCTGCACCACCAGATAGATCAATGAACAACACCTGCTCATCCAACCAGCAGCCCCCCTTCATGACCAATGTGATAGCTAGGGTTGTGTGTCAACTTGGCTGGACCATGATTCTGAGTGGTTAAGCAGTTGTGATGTGGTTATTCCCATGATGAGATCAGATATATGTTTTGAGCAGCCAATCCATTGAAAGGGAGTTTCCCTAGGGGTGTGGCCTGCTTCCAATATATATGGACATCCTGGGAAAATGAGAGACTCTCATCTGTGGATTTGGATCCTGTTGTGCTGCCTACAATTGTCCATGAGCAAAACCATCTACTGTTCAGCCTGATGATCTTGGATTCATCATCTGCTGGAGTCAACAGTCGGTATACTGCTTGCCAACCTTGAGTTCATCAGCCCCTGCAGCTGCACGAGTCATGAAAAACCTCCAGTCTGACATTTCATCCAGGAACTTGGGACTTGCCAGCTTCTACAAGTGTGTAAGCCATTTTCCTAAGATAAATTTATCTCTCTCTCTGTATATAAGCTTTATTGGTTTTGCTTCTCTAGAAGATCCAGCCTAACATAACCAACAAACATTCCCATCAGTTACCCCACCCACACAGGGACAGGTGAAGAATGCCCCAATGCTGCCAAACTAACAACCAAAGAAGCCTGCCTGACCAACCCAGGTGGATATAGCAAAACAAAAAGTCAAAGTGAAACAAACCAACCCATAATCAACAAATAAAAACAGCAACTCCAAAATGTCTTGAAGACAACAGACAACTTTAATTCAAACAAAGAAATAAACAAGACCTTGGGAGAAAGAACCACCAGGCCTGCTGACTCAGGACCATAGTATTAGGGGACACCAAACTCAATTAGCACGGCATAGTATTTAAAAATCTCGTTTCACAACCTACTTAGGGCAAGTAGTGACTGGGTCTTAAAAGGTTTCAAGTGGCCACCTAAGATGCAGCTAATGGTCTCCTCTCATCTGCAACTAAGAAGAGTGAAAAAAAAAAAATCAAAGGTATTTGGAAAAATTAGTCCAAAGATATGATGGACCTCAAAA
>NW_006921605.1:8278921-8279953 GCF_000298275.1 Orycteropus afer afer | reverse complement strand
AGTAGAAAGACTTACATGCAGAACATCCATCCGAGGGCAATGCACCCACATACTCTACAGAGATACACCCCTTGGAGCAATTGGCCATGGGACAATGGAGGGGCAGTATTCACATGGAGGGAAAGCTGGACAGACAGGAGTGCATAGTTAGGAAGGGCATGGGGGGGTATCACAGGGAAGGCAGGGGAGGAGAGTGGATTAGGGTTGGTGATGGTAATCAGGGTGTGAAATCAAATGCAAAAAAAAGAAAAAGAAAAAGGGCAAGATAGTGCAAGCAAGTGACCAAAATAAAGAACTAGGTAAACCTCCCTGAGGAAGAACAGGTAATAGAACTACCTGATAAATAATTCAATAGATAGATAGATAGATAGACAGACAGACAACTCTTCCAAGAGCTCAAGGAAACCACAAACAAAATCAAGAAAAACAGTGATAATGTCCTAGAAAAATTCAAGAAAACAATACAAGAGCAAAATGACAAAATAAATAGATAATTATAAATTAATAAATAAATAGCAATTAGAAAACTGGAAGATTAACACTAAAATTATTGAGATAGATAACACATTGGAAGAACAATGGTGTAGAATCAAATTGACTGAAGAACAGAACAGCCAATGAGAAGACAAATCCCTTGACACCAGTTTGTATGAGGAAAAATCAGGAAAAAAAAATGAAGAAAATCTAAGAATTATGTGAGACAATATCAAGAGGAATAATTTATGTCATTGAATTTCCAGAAGAGGAGGAGGCAAAAAAAAAAAAAACTAGAGAAAATTGTCAGAAACTTGCTAGCAGTAAACTTCCCTAATATCATGAAAAACTAAAAGATATCCATTCAAGAAGCTCAACAAACCCCATACAGGATAGACCCCAAAATAAAGATATATTATAATCAAACTTTACAAAACCAAAGACAAAGAAAGAATCTTGAAAGCAGCTAAGGAAAGACAAGATGTTGCCTACAAAGAGCAACAAGTAAGACTAAGCTCTGATTTCTCAGCAGAAACAGTTCAGGCAAGAATGTGATGG
>NW_006921605.1:8271075-8272217 GCF_000298275.1 Orycteropus afer afer | reverse complement strand
TTAATGAGGCAACCCTGCTCAGTGCTACTTTCATGGTTAATTCGTAATGATCTGGCCTTGTTCCTTGTGTTGAGCTTCTTTTTCATGATGTTGTAGATATTACTTAGGATTAGGTTCAGCTGAGCACGGAAACCCAAAATAACAGTGGAAATAAATAGAGATTAATTTTCCTTTCCCACTGTGGTCTGGATATAGGCAGCCTAGAGCGGGTCAGGAAACTCTGTTCTACACTATAATCATGGAATCCACCTTTTTTTCATGGTGTCCCACTGTGGCTGGCTTCCAAGTCTGAGATGGTTGCTGCAGCTCCAGCATCACCTTCATTTGTTGTTGCTATATGCCGTCGAGTCGGACCCGACTCATAGCGACCCCTCCTTGGGTTTCCAAGGCAGTATCTCTATGAAAGTAGATTGTCCCAGCTTCCTTCCAAGGAGTGGCTGGTGGATTTGAACCGCCAGCTTTCTGGTTAGCAGTCAAGTGCCTTAGGCACTATGCTACCAGAGCTCCTATCACCTTCATAGGCCAGCCAAAATGAAGAAAGAAAAGAAGGAGAACAGACACCCCCTCCCTTGAAGGGCCCTTCCCAAAGATTCTACACATCACTTCTCCTTACATCCCATTGCTATAAGTTAGTCATGTGGCCACAGATCACTGCAGGGGAAGGTGGGATATGTAGTTTTTATTCTGAATATCCCTGTACCATGGAAGAATGGGAGAGTGGATGTGGGGATTTCTGGCAATCTCTGTTCTAACTTCCCTCTGTCTGTCTTGTGTGTACGACCTGAGGGATGGGATATTTCTTTTGTATCCAAGTTCCTACCCTCAATTTCAATAGCTTGTCCATAGCTCTCTAGCCACTGATTTAACATGTTACTCATCCATTCTTTTCCTTACTCCTCAATCTACCCATTCACTCACTGTGTTCCACAGGAACAGACTTCATTCATTCATTCATTCATCTCTCAACAAATTCTCTATGCTTTGCACAGTGTTGGGTACGTGATCAGCATTAAAGACATGGGCCCTGCACTCAAGTTGCTCAAACTAGTAGGGAAAATAGCCAAGGAAATGTAGCAGTTTAGCAGCATGGGGTAGATGTTATGAGAATGTCCGAGGGTTTCTACACAAACACTGTGGGCCCT
>NW_006921605.1:8250957-8270705 GCF_000298275.1 Orycteropus afer afer | reverse complement strand
GTATCACTACGGAAGTAGATTGCCCAACCTTCCCTCCAAGGAGTGGCTGGTGGGTTTGAACAGCCAGCCTTCTGGTTAGCAGTCAAGTGCCTTAGGCGTTATGCCACCAGAGCTCCCCAGGCCCAGCCAGGAGCCCTGTTTTAAGGCAAGGTCAAGCCAGTTCCTACTCCCCACTTCTCAGTCACTGTGGACTAGCACTCCGGATGGGCAGAGTGGGATAGCAGTGGCGTGGCATTTAGCTACACAGTTCATTTTCATAACGACCTTCCCGTTTCCCCTCTCAGTCTCGCTTGTCAGTCTGTGACCATTAAATTCCTCATTAGCAAATGAGAGTTGGATGGGCTCATTAAGATGAGGGATCGCTCCAAGGTACAGCTGTCTGGGGATGAGCTCAAACACCACTCCTTCCTCTTTACTGGAAAATAGTACAGTCACATTCTGTGCATCTCTCTCCACGTCTGATACTAGACCCAAAGAGAGAGTGCCTGGGGTAATTCAGGGAACCAGCTTAAGGGGAGGCTGGGTCAGACTTCATATTAAAGCTCAGGAAGTCCCTGGCTGGTGCAAATGATTAACACGTTCTGCTGACCAAAAAGCTGGAAGTTTCAGTCCACCCAGGGGCACCTCAGGACAAAAACCAGCCACAGAAAACCTTACAGAATCCAGTTCTACTCTGGACCATGTGGAGGTGCTACAAGTTGGAGAAACTCAACAGCAACTGAGTACTGGTGAGGCTCAAGCTGAGTGTGATAGTCAATACTCTCCCTAAACTTATAAAATACTATTACAAGAAACCAAAGAGACCTCATAAATGGAAGACCATACATAATATACTCATGGATAGGAAGACTTAACATCACTAAAATGCCAGTACTACCCAAAGTGATCGACAGATATAAGGCAATCCCAATCCAGATTCCATTATCTTTTTAAAGAGATGGAAAAACTAACTACCAAATTTGTATGGAAAGAAAAGAGACTCCAGATCAGTAAAGCACTACTAAAGGAGAAAAAGAAAATAAGAGGCCTCACACTTCCCAATCTCAAAAACTGTTATACAGCTATGGTAGTTAAAACAGCCTGGTACTGGTACATGACAGACACATAGACCAATGGAACAGAACTGAGAACCCAGAAATAAATCCATGAATCAATGGACAACTGATCTTTGACAAAAACTCATTAAATGGAGAATATAGTCACTTAAATAAAAGGTGCTGGCAAAACTGGATACTCACTTTCAGAAAAATGAAACAGGACCCATATCTCACAGCATATGCAAAAACAAACTCAAGCTGGGTTGAAGACCTGAACATAAAACGTAAAACCATAAAGACCATCAAAGAGAACATAGGGACCAACCTAGGGGCCCTAATTCAGGGAATAAATACACTATTGAACATAAATAAAAACTCACAAACACTGGAAGAGAAAATAGATGAAAACAGATTGCTAGGTTTTTAGGAATCTCCTAAAAGTTAGAAACTTATGCACATCAAAAGATTTCACCAAAAGAGTGAAAAGAGAATCCACAGACTGGGAGGGAAAAAAAAATGGCAACGACACATTGGACAAGAGCTAATGTCTAAAATTTGTAGAAAATTCAACACCTTAACAACAAAAAGATGAATAATCCAATTTAAAAATGGGCAGAGGATATGAACAGACACTTCACCAAAGAAGACATTCAAGCACCTAACAAGCTCGTGAAGAAATGTTCATGATCATTAGCCATAAGAGAGATGCAAATCAAAACAACGAGATATCATCTCACCCCAGCACTAATAGCAAAGTCCAGAAAACAACAAATACTGGCAAGGGTGTAGAGAGACTGGAACCCTCATACATTGTCGGTGGGGCTGCAAAAAGGTATAACTGCTGTGGAAAATGGCACGGTGCTTCCTTAAAAAGCTGGAAATAGAAATGTCATTTGATTCAGCAATCCCTCTCCTAGGTATATACCCGAGGGAAATAAGAGCTGTGCCATGAACGGATGTCCATAGCAGCACTGTGCATGGCAGCAAAAACATGAAGCAAACTCAACACCCATCAATGGAGGAATGGAGCAACGAACTGTGGTTATCCGTGCAAAGGAATACTATGCAATGTTAAAGAACAATGATTGAGAAACGTCTCATAACATGGATGAACTTAGGCCATTATGCTGAGTGAATTGGTCAGTCACAAAAGGACAAATGTTGTATGAGACCACGATTGTAAAAAGTCAGCATTTCACAGAAGAAACACTGATGGTTAGCAGGGGTGGATGGGGAAGGGAGGGCAAACCACCAGGTAGAGGGCAGATACATAAGTAACTTGGGTGAAGGGAAAGGTCATAACCCCTTCCTAACTATGTCTCAGTCCACTTCTGCCATCTCATCTCCTACCCTCCCTCCCCACCTGCCCCTGCATTCGGCTGTGGCTTGTGGAACTGGCTTGGGCCAGCTCATGAAAGCTGCATGCCACATTTTCAAAGGCTTGCCAAGCCAGTTGACTTCACAATGGCAGCTTGAAATTGGCCATCGGTGAGAGTATTTACACCACAGGAATTGGCAAATGCTACAAATTAAAGCTTCCCCCCAACACAAAAAGCTTTTTTAAAAAACAAAAATACATTTTATTGAAATATAATTTATGTACAGCGAAATACAAAAAACTAAAGTGACATGGGTCAACACATTTTTTTTCAGTGTTTCCTCCCCTCCCCTCCCACCCCTGGTAACCAACAAAGAAGGATTCCTTCCATATATAAACCTTTCCTTGACTTTTTACAATAATGAACTAATACTATATTTGTCCTTCTGTGATTGATTTATTTCACTCAGCACAATGTCCTCCAAGTTCATCCACATGATGTGGTGTTTTGCAGATTCTACATTATTCTTCAGTGTTGCATAGTATTCCATTGTGTGTATTACCATAGTTTGGTTATCCAGTCTTCTGCTCATGGACACATAGGTTGTTTTCATCTATATGCTACTGTAAATACTATAAAGCTGTTTTTTTTTAATGTCTGCCAGCACAACCATGCCTGAAGGTCCCTGAGCACATCCTGTCCTCTCCTGCCTATCTCCCATCGTCATTCCTGATTCCCTCCGCCAGCTTCCCCTCCCCCTCCCTGGAATGTCTCCCTGGCCCCTCCTCTGCCTAATGAGAATCCAGTCATTTATTGAGACCCCCAGGATCAAGCCCCCAGCCCTGTTCTGTGCTACTGGAGTGTAGAGACCTCTCACCTTGACCTTCTGCCTAAAGGATGTTTGGTTGCCAAGTATATGAACCCATTCAGACCACCTAAAGAAAAAGGTAACCATGTCATTATCCAGGGGGGAAAAGCACAGGTGGTTCACGGGAACTCAAAGGTTGTCCAACAGCCGTTCTTTCTCCAGGACTGCATAGTCCTCACCTTCTGCTTACATATGCTCATGTATCTTCCCCAAAATAGTGCCCTTACCCCACAGTTTGCATGAATTCTCAGGCGAATCAGTGCAAACCCAAGGCCCCAAGCTCCAGTTCCAAACCCAGAATTGGCCTTGGTTGGTCCAACTATCTGAGGATAAGGGGTGGAGTCACACAGCCACTGTCTCCTCAGCAGGGGCTGTCAGACTACTCTGGGAGGGACAATAGGCAAAGCTAGGACTCTGGCTGGGACCCAGGCTCCAGGGCAATCTCCATGAGGACAGAGGCCATGTCCATTCACCTGTAGAGCCCCAGTCCTGGCACCCAGGACATGCTTCATAAATGCTTGTAGACTACAGTTTTGGTTCTATTTGGCAAGGCCAAGTTGACAACCAAATGCAGCCACTCCCCTCCAGTGCCCTCCCCAGGAGTCCAGGGCTGAAGACTTCATCTGCTGTAATTAACAAGCCAACTGTATCTGTCTTGCCTCGTTAATAGCAGATCAGCCTGTCAGGTAAGAGCTGAGGAGGAAGTCCTGAACAGGGAGGTAAAAGGTTTTGAGGAATTCAATGAGGAAACACTCCACACCCAGGTAATGGGGCATTCTTGTCCTCCAGTTACTGCTGTGTGACCTTGGGAAAGTCACTTACCCTCTCTGTGCTTCAGGGGCTCATTTGTAAAATGAGGATTGAGATCTTGCCTAATCAAAAGCTGTCATGAGGATTACTGGACATGGTCTGCATGAAGCAGGTGGTATGGGGCCTGACACAGAGTAGGTACTCAACACAGTGGTAGCTTTTGTGACCTTCTGAAACCACAGGACAGCAGGCTTCCTCCCCAAGTCTGGTGTGACTCCAGTCAGCCACACACAATGGCCCTCTTCCAAACCCTCCCAGGTCCCTGTTCTTAGAGAGTTAAGGCCAAGTTGACAACTAACTGCAGCCACTCCCCTCCACTGCCCTCCCCAGGAGGCTGAAGACTTCATCTGCTGTAATTAACAAGCCAGCTGCAACTGTCTTGCCCCGTTAATAGCAAATCAGCCTGTCAGGCAAGGGCTGAAGAGGAAGTTCTCAGCAGGGAGGTAAGAGAGGAGTGGACAGGGCCAGGGTCCCTCCACCCTGAGGCTGACACCTCCCAGAGGCCACATGCTAAGGGACAGGTGACAGAGCTGAAGGAACAGCCTGTGCCCACCTGGCCAGGTGACAGACAGCATGTGGGCTGGGGAGAGAGAGGGGAGGAGTCATCGCGTGGAGGTTCGGACTGTGGGGAACAGCCACTCCCTCAGGCAGCTGCTCAGGCCACTTAGGCCTGCACCCTTCCTTCTCCAAAGACTGCCATTTCTGCAACACGGAGCAGGGGGCTGCGGGTGAGCCCTGAGGGCGGCGGCAGTGGTTCCATGCATGGAGACCGCCAGCAGCTTGCCGCTTCCCTGCTGTGAGCAGACATCTCCTCCTGCCCCCCCCAGAATGGAGTCTCCCAGTTGCTCCTACTCGAGGCGACCCCATGTGTGTCCAAGTCGAACGGTGCCCCACAGGGTTTTCAATGACTGATGTTTTGAAAATAGATTGCCAGGCCTTTCTTCCAGAGCACCTCTGGGTAGATTCGAACCTCCAACCTTCCAGTTACCAACCAAGCACATTAACCGTTCGCACTACCCAGTAGTCCAAAGTCGTGCCACTTGTTTTTTCCTTACTGCCACATACCAGGGAGGAACACAGAAAGAAGAGAGAAGGGCATGGGAAGAGACTCAGGTCCCACCCTGTGTGGTGGGTCTGCTGGCCGCCAGGGCTGCACTGCTGGTCCGGTTCCTTCCCCGTGGCTCTGGCTTCTCCGTGGTCCTTTCCCTTCCACTGCCGTGCACGTGCACACAAGTTCAAAACAGTGACGTGTACACATGCGTATGGCACACACACACACACCCCCATGTGCCTGTGACGCGTACCGACAGCTGACTCTCCAGCCCCTGCTGGAGTCTTGGCAGCAGACAGGCACCGAGAGCTCTCCTTAGTCCTCCCACTGAGCGGGGCGCTGCATCACTCCGGTAATTGCTTTTGGAAACGCGGTCATCAGTTTAATTGGTAGCACTTGTCCTGGGCAATGTAACACAGCGAGGCAACCCCAGGATGCAGGAGCAGGTGGGCAGAGCGGGTGACTACCCAGCAGACGCAGGAGACCTGTGGGCGGAGCTGCTCTGTCTGCTGGCACCACCTAACCTGGAGGCTTGGCCTGGGGGACAGGAGGGAGGAGAGCAGGGCTCAGTCCTGGGGACTTCCCTGTCCTGGGACCGTGAAGGAGAGAGGTGACAGATCTGTCATACTAGGTCTTGAGACCACCTGAGGGCTGAGACGGAGGGGCTTCCTACTGTACTCGGTAAGTGGGTGGGCTGCTGCCTTCCACTGGCCCCTCCAGTCTGCTCCTCTACCCTTTCTACCTGCCCTGAAGGATGACCCCAGGAACTCACTGGGTTCAGCCAGTGGGTGCTGTGGCAGGAGATCTAAGGGAGAGAGGGGACAAAGGACTAGACGGGGAGGGGAAGAAGGAGAGCGAAATCAGGCTCTACATCTTGCCTCAGCCCCCACCAGCCCCCACACACACCCTCTCGGTTTTGGGGTCTGTGACGCCTTCTCCTCTCATCCCACAGGCCTGAGGTGGTAACAGAATCCCTGCTTCGCCACCATTGCCAGCCTGGAGCTCAGCCCTCCCTCCGCCTGCCCCGCCCTAGAAAGCCGTCCCTGATTAGAAATATCCTCAGATTCCCCCCTGCTCCTGTGCCTGTCTGCTGCCAGGACTCTGAGAAGGCGTTTGGGGAAGCAGACTTCCTCCTGGAACCAGAAACCTCTCACCCTCCACGCCCTGCCTCGCGGGGCCAGCCTGGTCTTCTCAGGCTTGTGCCCGGGCCACAGGGATCCTGCAGTAGTGGCCTAGGGCTGCTGTGACAAAGTCCCACAGACTGCGTGACCCATGACAGCAGAAACATACTGTCCTGCAGTTCTGGAGCTGAGTCCCAATCAAGCTGTCAGCTGGGCCACGGTGGAGGCATCTTCACAGGGCCGCCCTTCCTCTATCTGTCTCTTCTGTTTTACAAGGACACCACTCATAAAGGATTAGGCCCCACCCTCCTCCAGCATGACCCCATGTCACCCTAAATAGCATCTCCAATGGGTCACGTTCACAGGTACCGGGGCTAGGGCTTTGTCTTTCAGGAAGGACACGATTCAACCCAGAACAGAACCCCAAGCCCTGTACACACCCCAGGTGACAGGATGTGACCTGAGCTGGTCACCAGCTTCCAGGGACTCGTACCCGGCACTGGGGACCCGAGACCACTGCTGATGCTAGAGGTCCCCTGTCACCCACACGAGGACTCAGCAGGCCTGGAGACCCACAGACTTCATTCCCCAGCTCTCCGTGGTGTGGCCCCTCCCTCTGACCTGTCAAGGTGTTTATCTCCTGCCCCTGCCCCCTCCTCCTCCCCGTTTTTCATCTGAAGCATCCGGCTGGAGCCTCCGAAGGGGGAACTCGGCACGAATGCCTTAAATCGTGGACAGCTGTATTGATTTTGCCTCCCCCACAGCATGATACAAGATACATACAAGCCAACAGGCTGGGCCCCTGTCCTGTACTTTGAAGGGGATGTACCCCTTTTTTCCCCTTACTCTCATGTCCCCTCACCCTGCCCATGTTGATATGTAGGAGGGGTGCTGGTCCCTTCCACTCAAGATGGATGCTCCTCGGTCCCAAGGTTATTTTCCTCACTGCCGGGCGATATCATCGCATCCATCCTTCTTCCGGGAGCAGATTGGACACCCTAGAAGCAGTTCTTGGAGTTAAAGGGACCAGTGGCAGGAAGCAGGGGGGTTGAGGTGTCATTTGTCAGAACCAACAAGGCTGTCTGGGAGAGGAGGCCAGGCGGGCTTTCTCAGGGGTCCCCTCTGCCTGCCTCTCCAGGTCTGGGGGAGGGGGGACACTGGTCCCTCCAGGCCAGCTCCTCTTCCCAGGTTGCAGTTCCTTTCCTCCAACCCTTTGGCCACCTTTGCATTGGATTCACAGTCAATGAACAGTGCCGGAGCCAGCTGCTAGGCTAAGCAGTTTTCTGTTCCTCGGGTCTTTTGGCTTCTTACAACTGGGCAGCCGTAGACAGATGTGCAGACTGCGCACAATGGAACGGGTAGCTGAATGCCCCTCAACAGAATGGAGGCTTGGAGACAGCAAGAAACTTCGACAAGGTCTTTCCACCAGACACTGGGTGTGAACCCCATCTGCCGCCTCCTCCAGGAAGATGTTCTGGATTGATGTCACCCAGCCTGGTTGCTCCTTTATTCTTGTCCGTCCTGGGACTTACTTTCTGGGAGGCTTTGCATGGCCTGGCCGGCGGCCCTGATTGTGTTGGGTGGTTCTCAGGACAAAGCAACATTTAATGCTTCCTTACAAATCTGCATCAGTGTTATTTCTTCTTGGACGATTCCCTTGACCTGACCCCTCCCCATCCTGGATCAGACCCCCACGGCTCCCACCGGGTCCCACAGTGAGAAGGACTTTGCACACCTGTGGCCCTGCCTTGTCATTGTCTCCCCTTCAAGCCCATGAGTTCTTGAGATGGGGATAGGATCTTATTTCTGTAACTTGACCTGCCCAGGGCCCAGCTCAACGCTCGAGCAAGCAAAGATGTGATGAATGGATGTGGTCAGGACAGGGAAATACCAGCTCAGAGTTTGAGCTCTCTGGATCCATTTAATCAGTCAGCCAGCTGGGTGGGTGGGCCTTCTCCCACTCTACCCGACCCCCAACACGAGACTTCCCACTGGACAAGATACTCCAGTGCACTCTGGCCTGACGTCAGCTGCCCACCTGCCCCAGGTAAGAGAAGGCTGTTCCTAAGCTTCAAGGCCTTCTGGCTGGTGAGGCCTCAGTGGTGCTCACTGGTCCTGCTACAGCTGGCCACACCCCACCTTCCAAGCTTAGCTGCCCAGCAGACCCCTAACCAGAGGAAGCACCAAAAAAAAAAAAAAAAACAAGCCCGTTGCCATTGAGTGGATTCCAATTCACAGTGACCCCATTGGGTTTCCAAGGTGGTAAATCTTTACGGACGCAGGTTGCCCAGTCTTCCTTCCATGGAGTGGCTCATGGGTTTCTGGTTAGCAGTCAGATGCCTTAGGCACTATGCCACCACAGCTCCTAGAGGCAGCACAGGGAGATGTGATCCTCTGAGCAGCCAGGGAAAGGCTCTGAAACACTAGCTAGACGCAGATCTGGGTCAGTGAACACTCAGTGCAGACAGTGGCCTAGACGCAGGAGCACCTGGGCCGCAGGCAGAGAGGAGACCCTGCTACAACCAAGGTTTTGTCCTGTTCCAGTGATTCTCAGCCAAAAGCAAGTCTGACCCCCAGGGGACATTTGGCAATGTCTGGAGACTTTTGGGTTGTCACAACCGGGAGGGTGCTGGCATCTAGTGGGGAGAGGCCAGGGATATTGCTCAACATCCGCAATGCACAGCCCCCACCACACAGAACGACCCAGCCCTAAAGGTCAATGGTGTGGGGCGTGAGAGACTCTTGTTCACATGGGACCAGCCGTGCTGGGCAGCTTTCCGTGCAGCCGCCGGAAGAGTGTTAAACCTGTTTGCCCCTCAGCAGCACCCAGGGGTCTCACCATAGACTCTTGGGGCTGGGGGAAGGGGTAACCAGTATTCCCTGAGCCGCCATCTTGTGTTCCCAAAAAAGCACCAGCCCCGCACCTCGCAGCCTGCCTCCTCCCCTCCATCACTTTCCCCTCGCCGTTCACCAAGTTTAACAAGAGGAACTAAACACTCTCCCCCTGCCAGCTTAAAGCCTTTTACAAATAACTCCCTTTCCAAGGTGGTTTAAAACCCAGCCCTGCGGCAGCCAAACGCACGGGCCTCCGAGGGGTCTCCTGGTGATTACGTGAGGTGGCAGTTGGAAAGCACTCCGTCAGCTATGAAATACCACACAAATACTACACATAATTTACATATCCTCCTCTCAGCCTCCGTCAGCTATGAAGCACCACACAAATACTACACATAATTTATACATCCTCCTCTCAGCCTGAGATTTCAGGATACAGGGCAGAAAACAAACGAGTGGTTCCTTTGCCATTGCACTTCCAGCCAGGATCTGAGCGCCTCCTTGTGGCCACTGGTGGCCACTACACCCAGGGCAAACCAAATAAACTCGTTCCTTTTAAGTAGATTCCACTCCATGGGGGTCAAGTTAGAATGGTGCTCCACACCTGCAGCAGGCAGGAAAAAAAAAATCCAGTTGTCACCAAGTTGATTCCAACTCACAGCGACCCCGTGCGCTTCAGAGTAGAACTATGTTGATCTTCTGAGACCTCTGGGTGGATTTGAACCATCACTCTTCCAATTAGCAGCTGAGTACTTAACTGCTTGTACCATCCAGAGGAGTAGGGAAGGGTGTTATATTTGGATTATCTGGGAGGAAGCCAAGGATGGCACTAACTGATTTTAACTTTTCTAATTACCCCATTTAAGAAGAGTTGATGCTTTTGAGTCGTGGTGCTGGCGGAGAATGCTGAAAGTACCATGGACTGCTAAAAGAACTAACAGATCTGTCCTGGAGGAAGTGCAGCCAGAATGCTCCTTGGAAGCAAGAATGGCCAGACTTCGTCTCCCCTAGTTTGGTCATGTTGTAAGAAGGGACCATTCCCTGGAGAAGAATGTCATGCTTGGTAGGGTGGAGGGTCGACGAAAGAGGGGGAGGCCTTCAACGAGATGGATTGACACGGTGGCTGTGATGATGGGCTCAAGTATAGCAGGGATTGTGGGGCTGGCACGGGATCGGGCAGTGTTTCGTTCTGCTGTGCATGGGGTCGCTATGAGTCAGAAACGACTCAACAGCACTTAACAACAACAATAGTTACCCCATTTAAGATTCACAGCAGCCCTGTGGCAGAGGAGGGAGAGGTAGGATCGCACCCCCTCTTTGGAAACACGGAAAGTGGGGCTCAGGGGATCCCACCTAGTAAGCGAAGGGCAGAAGACAGGAACCCAGAGATAATGCATTAGTGCAAAAGGATACAGATTAAAATCCACCAAGGCAAGAGCTTGGGGGCAGAGTCCAGGAGCATGCCATCAGTGCAGCTTGTGGTCACCCTTTCCTGGTGGAGTCATGGACAATGCTGGATTCTCCCAGCCACAATGTGTGACGTGAACCGAGGGTTGCCAACCAGGGCAGCTCTCCAGAGCTTTGGTGTCCAGATGGTTTTTCCCAGAGCCCAGCTGGTGCCCGGCACAGGGCAGGTGTGCACAAAATGTTAGCTGAGTGAATGAATGAATTGAACAAGAGAAAAACTTGGGGGTTGCAAGGAGCCCTGATGACACAGTGGTTAAAGCACTCATCTGCTAACCAAAAGATCAGTGGTTGCAAACCAACACCCACTACACTGGAGAAAGATGTGCCGGTCTGCTTCTGTAAAGATGACAGCCTTGGAAACTCTATGGGGCAGCTCTACTTTGCCCCATAGGGTCACTTTGAGTTGGAATCAACTTGAGAGCAGTGGGTTTATTTTGGATGAGCTCTTTCAAGAGCCTTCAGAGCATGCCATGTATGTTACCACGCCTCTGTGCACCTGTGAGGTGGTCTACCTGTGGCTGCTAGTTTTTGACCAATCCTGGGCCTACTCTCAACATGCCCCTGAAGACAGAGAAGAGAGCATGAAACCAGGGTGGCCAGGGTGGAGCTTGTTGGAGGGAGGAGAGAGGGCTATGTGCCTTACCTCCTCCCCTCCATCACTTTCCCCTCCCCATTTACCAAGTTCAACAAGAGGGACTAAACACTCTCCCCCTGCCAGCTTAAAGCCTTTTACAAATAACTTCCTTTCCTAGCTCTCCTGCTCCTTGCTGAAGATGCAGCCAGGGCAGCCCTGGACCCAGCAGGAAGATGGATGCCCTGCACAGAGCTGTGTCTGAAGGAAGAGAATGCATCCTACAGCTGTGGACGTGGCCTTTAGCCACTTCTACCTGTCTGACCGCCCTGGTTGAGACCCTCCTCACTGGCCTCTTAGAGGGTCCAATAACCTGGACCCTTCCTGAGGCCGCCAGACCTGCACAGTCCAACCCATTCTACACACCTAACAGCCACAGGCACCATAACAGGTAAATTGGACCACACACTGCCCCTGCTCACTGGCCCCTCATCTCCTAAGGGATACATCCTAAGCCCCTTTGAGAGCTTTCCACATGTTGGAATGGCCAGGGAGGCTTATACGAAGGGCAGCAGCCTGGGCTCCTCTCTCAGAGATGCAGACAGTCTGGGGTGGAGCCCAGGAACCTGCAGATCCACAAGCTCCAGCGACGCTGATCAAAAGGTGCGGAAACAGGCTTGGAGAAAACTCCTCTTGTGTTTTTAGCTGTTTTTTTCCCTCCCTCTGGCAGCCCCTGAGACAGTGTTTCTGCAGCTCTTCGAAGGACAAGCCCTCTCCCAATTTCTGTTGCTCTGAAGGCAAGTGGTTCTGCCCCATCCATTTCCAACTGTCCCCAGGCTGCTGGATGTCACATGACGTTGGGGCTGATCTTCCTGTGAAGCTGGAAAGCACTCCTAGGGGATCCCCGCTTCCCCTGGTAGTAAGTGCAGCTGAGTTTGCGATTCCCTACCCTCTGGGCCTTGGGCTGCTGGCGAACCTTTGGTACTTGAACAAACTGCCTTTGCATTTTGTTGCTCTACAACTGGGAGCTCTTAAATCCTACAATTGAAGAGGGCGAACATCTGTTTCTCTGGGATTGCTGCCAAAAGGGAGAAGCAGCCCCTCTCTCTTTCCCGCCCAGTCCCTGTCCAGTCATTCCGCAGAGAGGAGAGACACCTGCAATTCACTCAACAGATATTTCTTGAGAACCTACTATGTGCCAGGCATATTCATCCATCCATCCCTCCAACTGTCCAGTCCTTCCTCCTTCCCCATCCATCTCTCCATTCATCCACTCAGTCTTCCATCCATCCATCCATCCCTCCATCCACCCATACATCCCTTCATCCCTTCCATCCAACCTTTCCATCCATCCATCCATTCATCCTTCCCTCCATCCATCCATCCGCCCAACCCCTCATCCATCCCTCCATCCATTCATCCTTCCCTCCATCCATTCATCACCTATTCATCCATCTATCCCTTCATACAGTGATCTCAGCGTCCAGTTTGAGAACCTACAATGCCAGCATTGAGCACCTACTATGGACACGAGTCCCACACTCCGAGAGTTCTCGACAGTATGCTGAACCCTGTCCCTGTTGACAGGAGAAGTCAGTACGGATGTATGAACCGTTCACACTGCCACACAGCTGTACTGAGAGTGGGGCACAAGGATCAGCTGAATGACTGACAAGTGCAGGATCCAGAGGTGGAGGGTCCTGCCTAGAGGAGGAGGGGTGGGAGCTGGGCTGTGAAGGGTGAGCAGCATGTGGAAGATAAGGAGACCAGCAGACCGAGGGCCTAGAGGTCAGAAGGTGCGCTACGTGGTAAGAGGCAGGTTGGCTTGGCTGGAAGGGTGGTTGCTTGTGACATAGAAAGGCCAGAAAGGCATCTGCCCGAGTCAGAGGGGTTTTGGCAAAGTCAGGCTGAGGAGACTGGGTATGTCCTTCTGAGGCCAGGGTGGCTGCATCCAGGATTGTCAGACTGAACCCAACCCTCACTGCCACCACCTTGTTGCTGTCGGGTCAACTCTGACTCATGGTGACCCCGTGTGCATCAAACTAGAACTGGGCTCCACAGGAATTTCAGTGGGCAATTTTTCCAACATAGATTGCCAGGCCCTTCTTCCAAGGTGCCTCTGGGTGGACTTCAATCCCCAACCTTTCAGTTAGCAGCTAAGCACATTAATCATTTGCACCCCAGGGACTCCTAAAATTAAGCTTCTACCAATTAACTTTTCCCACCGTTAAAACCCAGACACATCTAGAGTTGTAGAAACTTGGTTTGGCTGCTTTAAAAGGCTCTCTGACACAATTAAGGAGCCCTGGTGATGTAAGAAGGAGCTCTGGTGGTGCAATCGTTAAGGCATTTAGCTGCTATCTAAAAGGTCAGTGGTTCAAACCCACTAGCTGCTCCACAGAGGAAAAATGGGATAATCTGCTGCCACAACAATTTACAACCTTGGGAACCCAATGGGGGTTGCTGTAAGTCAGAATCAACTTGATGGCAGTGGGTTTGGGGGGTTGTTTTGGAGGGGGGGGTGATTAATAGCTAAGTACTTGGCTGCTAAATAAAAGGTCAGTGGTTCAAGTCCACCAGCCACTCTGAGGCAGAAAAGATCCGACAATCCGCTTCTGTACTGATTTTAGCCTAGGAAGCCCTATGGGGACATCCTCCTCTTAACTACAGGATCACTAGAAGTTGAAATCAGTTCGATGGCACACGACACATGCACAAGCACACACACTAATTCAATCAGGGTCTTCTGTGATCTCCCGGACGACAGGGACTGTTGGTGTATTGTCTCGTGTACCCCCAGCCCCCACAGGAAGGCGCTCAACCTGGACCTAATGAAGGAAGGACAGTGAGCCCCCAGACTCACCGTATCCTGTAATAATGAGCACAAAGCAATTACATCCTGTTGTGCAGTTATTAAGCCCTGGTGGCAGAAGTAGTTAAGCTCTCAGCTGCCACTCAGAAGGTCAATGGTTCAAACACACCAGCTGCTCTGAGGGAGAAAAATGAGGCAGCTTGCTTCCATAAAGACTTACAGCCTTGGAACCCTATGGGACAGTTCTGTCCTATACGGTCACCATGAATCCGAATCATCTTGATGGCATTAGGTTTGGTTTTGATTTGGGTGTGCTTCGTAAATTAGAAGGAAACAAATATAATAAAATGTAGACATTTGTAAAGAGGTTACAAATAAAAGTGGAGGATAAAAGATAAAATTGGTAACCACAGGCTTCCCAGAGCCTCCCTGTAAAGACATCTCTTTGCATCCATGATTAAAACAAAACCCAAATTCACTGCCATTGAGTCGATTCTGACTCATAGTGGCACCCTCTGGGCTTCTGAGGTGGTAAATCTTTATGGAAGTAGATTGCCCAGTCTTCCTTCTGCAGAGTGCCTGGTGGGTTTGAACAGCCAACCTTCTGGTTAGCAGTCAAATGCCTTAGGCACTATGTGCTCAAGCAAACAACACCAGGCATGGATGGATAGAGGCTGGAAGAACCAGAGAAGCAAAGCCAGCCAGCTTGTTGTGTGGGGGCTGGCCTGGGTGTCTGTGGGAGGCCTCATGAAGATGCGGTCAGGAGCTCGGGTGCGGAATTGGAAACCTGGGTTCCAATTCGTGACCTCTCCCAGCTCTGACCTTGGACAAGGTGCTTCAGGAGCCTGTGGTCTCCACAGCGTCGGGAAGATGCCATCACAAGAGCCTCCTCTCACAGGTGGGCCTCCTCTCACAGGTACTCAGAGGGGTAAGGTGCTCAGCTCAGAACCTGCTGAGGAAAGTGCTCGTAAAAGGCCAGCTACCGGAAATATTGGGAGCTCTGGTGGCGTAGTGCCTAAGGCACTTGACTGCTAACCAGAAGGCTGGAGGTTCAAACCCACCAGCCACTCCTCGGAAGGAAGGTTGGGCAATCTACTTCCGTAGTGATACTGCCCTGGAAACCCAAGGAGGGGTCACTATGAGTCCGGTCCAACTCTACGGCACATAACAACAACAACAATGCAAATATTCATTTATTTTTAATCTACACCAATGCTTCTCCCCCACCCCACCCCGACCTCTGGGAAGAGCCTTGTCTTACTGATGGGTCACTGTCAGGCAGTTCAAAGCCACCTTAGACCAACCCTAACCTTAACCCTAACCCTCATTTATGCCAGGAACTCTCCCTGCAGACACAGCGAGTAGTCTTAGCATGTTTATGTGCCGTCGAGTCGGACCCGACTCATAGCGACCTCTCCTTGGGTTTCCGAGGCAGTATCACTACGGAGGTAGATTGCCCCATCTTCCTTCCGAGGAGTGGCTAGTGGGTTTGAAGCGCCAGCCTTCTGGTTAGCAGTCCAGTGCTTTAGGCACTATGCTACCAGAGCTCTTAGCATACGTGTTGTCAACTTCTACACCAATTCTTAAAGAAATGGGAAAACCGTTTGAGTGGACGAAGGAAAGCACACGGGCCTGCTGAGCACCGCCCACTAGGTTTTGGTCGAGGAACCAGAAAGACAGGTGAGCAAGAGTCCAAACCGTAGAGAGGAGCGTTCTTCAGTTAAATGAGAAACTCTGTGGGGACGCCCACACACAGGTGTCATGAGGTAAGAGATAGTATTAGCTCCGCCAGCTGCATCTGAAATAAAACCTAGAAAAGCCAAGCTGGGGGTATAAGGGGAGCTGAAGTGGAGCTGGAAAGAAACGGAGTGGGAGGGGAGGAGGGAGGAGATGAAGAGGAAGCAAAGAAGGAAAGACGGAGAGTAGGAAGGAGAGACGACAGGCAAAAGCGGAAGAGTGGACAGGAAGCAGGTCTGTGGAGCTGCGCCATTACGCTAGACCCCCAAGCCGGCTGGGGTGCTGAAATGGGAAGGGTGAACGCCTACATGAATCTTGGCCTGCTGCAGAGACCGTAGCCGGTTTCCTCCGTGGGAGGGTTTAACTGACCGGAACCGGAAGTCTCGGTCTCTTCCCTCCTTGTCGCTTCAAGCTCTTTTCTGTGAGTGTCTCCGGAGGTACTCGGGGACGAGGGAATAATCCGGGGCAATCGTCGGCTGGGTGAAACTTGGGGCCCTCAGACCTGGACCGGGGGTGCGGGGAAGGAAGGTGGGGTGCGATGGGTCCGGTATTTTGGAGGGAGAGAGGGAGGGGAAGCGGAGTCACTGTCGGTCTCCACGCTCTGTTAATGCCGGGGAATGTCTTTCTCTCAGGTGCCGGTCCGCGCCCGCTTCCTTGTGCCCTTCGTCGCCATGGTGAGTACGACTCCTGCCTAGAACCTCCGGGAAGGGGTGCGGGGCCCGGGAGCCAGGGCAGGATGGGCTTCCCTGGTCTCCGGAGGCCCAAGAGAGGTGGGGGACTTAACCGTCACCAGAGAAAGTGCGTTTCAGCTGCATAGTGTGTGATCTTAGCTGTGTGGCTCTCTGAAACGGCGAGACTAAAGAGAGGTAACAAGATCAAGGGTTGCCAGGGGATGAGAGGTGGCCCACAGGGCGTTTTTAAGGCCGCGAAACGAGTCTGCGTGGTTCTGCGATGGTGGATACAGGGCGTTTATCCGTTGGTCAGAACGTAGAACTGGGCATAGAACAAGCGTGACCTCCAAACTGAGGTTGAATTGTTTGTAGTGTGTGGATACTGGTTCGTCCAGCAGTGGATTCCAACACGCCAACCACCACCGGCCACTACTCTCTTGTGCATGAGGCCCCGGTCAGTTGGAGTCGGCTGACGACGGGTCCGTAACCGCTGCCTACCCCGGTGCCCGCTGTTATGACGGCAGAGAGCGTTCGGAAACTTGGCTCTGCTCAGTTTTTCTTGTCAACCTGACGCTGCTCTAAAAAAAAGTCATTCTCTTTGTTTTTTTAAAGAGCTCATCCCAGCAGTTAATTCTCTAATCCTTTTGTGTTGCAGCCTCGCAAAATTGAGGAAATCAAGGACTTTCTGCTCACTGCCAGGCGGAAGGATGCCAAATGTGAGTGTCCCTGTTGTGTCCCTGACCTGGGAACCTCTCCTGAGAGTACCTTTCCCAGGATGTCAGTCAGGACGGTTGTTGTCACTGTTCACAGCAGGAAGAGTGAAGACTTTCTTAGCTCATGGCAGTGTCTTGAAGACGCTTTCCAGTTCATTCTCATTGTGTCGTGTATACAGTAGGTGCTCTCTGCATGGAAGACTTAGTGGATGAGAGTCTGGAAACATCCCATGAACACGGAGTTAGTGCTACACGTGGACTGGGGCAGTCCTTGCTCACAGTGTACCGTCTCCTGAGTGATTTCATTTATATACGTTACTGTCTCCAAGCCTGAAAGTTAAAAAAAGAAGAAGAAAGCTAGCGATTTCTAGTGGCGTAGTGCCTAAGGCATTTGACTGCTAACCAAAAGGCTGATGGTTCAAACCTACCAGCCACTCCTAGAAGGAAGACTGGGCAGTCTACTTCTGTAGTGATCAAAAAAACCCAAACTAAACTCAACAGCCATCGAACAACACCTCCTTGGGTTTCCAAGGCCACCAGGGTTCCTTCTGTAGAGGTACTGCCTTAGAAACCCAAGGAGGGGACCAGGCAGTGTTTGGTGCTGCTGTACATAGGACTGCTCGCTGTGTGTTGGAGATGACTCAGCGGCACCTAACAATGAAAGTAGCCTATCACTAAACAGAAAAAGAAGTGATAGATCAAAAACCTTAAACAGCAGGCTGCCCACACTTTATCATTTTTTTACACCAAGCAGGGGAGGGGGTCTGAGGGGGTTTGAGAGTGTAAGATCCAGCTTGA
Organism: Orycteropus afer afer; assembly: GCF_000298275.1. Taxonomy (NCBI): domain Eukaryota; kingdom Metazoa; phylum Chordata; class Mammalia; order Tubulidentata; family Orycteropodidae; genus Orycteropus; species Orycteropus afer. The sequence continues at coordinate 8,252,895 of NW_006921605.1, read as the reverse complement.
TTACCCTGCTCTTTCTTTTTTTTATTCCTTTTCTTTTTTCCCCTGCTGCCCCAGCTTTCTACTTCCTTTCCCTCAGGTTTGTTGTAAAGAGAACATCAGATAATTTTTGAAAGTAGAACAGCATTGGGCTGATGTCCTAAGGTGGGCTCAGGTCTGGCTAAGAGAAGCTGTTTCTAGTGCTCTGTGCCAGTGGTAGGACCACACAGTGAGGTGTAGACCAACCCTTGGAAGCCATCCAGAGGGATGTGAAATGGGGGTGGAAGACGGTCGTGTTTGTGTCCCCACTGCCTGAACCAGGCTATTGACTCTCGTACAACTACCATCTGCCCTGGCTGATGTGAGGGTCCCAGGTGTGTGCTCTGGGTCTCATCATGCTTCACAGAGATGGGATTACCTTGTCCGTTTGAGGTCAGACCTCACAGTATGTCAATTGCCTGGCTCAGATCTCACTCACCAGTCTCCTTCCATTTAAAATGAAGTCTGTCTTGTGGTGATTGGTGTGAGGATCGAGTCAGATGATCTTGAAGCTCTTAGCACAATGAATAAATGATACCAGTATCCATCAGATTCATTGGACTTAGTTTTTCTGGGCACCTCCTTTGTAATAAGCCCAGTTTCTAGACTGTGTTGTCTGGGAGGGCAGGATTGTGGTCCCCTGGGCATAGACATAGTAGGGTGTTCATTAAGTGCGTTGTTTATATCCTGCCTTACCAGTGTTCATCTTAGTCTGTAGAGTGACAGCTGCTGGGCCACCAACATAGGTGGGTGGCTTAGTTGTCTAGGGCTTCTGTAACAGACGTACCACAGGGAGGTGGCTTTAACAAACAAATGGATCCCCTCACAGTTGAAGCTGGAAGTGTGGATTCAGGGCACCAGCTCTAGAAGAAGGCCCTCTCCCCTCTCCCCTCTCCCCTCTCCCTTCTCCCTTCTCCCTCTAATACTAACCTCCCAAACCACTAGGAATTGTGCCTGGGTTGACACATTTGGAGGACCTGGTTCAGGCTATGATAGATGGCCTGAATGAATGCCCAGTTTTCTGATTTGTTAGAAACTTGACTCTGGGCAGCCAGGGCCTCAGGCAGGCTCAGCCACAGCACTCCTGCCTCTTAGGATGGGCCTTGTCCCTTTAGTGGCTCTGGGCAGAAATACAGTTATAGCTGGTGACTGCATGGTAGTCAGGTGCTACTTCTGGGAGGTGCTAGAAGTTGTGTGTGGCGTCTGCTTAGGTGCTGGCATCAAGAGCTCATGGCCAGTCATTAAACCTACTGCTGTGGGGTCAGTTCTGACTCAACAGCAACCCTCGTAGCCTTTCCAAGGCTGTCATCTTGACAGAAGCAGCCTCCCTCATCTTTCTCCTGCAGAACGGCTGGTGGGTTTGAACCGATGACCTTTTCGTTAGCTGAATGTTTTAACCATTGTGTCAGAGGCCACCTGTTTTTCTGCTGACAATTCGCTGCTTCTGTAACAAGTTCTTGGCAATGTCTGGGGTCTTTTTTAAGAATGGGTTTGACGAGGCTGTGTCGGGAAGTGGGTGTCTCCTAGCAGCTGTGCCCCTGCTGGCAGGTAGAAGTACGGCAGGTACGGACTGGGTTTGGTTGGGTTGGTTTAGGGACTCCTCTGAGCTGTGGTCTCCAGATTGAATTTGGCAGCAGTAAAGAACCCAGAAAGTGGGCCTGGCAGTGAGTTTTCTAGGAAAAGCTTTGGTGCGTGCTTGCATCCCTGCTGGCGTGTCCAGTGGGGAGGGCCCCTGAAGGACGAGTGCAGCCCTAATGCCCTGGAATGCCTGGCCCACGAACAGCCTTCAGCCATTGTTAAAAATAAGGAAGATTCCCAGTTGTAGTGTTCAGGTACCAAACGCCTGCCTTGGAAGCATAAACCAGTGAAGACTGGGTATGCCCCAGGCCCTTAAATGCTGATAAAGGAGCTCTGGTGGAGTAG
>NW_006921605.1:8221829-8228544 GCF_000298275.1 Orycteropus afer afer | reverse complement strand
ATGGGGTCGCTATGAGTCGGAAACGACTCGACGGCACTTAACAACAACAACAACAACAAGCAATTCTGTTTGAAGAAAATGTTAAGTTTCCAGAAAAAGTTTGAGCCCCTGTTGACACTAACGCAGTGCTTCCCAGACTTTGCGCCTGCTGCCCAGCCGACCCTGACCCATGGTGACCCCACGTGTCAGAGGACAGCTGCACTCCCTGGCGTTTCCAGTGGCTGCTTTGTCAGAAGTCTGTTGCCAGGCCTTCGTTCTGAGCCACCTGCAGGTGAACTCCAACCCCCAACCTTTGGGTTAGCAGCGGAGCACTTTAACCACATGCCCTGCCCAGAGGCTCTGACTCCCGGGGACCCGTCCACAGTGCAGTTCTGATTGTCCCGGCCTGCAGTGGGCCTTGAGAGTCCCTGTGTCTAACACGCTGAACTGAATTGTGTGCGTGCTGTCTGGTGGATTCCGACTCACGGCGACCCCGTGTAACAGGAGAACTGCCCCACAGGGTTTCCTAAGTCAGCGGTTCAAACCCACCAGCTGCTTCGTGGGAGGAAGATGAGGAAATCTACTTCCGTAAAGATTTACAGCCTTGGAAACCAGTGGAGGTCGCTATGAGCTGGAATCGGCTCGATGGCAGTGGGTTTTTTTTTTTTTTTCCCGATCTTTACAGAAGCAGACTGCCAGGGCATTTCTTCCGTGGTGTCAGGACTACCTGCCTGACCTTCAGTTAGTAGCCAAGTGCTTAACCAGTGCTCCAACAGGGCTCCCTTCCTTTCACTTTGAATAGAGAGACTGCAGTCTGTTCATCCGTCCCGCCCCCCATCCCCCCATCCCTAATCCATCTTGGCCTCCTTTGCTTGGCCGGGGGCTGCGGGGGTCCTCCAGGGAGGGGCTGGGGGCTGGAAGGCAAGCACATAGATCCCGTTGTCTCACTAGGGCAGGGAACTCCTGGGGTCTGTCCCCAACAAGCTATGCTGACCACTGTCCAGGATGGAGGGAATACATCTCAGCCCCTCTGCCACAGTGTGAGGACGTCAGCAGGTGAAGGCTCAGCTCCCCTGGCCCTGTCTTCCCAGCTGCTTGGAGGCTGAGTTGGGGTGGGGAGGCATGCTCCCAGCAACACCTGTGACACACTTACCCAGCTGGAGGTGAAAGCTAAGTTTGGAGTCAGATTCCTCTGCCCACGCCATGAGCCTTCGCTCTGCCCTCTCCTGGGCTGCCCACAATCCCTGAGACTCAGAAGCCCATGGGTCCAGGGTGACCATCCCCAAACCAGGTGGGGGGAAGCAGTAGAGCGGTCACTTCAGGGGTCTGCTCGAGCAGTCACAGGGGAGGGTGATTCCAGTGGGTGCCCTCACCACCCTGCGCTGCTCCCAGAAAACGGCCCTGGGGCCTTGGTACTGCAGCTCCCACCCCCACCTGTTCTTCAGAGCTCTGTGTGTGCCGTGTTTGCGTGTGTGGGTCGTGTTTGCATGTGTGTGTGAGTGTGGACTCCTGCACAATATTGTCTCCCCTCGACTGGAAGGGTCCCAGAGCTTCCTTTCCTCAGTCAATTGCCACCACCTGTCAAAGGGGACCCCAAAGCAGGCTCCCCTCCTGACAGCCCAGAGTGGAGCCCTGGGGGCCTTGGCCCTCAGCCACTTGGGTGGCGAGGGTCACGAGGAATGGGTAAAGGCTGTCGGCTGTCAGCTCAGGAACCTGGTTTAGAGCCAGGTCCAGCCCTCATTGTCGGCCACCAAATCTGATGCCAACTGGTGTCCATCTGGCTGAATCAAGAGATTAGAGAGCAAGGGGGAGGGGACACTGGGCTTCCTGCTACGTCGACAGTGGCTCCCAGAGAGGCTAGGTGACCTGCGAAAGGGGCTGTTCCCCAGGGCACAGGCCACGGACACCTCATGGCCCTTGAAATTCTGGGCTGGCTGCCCCTTGGCACCTGGGGCTCAGCTGTCCCTGTCACTCTCCGGGCACATCCTGATGGATACCCACCACCTAGAACAAGACTCTGGGCATTCTGGGCATAGAATGATGACCCGGGATAATGAGACCCTTTGCACAGGTAACGCCCTTGGCTGCTACCCAAAAGGTTGGCCTCAGAAGATAGGCCTAGCAGTCTGCGTCCTTTAAATCAGCCATTGAAAACCATATGGAGCCTAGTTCTACTCATGGGTTGCCATGAGTTGGGGTCAACTTGATAGCACCTGGTTTTGATTTGCACGAAGGTGGCTACTCGAGGCCCTGTTGCAGGTCCCACACAAAGTCCCAGGCATCCTGCTCAGCCCATCTTCCTCAGGAGATCTCGGGATGTCCCTCTCCTCGAAGGTCTTCCCTGGGGTGCTTCTGTCTTCCCCTGGAAGCAGTTCCTCACCCACGTCCTCACTGTCACCTGGTGGTTCCTGCCTTGTTCCGTGGGCTGCTCTGAGCTGTTCGTCCAACGGGGCCTAGGCCTATACCTGCATCCAGGTGTGGGGCCAGAAACCTGGGGCCAGCAGTTCACAGCTCCTTGCCCCACATCCCACTCAGCTCGTTGCCAAGGCCAGCCACAAGTCCTTATGCTCTAGTCTAAGCCCATCCCCGTGCCCACCCAGTACCCAAGTGTGGGACACTTGTTTACAGAGTGGGAGCTCGAATCACAGAAGACGGGAAGGACGGAGAGAAGGCGGGATGGTATCTTGGTTATTATCTAGGTCAAATGTCACCGAAATACCACAAGTGGATGGCTTGAGAGAACAAACACGGACTCTCTCTCGGTTCAGAAGGCTCCAAGTCCGAGTTCAGGGCGCTGGTTCCAGGGGAAGGCTCTCTCTCTGCCAGGGGGTGGAGTGGGGTTAGATCCTTGTCTCGGCGTTTATGGTTCCTTGTCTCCAATCTTCATATCTTCACATGGCATCTCCCCACCACCCTGGTTTGTGCCTGTTCCTATGTCTGCTACTGCCTGTAGGTGTGCAGGATCAGGCTTGGGACACACCCTACACTGACGATACCTCATTAGTAGAATGAAAGCCCAATTTCCAGATAGGATCATATCCACAGATGTGTTGCTGTTAGGAGCCTTGATGTCTCAGTACTTCAAAGTTCTCGCTGCTAACTAAAAGGTAAGTGGTTCGAACCCACCAGCTGCTCCACTGGAGAAAGATGTGGCAATCTTCAGGAAAGATTACAGGCTTGGAAACCCTATGGGCTGTACTACTATGTCCTATGAGGTTGCAATGAGTTGGAATCAACTCAAAGCAATGGGTTTAGTATGAACGTGATTGCAACTCATGGCAACCCTGTCGGACAGAGTAGAACTGCCTCAGGGTCTTCTAGGCTGTAATCTCTATGGAAGCAGGTCACCAAGTTTTTCTCCTGAAGAGCCTGTGGGAGAGTTTGAACCACAGACCTTGCACTTGGCAGCTGAGTGATTAAGCACTGCTCCATCAGGGCACCTTATCCACCAGTGAAAACCAGACCAAACTCACTGCCATCGAGTCAATTCTGACTCATAGCAACCCCCTTTGGGTTTCCAAGGCAGTAAATCTTTACAAAAGTAGATTACCCAGTCTTCTTTCTGTGGAGTGGCTGGTGGGTTTGAACTGCTAACTTCTGGTTAGCAGTCAGACGCCTTAGACACTACGCCACCAGAGCTCCTTATCTGCAGGTATAGGGGTTAGGATTTTAACGTATTTTGGAAGGCATAATTCAGTCCATTGAGTGAGCTCTGGTAGTGTAATGCCTAAGGCACTTGACTGCTAACTAGAAGTTTGAGGGTTCAAACCCACCAGCCACTCCTCGGAAGGAAGGTTGGGCAATCTACAGCTATAGAGATACCGCCTCAGAAACCCAAGGAGGGGTTGCTATGAGTCAGGTCCGACTCAACAGCACATAACAACAACAACAACAACAACAATTCAGTCCATTACAGGTGGTAACAGACATACAGCTGTTCCTATTCCCACACCCCCTGGTAGGGTACTTCTGGGCCACCATGCACAGGTGCTTCCAGCATCGCCCCTGCTGGATCGGGGTGCTGACACCAGGCCTCTCTCCTCTCAGTCGCTGCTGTTCCTGGGGCTGGTGGCCGCCGTGGGCCTGGCACTGAACCTCATCTTCCTTGCGGTTTACCTGGTCTGCTTGTGCTGCTGCCGGAGAGACGATGGGACACAGAGCAAGCAGCGCAGCTCCTGCCGCGTCACCTGGACGGCTGTGGTGGCCGGGCTCATCTGCTGGTGAGTGTCCGTCTGGGTGGGCCTGGGGCGTGGGGCGCAAGTCAGCTAAGGCCTAGGGGCAGCCTCAGCAGACATGCTACAGTTCAAATGTGAACTTGCCTGGGCCCCCTTGGTGAGCCAGCCGCTGTAACGGTGGGTGACATCCCTTCTTTCCCTGACAAGCCTCAAGTAGCCACACCCTCCTGACCAACTCCAGGCACCTCAATGGGAGAACTTGTCCCTAGAGCAGATACTGTCCCTTTTCTTGCCAAGCAATGGCAATCAGGTGCTGGGGGCCCCTGAAGGACTACCAGCCCAGCCCCTGCCTTCAAGTGGGCTTGTCCAGGCAGAGAGCTCCCTGAGAAACTGATCGGAGAGCATTCCCGGACAGTGGGCACTCGTGTGCCCTGCCCCCTCCCAGCTGCCACCCTGGGCCAGTGAGGTCAGAGGGAAGCCTGACTCCAGCCCCTTTACTTCCGTCTTCACCCGAGATCAGCAGCTGTTAGTGCCATCCGCTTGCTCTTAGCGTTCAATGAGAAGGTGAGGGGTCCTGACTGCCAGGCACCCCATCTGGGAAGAAGAGGTCCCCATAACCATACAGAGCTGTTGCAGGTTGTTTGTTTTGGTATCTGCAGAGCCTTTTCTTCTAGTGTCACTCTTGGGGTGTGGTGGCCCTCTGTGGTTAGAGGGCCTCACTCCCAAATGTCTGTTGCGGTGACAATCCAGAGTGGGACCTGTCACCCTGCCCCCGGCAGCAGAGCTGAGCGGGAACGGGGCCTTGAACCTGGGCATACTGGCGCTGAGTTCTCAGCCCAGAGGGGCTCCTCTCATTCACCTGGCCGTCATCGCCATCCTGCCTGGGGTGTAAGGATCATTCTAGCCAGAGACGGGGGAGAGCCTGAAGCTGTGTTTCAGGGGTGATGAAGCACTGAGCACATGCTGGGGTCCAGGCTTAAATAACAAACACAGAGGGTCCGACTCCAGCTGGGAGTTCAAAGATGAGTGTGATTCCCGACAGAGGGGAACTCCTGCCAAGTTCTAATGATGTTAAAAATTGAGGAGCCTAAATTCCTAGATAGGTTGAAAAAATACATATATACATATACATACATATGCAGAAATCAAAGATTATTGGTGGTTACCAGGGGTAGGAGGGAGGAGGAAAGGGGAAGCTTTTGTTTGCGGGGCATTGAGTTTATGGAAATGGTGGTGGAGTATTTTGGAAAGGGACAGCAGTAATGGTGGCACAACATGAAAAATGTCATCAGTGTCCCTGAGCTGTAAATGGGGAAGTTGTTACGTTGGCAAATGTCTTGTGTATGTTTTCACCACAATAAAAGTAACAGCAACACAAGAGCCCTGTTGAGAGTTCACAGTGCAGGCTGTCAGGGCAGCCTGGGGCTTGTGCTGGCCATGGACGGTGGGCAAGAGGACAGGATGGCTGTGATGATGGGCCGGATGGGGAGGGAAGAGAGCTGCTGGAGAGGTTTCTGGCTTGAGCCCCTGCATAGAAGATGTGGTTCACCCACAGAGGGTGGGGTCTGGCAGAGAACCTGACAAGGGAGAAGATCACAGATTAAATTTAAGATGCTTTTGAAACCTTCAAACGGAAATGTCGAGGATGCTAATGGAAGCACAGGGCTGGAGTTACCACTTCAGGAGTCTCTGAGTAGACGATGTGGAGGCCGTGGGTCCAGGGAAGATCTGCCCAAGGAGGAGCAAAGGGTGAGGACAGAAGAGGATCTAGGGTTAAGCCTTGAGGAAGTACACCACATCCCGGCCAGGTCACAGGGGGTGAGCCGACAAAGGAGACGGGACAGGAAGGCTGGAGGGAAACCACAAGGTCACAGGATCTGGGGATGGGGGCAGGGGTTTTAGGGAGAGTTGCACTGTCCAGTGTCATGAGCAGCCAGGTACGATGGAGGATGGAAAGTTCCATCAGATTGAATGGCCTGGAGGTCATTGGTCACTGTCATGGATTGAAATGTGTTCCTTTCACAGTGTGTCAGCTTGGCTGGGCCCTGACTTTCAGTGGTTGGCAGTTATGCAGTGATGTCATTTGGTAGGTTATGTAATGATGCAATCATCCCCTGTGATGTGATCTGATATATCAGCCAATATGCTGTAACGGAATAAAGGTCGGATGCAACACCCTTACTCAGGTCACAGCCCTGATCCCATGTAAGAGGAGTTTCCCTGGGGTGTGGCCTGCGTCACCTTTAATCTTACAGGAGAGAGAAGTGAGGGAAAAGGGGGGACCTCAGTACCACCAAGAAAGAAGAGCCGGGAGCAGAACATGGCCTTTGGACCTGGGGTTTCTGTGCTAAGAACCTCCTAGACCCAGGGCAAGGTTGGTGCCAAGACACATGGAGCTCTCCAAGCAATGCCAGACCACAGATGTTGGAGCCTCCCAATTCATTTATTTTGTCTTTGGACCCAGAGTGCTCTTCAACCTGCACAGGCAGGGCTAGTAGCATAGGAGAGGGCTGAGAGGGACCCTCATTGAACTGCCAGGGTGATTTCTGGCCCTGGAAGAC
>NW_006921605.1:8215028-8221209 GCF_000298275.1 Orycteropus afer afer | reverse complement strand
ATACTTTAAAGAGGTCTTTTGCAGCACATTTGCCCTGTGCAATACATCATTTGATTTCTTGACTGCTGCTTCTGTGAGTATTGATTATCGATCTAAGTAAAATGAAATCCTTGACAACTTCAATCTTTTCTCCATTTATCGTGATGTTGCTGATTGGTCCAGTTGTGAGAGTTTTTGTTTTCTTTATATTGAGGTGTAATCCATACTGCAGGCTGTAGTCTTTGATCTTCATCAGTTCATGCTTCAAGTCTTCTTCACTTTGAGCAAGCAAGACTGTGTCATCTGTGTATCATGGGTTGTCAGGGAGACTGATAGGAGACCCTTATCCCTGTGTAGAGTCCCCAGAAAACACTGGGTCATGAAGCAGGTAATTAGAGGAGAAAGTTACAAACACAAGAGCCAGCAAAAGGTCTTTTTCAGATCATAATACAATAGCTTTCTCTTTGAATGAAGTTACAAAATGGAGGATCAAGGGAATATAGTCAACTTAATATACTAAAATTTCAGGTGGGGATTTGATAAAGTTCTTCACGGTATTCCTATGGCCTAAATGGAGAAATACAGGCTGGATGAGGGTGCAGTTCAGTGGATTCAAAGCTGATTGGACAATCCTTGCTGAATCCAAAGGATTCAAAGCGGTTGGACAACCCCTGCTGAATCCAAAGAACACTGTGGATCTCAAACACTGTGTTTGTGGCTTATGTCTCTTGTCTGTGTTTGTGTCTAATCTATGTGTACGTCTTTGTCTAGTCTACATCTACAGTCTGTGTTTGTCCTGCAATGTTGCTGTTGTCACTGGGTGCCATTGAGTCTGTTTTGACTCATAGCGACCCTACATACAATAGAAGAAATACTGGCCTGTCCTACCCCATCCTTACAGTCCTTGCTGTACTTGAGCCCATTGTTGCAACCACTGTGTCACTTTATCTCATGGAGGGTCTTCCTTTTTTTCACGGACCCTCTACTTTACCAAACATGTTGTCCTTCTTCAGGGACTAGTCCCTCCTGGTAACATGTCTGAAGTACATGAGATGAAGTCTTGCCATCCTCGTATCCAAGGAGCATTCTAGATGTACATCTTCCAGGACAGATTAGTTCATTCTTCTGCCGGTCCATGGTGTATTCAGCATTCTTTGCTAGCACCATAATTCAGCTGCATCAGTTCGTCTTTGGATCTGTGTCTATTCTACGTCTTGTCTGTGACTGTGTCTACTCTGGGTCTAGTCAGTGTATATGAACATACACACACAGGAAAGGAAACACATAGGAACCTTGTTTTAAAATGCATGTTCCCAGGCCACCCAATGCAATGGGTTCAGGGCAGAATCCATTTATCCACCCCTTTCTAACAGGGACCACGGGTGATCCTGTCCTGCGGTCCGTGGACCACTCCCTGAGAAACACTAAGTTAGGGGCTGAGGGCACCTGGAAGGAGGTCTCTTAATAGTCTTCCAGAGGACTCCATCCTAGATCCCCTCTTATAAAAAAAAGAGCATGTGTGTGTTCATTGCTGTCCTCCACAATTGAGTGCTGAATGAACACCCAGGAGGCTGATTGATAAATCTTCCGGTGACCCCAAGTCGTGTGGCTCAGATGAAATACAGTGATGGCAGAGTCAAGACTTGAGGTGCTTGGTTCAGCCAGGAATGTTGGACTGCAGCCAACTAGAGGGAATTTAACAGAGAGAGGTTGAAAGTTCTGCTTTTGGTTTAAAAAAAATCAATACAGTGCTAGAGGCTGGAAGAAAGATGGGCTTCATAGCAGTTCATGGGAAGAAATCCGGGCAGTTCGTGGACCACAAGGTTGGGGGCGGGGACACCCACAGGCCATGTTCATGTGGTCCTCAGGCATCACTCATTAGCCCCCTGTGCTCGGAGCTTGATAGACAGCCTCACACCGAGGCCAAGAGTAAGAGGGATGCTGGCCAGCTCCAGAGAGTTTGAGCCTGGAGGCTGGTGATGAGGTCAGGAAGGTCTGGAGACCTTACCCAGAAGAAGGACACATGGGGAAACTTGAGCAGCGGGAGAGTGTGGGGGCCACACCAGAGCTCTGACGTATGCGAGGCGTCTTCTGGGCTGCCCCAGTGCATGAGTTAAGGAGGTGGACTGCAACAGCTCGTTATGAGAAGGAACTTTCCAACAGCTGGAATCTCTCTAATAGCTGGAACAGCTGCCCCATGAGGGGCCTGGAGGAGAAGGGGGTAAAAGGTAAGGAATGGAGAGGGGGAATCCCCCGTTCCTGGAGGTGTCAGGAGAGACCCAGTAGGGTACCAGGCATGTGGTGTCACTAGGTGTCTGTGGTTCCCAAGCCTACCTGTGTGTCAGAATCACCTGGGAGCTGGTGAAAAGTACGGGTTCCACTCAGACCTGCCGCATCAGCGTCTCTAAGCCCAGGACCCATTACCTTTTGGAGCCACTAGACTAGAGAGCAGTAGTATTTTCCTGTTACCTAAATGAAACATGCTCTGGAGCGAGTGGACCGGCTTCTGGGGCCCAGCTGGCTCCTGCCACGTGGTTTTGTTGTGCTCCATCCCCATTACCCCACCTGCCAAAAGTTTAGCCATCATTCCTGCCCCCCTAAGAAAGCGTTCGCAGCTGAAGTGACTACCCTGCCCCCCTCTGCTGCCACTGCTAACCTTTGTCCGGGATCTTGCTTGTAGTGCTGCGGTCGGCATTGGCTTCTATGGAAACAGAGAGACCAACGATGGGGTGTACCAGCTGATCTACTCCTTGGACAATGCCAACCACACCTTCTCTGGGATCGATGCTGTGGTAAGGCTCGTGGGCAGCTGGCAGGGCCTGGCCACAGCCCAGGAGGACAGTGCAGCCAGAACAAGAGCCCCATGCAGGCCCCCGCCAGTGGCAGCCCCAACACTGAGGCCTGTGTGATGCTGGGTGGGCAGACACCCCTCTGGGCCACAGTGTTCACTGCCAGGAGTGAACGGGCGCTTTCTGCTTCCCCAGCTGAGAGCAGTGGCGGGGGCAGGAGGGGTGGACTAAAGAGAGGGAGGGTGGAGATGGCAGCGGCAGTGGCACCAGCAGGATCGAATCCCGTCATCTTCAGGAGGAGCAGGGCAGGTTCCCGTTTGCCAGAAGAGATTTGGGTGGAGCACCCCTTGAGCACAGCCTGAAAGCCAAACCTGGCTCCAGCCTGAAGCCCCAGTGAAAAACCTCTGGGCTGGCCGAGCAGCCTCAGGCCAGAGGCTTTCTCAAAGGCTGACCTCAGCCCCGATGCATGTCGCCTGCACTGTAAGCTATGGGATCCCCTGAACTGGCTTTCTGGCCACCCCTGTGCTACCCTGGTGCTGCGTTGGAGGCGAGGCTTTGGTAGAAATGGTGAAGGGCAGCTTGCAGGGACGCTAGTCCTTGGCCATGCATGCTGTTCCCAGGTCCTCTTTGGACCAGGACCCCAGCACCAGCCCTTTGCATCCAGCATCCTCAGCCCTGGCTTTTGCTGAAAGAGGATTTGACCTGCTCTGAGCCCACCCCTCCAGCTCCCATAAGCTGCTCTGAGGTTTTAACCTCTTAGTCCACTGCACTGGTGGCTCGCCTGAAAGATACAGGCTAGCTCTGGCCCCAAGAGCCCTTCCTGGGATTGAGGGTCAGGTGCAGAGCGGGGGCAGGTCTCCCATATCCTCTGGGACCCACTGTCCACCCTGGAAGATGGAGGGCTGGTGTCCCAAAGTGCGGATGCTGGGCTGGTATAGCACCAGGGGCGAGGGCAGGGTGGCTGGGATGGAGGAACGGTGAGGGATAGTCTCAGGGTATCCCAGTGGGTATCACCCGGCCTGGCCAGCGGGAACTCACCCCCTGGGCATCTCCACCAGTGTCCGAGTTCCCAGTAAACAAGGTAAGCACGGGCTTACCTGTGCTTACTTATTGATCCATAGTGAACAGTTCCACATTCTCACCTCATTATAGTTTCTGCTTCTGGGTGTGGCTGGCATCTGTGTCTCGCAACCTCACAACACCGTCCTACAGAATCAAAGCCTCTTTTCCAATTTACAATCCCTGACAGGGACGGAGACCCAGGAAGTAAGGTCAATTGTTCATTATAGATTAGTAAGTAAGCACAAGTAAGCCCGTGCTTGCCTTGCTTATTGGGTAATCCGTCCCTGATCCCCACCCATGTCTGGGCCCTGGGAGGGTGGGGCTCCATGGTTGCTGCTCTCTGGGTTCTGTCTGTATCCCCCACTTCTCCCACCCACCGCTGCCAGAACCCTGGTGGAGAAGCTTAGCCCGGGGGGCGAGTCCTCTGACTGGGGAGGCCCCAGGGCCATGACCTTCACTGGCTGATTTGTGACAGTGATGGAGGTGGTCCTCATCTAACCAAACCTGTTGCCGACTCAGTTCCAACTGATGGCGGCCCCCTGAGCCACTCAGTGGGTTTTCTCGGCTGTAGATTGCCAAGCTTTTATTCCATGGCACTTCTGGGTAGGTTTAAACTGCCAACCTTTAGGCTGGTAGCCGAGCTTAAACCTTTCGCACCTCCCCAGGGACTGAGAGAGAGAGAGAGAGAGAGAGAGAGAGAGAGAGAGAGAAACTCCCAGAGCTGCTGGGATGGGAGATGGTGAGAGCTTGGAGTCGTTATCCCCTGGGGTGAGAATTATGCAGGACTAGCTGGGATTGAGACCCCCAGGCCAGGCCTTTCCGTAGATCCAGCCCCTTGCTGCCCACGTGCTGGTGCCAGTGATTCAGCTGGCCCTGGGCGAGCCCCTGAACCCTCAGTGTCTTAGCTTTCTCAGCTGCCCCTGAAGCCTGGCCCTGTGTGTTTGTGCTGCTCTTACTAGTGGCCGTGTGGGTCCCCTCAGGGTCACCCTCATTGAGCCTGCAGCAAGCCTGTGGCAGCCAGAGACAAAGAAACCATCATGCAAGCAGGGGAAGGTTCTGTGCCAACTTTGAAAGCTAGTGTGTTTTAGAGGAAAGCCTGGAACCAAAGTCTTAATCCTATTTTTCCCCACCCCTTACCTTCCTGAAGGAGCTGGTAACGTAGTGGTTAAAGCACTGGGCTGCTACCCAAAAGGTTGGTCATTTGAACGCACCAGCCGCTCCGTGGGAGAAAGATGAGGCAGTCAGTTCCATAGAGATGACAGCTTTGGAAGCCCTATGGGCGATTCTGCTCTGCCCTCTAGGGTCACTGTGAGCTGGAATCGACTCCACAGCACAGAACAACGGATGCAGCTGGTCAGGGACCCACTTTGAGAACCAGCTGTATCCTGTGGGTCCGCAGCTTCCACTGTCTGCCTCCTCCTTAACCCTGCCCTGGCCGAGGAGCCAGACTCTTCATCTCCTCAGAGCTACTGTTTCTCTGTGGGAGAAAGGCGGACTCCACCTTTGGGGGTTCCAGCTATGTCTCCCTGCTGTGTACTCCAGCTGTGTACTGGAACCCCTAAGGAAGAGGGGAGGGGAAAGCTGTGAGTGGGTCAGCTTTGTGGCTGTGATTTCCGTTCCTTTGTTCTGCGTCCCGTGGGAAGACATCAGGAGGAAAGAACCAGGCTGACAGGTGTCAGTGTCTTTTGCTTTTTCAAGTTGAAGTTTAAGAAGCAAAAAAGTTAAAAAATGGGGAGCTAGGGAAGGAGAAAAAAGTGATCTTATGGGAAGAATTTAAAGATAATTTTCAGAGCCCTTTGCTCTAAAGTTTATTGGATACACAGATCAGTCACTGTCTGGTTGATTCCCATGGGTGTCAGAGTGGAACTGTGCACCCCGGGGTTTCTGTGACTGGTTTTTGAAAGGCAATCACCAGGCCTTTCTTCCGGGGCACCTCGGGGCGGACAGTAGTGACATTTGTATCACAGGGTTGCAAGCCCTTCACCCACATTATTGAATCTAGAAGGAAAGTTGATTGGGATGACATTTGGTTACTAGAGGAGCCCTAGGAGTCCTGGTGGTGTGGTGGGTAAGGCATTTGGCTGCTAACCAGAAGGTTAGCAGTTCAAACCCACCAGCTGCTCTGTGAGAGGATGATGAGGCAATCTACTTCCATACAGATTTATGGCCTTGGAAACCCGAGGGGCTTGCTATGAGCCAGAATTGACTGGATGGCAGTGAGTTTCATTTTTTGAGAGAGGAGCCCTGGTGGCACAGTGGTTGAGTGCTCGACTGCTCAGCGAGGGTCGGCTTCACTGGACAAAGACCTGGCACTCTCTCCCATAAACATCTGCAGCCTTGGAAACCCTGTG
>NW_006921605.1:8207992-8214408 GCF_000298275.1 Orycteropus afer afer | reverse complement strand
CTCACACAGCGAGCCTGGGGTTTGCTGCCAGGACTGTTATCTCCTCGGCCTCGCTACCAAGCCATCTCTGTGGCATGTTTATCGTCCTTCCTGGACTATGGGAGCTGAAGGCTGCCGGGTGAGGATTAGCACCCCCGCACGCCCGTTGTGCACCTTGCTTGAGCGTCAGTGCAGAACAACAAAGCCTTTCTTTCCCTTGCAGTCAATTTGCAGGACCTGTGCAGGCTCAGGGGAGACACGCCGGGGTTTCTGGGCTGTCCCCTGGCCCTGCAGGAAGCCGGGGCTGGATGGCTTGAAAGCACTTTTCTGCCACTGAGCCCTGGGAGGCCCTGGTGAGGCAGACAGTTAATGCGCTCAGCTGCTACCAAAAGGTTGGAGAGTCTAGTCCAGCCAAAGGTCACTCGGCAGAAAGTCCTGGTGATCTGCTTCTGAACAGTCAGCCATTGAAGCACAGCTCCACTCTGCACGTGGCGTCGTCTTGAGTTGGAATCAACTCAGTGGCAGTTGGTTTGGTTACTTGGCTTGGGGCCTATAGATTCCTGCTTCATTCATCAAAATGCCACCTTTCTCAGAATCCTGTGGTCTAAGCCCCACCTGGTGTGCCTTGTTAAGGACAGTCACAGCCATTGTCCCTTCCACCCCTCTTTCAAAAGACAGGAGCTTCCTTCAGGGTCCACTCAGCTCCAAGCCTGTAAGACCCAGCCGAGGGACAGGAACGTGCTCACCCACCTGGCAGGACAGACACCTGGGGGCACCCAAGCGTGCAGAGAGGGCTGTGGCTTCCTCCTACTGTCTTCAGAGGGGGAACCGGATCCATCTGTTAGTTCAGAGCCGGTGGCTGTACTTCACCTCTGAGTTGTCGCAAGCTCTACAACAAAGCCTCTGTTTAGAAACCCTTCTGTGGAGATGAAAGATCAGGGGGCAACAGAGGAAGTTCTATTTAAACAGGTTATTCCTCGTTCTAAAAATGAACTCATCACCCAAAGAGTTTAAAGTTGTAAGAAAATTTTCAAGGGAAAAAAAAAATTATTGTATGTGTTTCCCCATCTGGGTCACCCTTTGTAGTAAGATGCTGGAATTTGGAACCTAGGCCCTGGTTAGGGTCTGGCCCCTGCCTTGAGGGCTGTGAGGGGCTAGGTGCGAGACAGGCCCCCTGCCTCTGCCCTTCCCGGGGCGGCAGCCTCCGAGCTCTTTGGGGTTGGAGGCGGGGGGTCATTTCATTCATACCCGAACAAACCTCTTGTCCCCTCACTTCCTCCCACCCGGAGGGCCACCTTTACCACACCCCTATCCCTGCCCAGGTGTCTGGAATCACCCAGAAGATGCATCTGGACTTGGAGCAGCACCTGGCCCGGCTCAATGAGATCTTCGCGGCCCGCGGTGACTACATTCAGACTCTGAAGTTCATGCAGCAGATGGCTGGTAATATCATGACCCAGCTCTCGAGACTGCCTGTGTGGAGGGACGTCACCACCGAGCTGACCGAAGTGGCCAACGAGACCAGCTATGTGGAATACTACAGGTGAAGGGCCTTGTGAGGCAGGGGGAGGGGGAGGGGTGCGCCAGCCTGCCCCACCCACGCCTGCCCCACCCACGCCTGCACGTGGGGCTCAGGCTGAGAAGCGCTCCTGTTGTTGGTAGGTGGTCAGCTCCGACTCCCGGCAGTCCCACCGTGCAAAGCGGAACTGTGCTCAGTAGGGCTTCTGTGGCTGTGACCTTTCGGAAGCAGATATCCAGGCCTTTCTTCAGAGGCACCTCTGGGTATTCAGATCACCAACCCTTCAGCTGCTAGTTAGGTGCTTAACCACTTACACACCCAGAGACCTGAAGTGCCCTTACCGCATCTTTTGCCATCGACTTAATCCCAACTCACAGCAACCCTGCAGAACGGAATAGAGCTGCCCCCAGGGATTCCGAGGTGGTAATCTTTATGGGAACACATCACCAGGTCTTTTCTCCCATAGAGCAGCTGATAGATTTGAACCAATGACTTCTTGCTTAGCAGCTGAGGGCTTAAGCCACCGAGTGGAAATCAGAAAACATGAGCATTTGTGAGGTTGAGTGGTGGGCGTGTAGAGCAGCCCCGTGATACTATAGACTGGTGTCCCATGGAGGGCAGTAACTGCCCGGATCCCAGTGCTGAAAAAGCCCTGGCCTCGCGGCAGCTCCTTGCTCCTCCGAGGTCAGCCTTCCCCACAGCTGGAGCTACGTAAAGCACTTCCTGGGTTCCCTGGCTGCCTGGGTTTATGAAGAGTGTGTGATGCAGTGTAAAGACAGAGTAGGCACAGACAGGTTACTAGGTCTATGTCAGTAACAAGGGGCCTAGGTCAAGACGGCTGCAGCGCTGGGGTCTCAGCAGCTGCAGACTTGGCCTTGGGTGCAGAGCCTGCAGAGCAGTGGCTGCTTTGCCTGCCTGGAGCCTCCCTGGGTGGTACCTTGTAGCAAGCCATCATGCCCCCAAACCCACTTATGTCATCCTGAGCAATGAGGGGATGCCCGGCCCCTCCCCACCTTTAGCAACTCGTACCTCAGTCAGCTAAGCTTAGGGGTCTACTTATGTCTCCCTAGCCTCCCTGTCTTGCAAACCTTACCCTGGTGAAGGTACTGAATGGTCAACCCAGGGGCCAGCAGCCCTCCCTCCATGTGCAGGCTCTAGTGGGGGTCACTCTGCAGACAGTGGTCTTGGCCTTGGGTGGCTCCCAGCCTGATGGTGACATGCACCTAAGGAGTGCCCAGTTTGCGCACCCAGGGCACCTAGCATAGCGCTGAGCACAAACAGGCACTGGGCTAGAAGGAGTAACCGAGTCAGAGAGAGAAAAACATGGCCTATTAGTTGGCTCTTCAAACCATTGAACAGGGCCAGGGCCTTTACTGGCAACGCTGCACATTCACTGTGGCTTTCTGGATTTGTATTCACCTATCCGGCCCCACCCCAGGAGGTCACTGCTGGACTGATACTGAGTCCAGATTAAGTGCTCTTGATGGTCTCTGGCCAGGGACCTTCCCACCCCAGGAGAGACGTCCTCTCTGTCTGAGGTTCTCAGACTTGAGCAAGTGTCAGAATCACTTTACAGAAGCAAAGCCCAAACCAAACCCACTGCCGTGGAGTTGACTCTGACCGACAGCACCCCTGTAGGACAGTAGACCTGTCCCGTATGGTTTCCAAGGCTTCTTGACAGAGGCCAAGTGCCACAGCTTTCTTCTGAGGAACGGCTGGTGGTTTGAACTGTAGACCATTCAGTTAGCAGCCCCCACTGTGCCACCAGGGCTCCTTGAATCACTGGTGGGCTTGTTAAGGCAAATCACTGGGCCCCACTCCAAGGTGCTAGCAGCAGTGCTGAGGTTTGCATTTCTAGCAAGTTCCCAGGTGATGCTGATGCTGCAGGTCAGGAACCCCTTTGAGAACCACTGCTGTGTCCCATCAGACAGCAGTCCACCATCTTCCTGGTCCTCCCTAGCCTTATCCTGGCCTAACAAAACCAGACCAAACCCATGGCCATTAGGTCGTTTATGACTCACAGCAGCCCTTTAGCCATAGCCCTGGCCTGGGAGGCCACACTGCTGTGCTGTCACAAGGTAGGAGATGGCAGGGCCTGGAGCTCACTGACCCGAGGCCCTGGCGGGAGCTCCCCATCCTCTGTCCCCAGGCCCTCCTGCCCTGCACCTCCAAGACGCCATGGAGAGTCCTGACGGGAACCTCAGCCCAACGTCCCGCTCAGTGGGTGTGCCTTTGTAAAGATTTCTCTCAAGTGGTAGAAAGAAGCTGCACATGTTAAGGGCTGTCTGTGACCCTGCGACTCAAAACAGTGGTACCTGGTCGTCCTGTGCCACGTGGGCTAGTCATTGCCTGAGCCTGTGATATCTCTGCCATTTGAGGGACGGAGGGATAAGAACCAAGTGTCCCTTTTGACCCTCTCATTCTCTGGGTGCATCTGACATTGGACCATGTACATTTTAGGGCTGAGTGTAGGCATTTGAAGGAGCTGTGGTGGTGTAGTGGGTAAGACACTTGGCTGTTGACCAAAAAAAAGGTCAGTGGTTCAAACCTACCAGCTGCTCTGCAGGAGGAAGATGAGACAGTGTACTTCTGTAAAGATTTATAGCCTTGAAAACCCAATGGTGGTTGCTAGGAGTCAGAATCAACTCGACAGCAGTGGGTTTTGTAAGTGTTTATGTGGGTTTCAGGAAGCTCTGGTAGCATAGTGCCTAAGGCACTTGGCTGCTAACCAGAAGGCTGGCAGTTCAAACCCACCAGCCACTCTTCAGAAGGAAGGTTGGGCAATCTACTTCTGTAGTGATACCGCCTGAGAAACCCAAGGAGGGGTCGCTATGAGTCGGGTCCGACTTGACAGCACATAACAGCAACATGTGGATTTCATTAAAAGCAGGAGACGTGGTAATTGCACAGTGGCTGTTTCCCTGTGGGTGCTTGAGGGGGGCCCCTGTGACTCCCCTACCCCAGCTCCTCACCCTTTATTCAGGTTGAAGCAGAGCAGGTCTGCCCCAGGTGTGGCTCCTGAAAAGCGAGGCTGTTCTGTGCCTCGAGTGTTTCTCACTCTCTCTCTCACCTGAGCCGCTTTAGAATCAAGGCTTCTTGTCCAGAGCTAACCAGGCTTCGGGGCTAGGACAGCACCCCATCCTGGCTTGCTGGACGGTTCTTAAGCATACCCATCCAGCTTCGTACTTCCGCGCAAGGGTTAAAGCCAGGGGACAGCTAACCTCCGAAGGCTTTGCACTCCAAGGCAGTAAGACGTGTGCACGGGTCATATCAGCCCAGGGCTGGATGAGGGAGGGGCCGTGGGAGTGAGGGCAGAGCGGCTGGTGAGAGCCAAGTCCTTGGTTAGAAAGCCACGTGCAGCCATCGCCCAGCTCCCCTGGGAAAAGCAGAGCTCGTTCCAGGAACCCGTTACAGCAGGAGGCTGCAGAGAAACATTGAGACATCACAGGCAAAGTGGATTAGACAGAGTCCTAACTGAATTTCCTGCTGATGTTAAGAGTAGAGGAGAGGGGAAAAAGGCATCTTTGGGTTTGGAACATGAAGCCGGGATGTTGAGAAGAGCCTCTCACTGGCTGCGACCCTGGTGGGAGAGCTTTCAATGGAGAGCCCGCAAACTCTGGAATGGGCTCAGTGTTCCAGTCTGTAGAATGGGTTTCTAATATGAGCTGGTCCCCGAGGCTCCATCCAGCTCTGATTCTGTTCATAAGAAAACTGCTTGTTGGTGGCCTCCTTGGAGTGGAGACGGTCTGCTGTTTCCTCGAAGCCCCCAACTCCTTTCCTGGGAAGCCCAGATGTCCACAGTGGGCGCTGCCCTGCCCAGTGCTGGGGGTGAGGATTTTGGTTAGGCCTCTTGGCGTGAAGCCTCATATCATATTAAGGCAGAGAGAACCTGTTGGAGGTGCTGGGCGGGTTCCAGCTTGCTCCCTTCTCCTCCGGCCTCTTTGTTGAGTTCTTTCAGTGCTAGACCACTCCCCGCCCATCGTCCAGAGTCTCTCTCGCCTGCTTTAGGGTGTTGTTGGATGCTGTCAAGTCAGCCTGACTCGTAGTGGCCCTGTGTGCAACGGGACAAAGCACTGCCGGGTCCCGCCCCATCCCCCCAGTCCTTGCCATGCTTGAGCCCATCGTTGTAGCCACGGTGTCAGGCCATCTTGTTGAGGACCTTCCCCTTTTTCTCTGACCCTCCCCTTTACCCAGCATGACATCCTTCTGCAGGGACTGGTCCCTTCTGACCACATGACCAACGTAGGTGAGACCAAGTGTGGCCACCCTCGCTTCCGAGAGCATTCCGGCTACTCTTCTTCTAGGATAGATTTGTTCATTGTTCTGGCTGATTGTTCAGTTTTTGGCATTCTTCACCAAAACCACAATACAGAGGCATCAACTCTTCTTCGGTCTTCCTTTAGGGTGTTAGGAAGCAGAAAGCCATTGTTGAGAGGAGGGAAGGGGTCAAAGAATTTATTTGGCTCTTGAATCAAGAGAGATCATGATCAAAAGACTTCCCTCCTTTGTGACTGGGGGAAGTGGCCTGTCTCGACCTCCACTCCATTCAGCCCCTCCTCAGAGTGGCCCACCCAACAGGGCAGTGGAAGGAGCAGCTAGATAAGGCTGCCCAGGGTTGGAGGTGTCCTTCAGATTCTCTTTGGAAGGAAAAGGGAGACAGTTTGTCTAGGATCTTCTCAGTGCCTTGGGCTTAGTCTTCCTCATTCTTCAGCCTGACTTGGGAGAAGCCAGAGAGGAGGGACTTACCACCCTTCTGTGAGACTTCATGTTGACCAGGGGTGCTTGGGTGGTGGCGTGGTTAAGGCATTTGGCTGCTAACCAAAAGATCAGTGGTTCAAACCCACCAGCTGCTCAGCAGGAGAAAGATGAGGCAGTCTGCTTCCGTAAAGATTTACTGCCTTGGAAACCCTATAGGGCA
>NW_006921605.1:8202936-8206209 GCF_000298275.1 Orycteropus afer afer | reverse complement strand
CTGACTCATAGCAACCCCTCCTTGGGTTTCCGAGGCAGTATCACTACAGAAGTAGATTGCCCAACCTTCCTTCTGAGGAGTGGCTGGTGGATTTGAACCCCCAGCCTTCTGGTTAGCAGTCAAGTGCCTTAGGCACTGCACCACTCAAGCTCCCACAGGTTTAGAGCAGTACCACTGTACTCTGATATGGGAGCCCTGGTGGTGCAATGGTTAAGCACTCAGCTGCCAAGTGAAAGGTCAGCGGCTTGAACCCACCCAACAACTTTGCAGGAGAAGAGATCTGGTGATCTGCTCCCACAATAAAGATTACAGCCTGTCTCAAAGGTTTTCAAACTTTTGAGGTATCAGAAACACACAGAGGGCTTGTTAAAACACCCCGTGACTGGGCCCACCTCCAAGGTGTCTGATTCAGTGGAGCTGGGCCTGGGCTGAGAAGTTGCTTTGCTAGCAAGTTCACAGGTGGGCCGGCCGCTGCGAAGGAGCCCCAGGGCACAGTGGTTAAGCGCTGGGCTGCTAAGTGAAAGGTCAGTGGTTTGAACCCACCAGTGGCTCTGTGGGAGAGAAGACCTGGCAATTTGCTCCCATAGAGCTCACAGCCTAGGAAGTCCTTTGGGGCAGCTCTGCTCTCTCCTATCTGGTCCCTGTGGGCCCCATTAACATACAGAGGAACCTTCTATTTGCAAGCAGGGTCACATTCAGGGGTACAGGGGTTAGGACTTCTTCAGCATGACTTTAGGGGGGAACACGATTCATTCCATCCATAACTGGTGCAGGCCAGAGAAGGGTGGGGCCGGAAGCCTGGAGGCTGGGCATGCTGCGGTCAGTGCCCTGGGCTAACACAAACACCATCCTCTGGGCTTCCCTGGTGCCAAGCTCGCATGGGCACAAATGTTGGTGGCAGTGAACTGAAATGTCCGGAGTGGTGGATCCCACGGAGCTGGAAGGACAAGACAGGGCCCTGGGGAATCCAGGTATAGATTTTGGCAAAGGAGCAGATATTTCAGGGGCCTTTCCTGGATCTGCGGATATACATGTCCTACCTTGCCTGGCTCCAAAACTGTTCCAGAAGCAAAGGGACCATGTCCAAGGACATGCCTGCTGGGAGATTCCAGAGACAGTCGAGACCTGAACCATCCAGTATGGTAGCCACCAGCCACATGTAGCTGTTAGATTCACACTGATCAGAATTAAATTGTCCAAGCCACATTGCAAGCTCTCAAAGGCCACACGTAAGTAGAGGCTCCTGAATTGGGCAGCACAGACGCAGAACCTGTCTGTCCCTGACGGAAGTTGTATTATAGGCTGGTGCTGGCTTGGACACTCAGGCAGGAGGTGAAGGCGGGGAGTGGCAGAGCTCCTTCATCCAGGCAGAAGTGAGGTGGGGCCCAGAAGACCCTTCAGACAGTGCACATAGGGTCTGGCTGAGCTGCTGGTGCTGGCTGCAGCAGTTTGTTGTCATGAAGGGTCAGCGGCCTGGGGGACAGCTCTCCGACTCTGCAGAGGGCAGCAGGCGGGACTCTGCCTTGCACCCCTTCCCACAGGTGGCTCTCCTACCTGCTGCTGTTCCTCCTGGACGTGGTCATCTGCCTTATCGCCTGCCTGGGGCTGGCCAAGCGTTCCAGGTGTCTGCTGGCCACGTGAGTACCCTGCCCCTGGGCCTTCTGGGAAAATGTTAGAGAGGGACAGAAAGGGGAGGGGCTGGCGAGGCCCAGAGGGTGGGGGCCAGGACAGCCAGGCAGTCAGAGCTCAGTCAGAGCTGCCTCCTGTCGTCTGCTCAGCCTCCAGCAAGGAGAGACAGCAGCCACAGCTTGCCATCTGGAGACCAAGAGGTCAGCAGGGACCAAACTGATCTGCACACACACACGCACACTACACACGTACATGTACGCACACACACACTGTGCTAACTCTGTTGAGCAGCTGAAGAAATGTGGCCCAAGCGTTAGAACATCTCGCCTTTCTCACCTGCTCTCTCCCTTCTTCTCAGCTCCCACCCTCCCAGCTGTGTCCCCTGTAGCCCGGGGGCAAATACTCCAGGCATTGGATTCTTTATGACTCTTCTAGCAGTTGACAGAGTTAACAGTGAAGGCAAGGACCCAGGGTGCCTCTGGAACCCTGTAGGAGGGCAGGATTGGGGCTGGGGGAAGGGCATACTTTCCCTCAAGCTCCACCGGCCTGGGCAGTCCGTGAGCTGACAGCCGTCCAGACGGTCCCCTGCCCACTAACTGCACTGCGAGTCCATCAGCCTGCCTCTCTCCTAGGATGCTGTGCTGTGGGGTGTTGACCCTGCTCCTCAGCTGGGCTTCGCTGGCTGCAGATGTCGCCGCTGCTGTGGTGAGTTGGGGGCGTGTGGCTGCGGGTGGCAGGCGGTCAGCCAGAGGGTCTGTCTGATAGTATGTCCCTGTAGGACACTGTGTGAAAACTCCACAGTGTTCACAAGTTGTTTCCTGTGCTAGGGGAAAAAAGACCCCAGATTCAAATATATTCCATGGAGATCCTTTTATGAAGCCTTAAACAGGACAAAGACAAGACAAACCTAATCATCAGGATGAGTGTGCACAGCACAGAGGCAGAGGGAGCCCACCAACTCCCAGTCTGGGAGGTCATTATATGATGGAGAACAGAGGAAGTCATCGCGAGATGATGATTGGTGGCAGGTCAATCCATCACTGTCAGAGGCGGGACTACAGACGCTGGGAAAGAACCCTGATTGGGCTAAGTACATAATCGTAGGTTAAAAGAGGTTAGGGATTGGTCCTGAGGTTTCTACGTGAGAGTCAGGGTATGACTCATGATCGTGTAGCCCTGAGTCAGTCACCAGGACCCCAACTTTTAGCTTAAAATTGGTAACATGTGGCTGTTTTTGGTAGATCACTAAGGACATGCCCAGGCAGGTACCCTGATTCTCTGTGTCAGCCTGAGAACAAAGTGCCTCTCTCTGGGCTTGCCCTGGACTCAGCTAAGCACAGCCTCATTGCTGCTTTAAGGGCCAGCAAGCCTGGGGAAGTAGCAAAGGACTCGGTGGTGTCCGAGCTCACGTCAAGATGCAGAATGGAGCTAGGGCTCCCACTACAGACAGCAGCCTTCCATAGAACAAGTGCTTCAGAACTTAAGCTCCCACGTACCCCAATTTCTAAACAGCCAGGAGACCATCAGAAAAAGGGGACCGGTCACTAAATGTGATTGCTCATCGTGTCCTTCCGCTCAGAGCCTGACACACTAGAAGCTCCCTGGGTATTAGTGCTTTTGTGGCTCACAAGAGAGGCAGACACA
>NW_006921605.1:8201036-8202411 GCF_000298275.1 Orycteropus afer afer | reverse complement strand
GGAAACCCTAGGGCAGTTGTACTCCGTCACATGGGATCGCTGTGAGTCGGGATTGACTCAACAGCCCCTAACGACTTGGGCAAACTTCAGACCTCACAGGGTAGGTGGGGTGTTGGAGGCCTCCTCGGTTCCCCTCTCTTTCTGAGGTTTGGTGCCGAGGTGATAATTCAAGAGCCCCCAGCTCATTTGCTCATGTGTAAGTGTTGCCTTAACACTATTTCAGAAAAACAAAGAGCCCCTTTGTTGCTCAGGCTGTTTTCAGATTCCACGAGAGACCAAAGGTCCCGCAGTCCCACAGGCTGTGTCCTGAGCCCCCAGGACAAGGCCAGCTTCCAGCCCTGATCCCTAGCCTAGAATGTCAGAAGTGAAAGAACCTGCTTCCTGTGGTCCAGCCCCTTCACCTTACAATGGGGAAACAGGCCCAGAAAGGACATGATTTGCCTCTGGCCGAGAACCCAGGACTTAGACACCCCCACACACCCTACCTCCAGATACCCAGAAGGCCATGTGTGTGGGCCCAGGTCATGCTCAAAAGCAACCTGGTGTCCTAGAGAGCTAGGGGGGCTCCAGGGGGAGATAAGGGAGGTGGGAGCGAGCCAAAGCTGGCCAGGGCCCAGGCCCAGCTGCGGTTCCAACAGCCCACCTCACCAACAAGTGTAAGCACACAAAACCCGACATAGCCCAAGCCCCCCTGGCCCATCCTGCGCCCTGGCCACCCTCTGCCTGCTGGGTGCAGTGGCAGCTTGCAGCTGGCCACTGTGAGCCGCCCTCTGGGTGACAGCCCCCTGGGGGACAAGGCACTCATCCCTGCACCAGCCTTCAGTGTTCTAGAAACCAGGGGTACTGAATCCCCTGACGGGGTGCCAGGAATGCAAGGAGCAGAGAGAAATGCCATGTCCCTAATTTGTTTAGTCAGGCCCTTGTGTGAGTCAGGGAGAGTGTGAGTGAGCTGAATGGGCCTTTGATAGGGCCCAGATACTGCGGCATTTTATAGGAGGGCGGCTGTCAACCGGTCATTGTGGAGAGCTTTTGTGTGGCCTGGAGCCTGAGGAGAGCTGTGAACTGACACTGAGCCCCTCCCCCTCCCCTCTGTCACCCAGAAAGGACCCCACTGCCCCTGAGAATTTACTTGGTTAACCAAAAGGGAAGAGGCTGTGTGGGAGTTAGTGGGGCTGGGTTCAGGCCGTCGCCTGACACTCTGAGCCTCCTGGCCTTTGGGACTCCAGCTGTATGGCCAGTGATGACCTGCTTGGTGGCCTTCTCTGCAGGGTCAGGAGGTGAGGCTAGAGGGTGCATGGGACAGAGCCACAGCTCTTGGAAAGTACTAGAAGGATGAGGTGTTCTTAAGGCAAAGGGGAAAGGGAGATGAGGTGGA
>NW_006921605.1:8171043-8198637 GCF_000298275.1 Orycteropus afer afer | reverse complement strand
TCCTGGAATGAGCTGACGGGGCCTGAGTGCTTGGGGCAGCGGAGCCTGGTCGCTCCCAACGCTGTGGTGTCTGGCTTTGCTTCATTCCCGTCTCTCCCTGGCTCAGGGCACCAGCGACTTCTGTGTGGCTCCCGACGTCTTCATCCTGAACGTCACGCAGGGTCAGATCAGCACAGGTAATGAGCTGTCCAGCTTCTGCTGCCCAGGGCCGCTCTGGAACCCAGGCTAGGCCCATGTGGCCAGCCAGACTATGCCTCGACTTACCCCTCAGTGCTGTAGTTGCCAGCCCCTCCTTGCCCCTGGACTTCAAGGCCAGCTGGACCTCTGGGCCATTTCCTGGAAATGCCATTCTCTGGGAAACCTGGCTAGGCCAGCGGGTCATTTGCGAGCTCCAATCTGACACCAATGGCTTTGCCTTGCAGAGGTGACCCGCTACTACCTGTACTGCAGCCAGACCGGGAGCAGTCCCTTCCAACAGGTACAGCCCACCAGGCCAGCCCTCACCCCGCCCAGAGCCCCTCCATCCACTCCCTCCCTCTTGAGCCCACACCCCAGCACTGACCAGTCAGGAGGGACCTGGAGGTGGCGAGAGTACCTAGCTCCACTGGGTCCTCTGCCCAGCTACTTCCCTGAAGGGGCAGTGCCCTCAGCCACAGGGCCTAATCAGCGTCTCGTTAACCTGCAAGCACCTCCTCAGTTCTGACCCCTAGCGACCCCATGTGATGGTAGAACTGCCCCCTGGGGCTTTCTTTACAGGAGCAGATCTCCAGGCTTTTCTGCCCCAGATCCTCTGGGTGGGTTGGAGTCACCAACCTTTAATTAACAGCCAAGCATTTAACCCTTGCACCACCAGCACCTTCCCCATCATGTAGGAGCTGGATCAAAGGCAGATGGTGTGAGTAAGTCCAGGGCTTCAACCGAGTTTGGTCATGGCTGACAAAGCGAAATCGGAACAGACCCGAATTTTAAAATTGGGGTGAAGCAAAACAATAACCAGACGGAGAAATTACAGGTCAAAGCCCTGGAATGAGAGACTGGGAAGAGGCGCAGTGAGCCCTTTCAGGAGCCTGACGGGGGAGATTGGATTGAACTGGGCTCTGGTGTTCCCAGTCAAGAGATTTGTTTGCTATGCAACACACACGCTGCCTTGTTTTCTAGGAGGAAGATTATGTTTCTAGCAGGATGTCAACCCCTAATTTTTACCGTTCCAGTTACTGTCCCAGTTCACTCACATTTTACAAATTCAGGTCCACTCTTGGGTCCCTTATCGGCCATGACTGAACTAGGAAGAATTAGTCCGAAGCCCTGAGCAGGTCTAGGGTGGAGCCCAGGACTGCATTTCTGACAAGCTCCCAGACAGGCCAGTGCTGTGATTAAAGGACCACACTCTCAGGCGTGTAGCTGTCCAGAACCACAGGAATGAGGGGAACTGCCTGCCAGTGGCAAGGGCCAGTCAGGGGTGGGCCCAGCAGCCCCGGGCCCCAGTGGCTATGCTGTCTCCCGACCCAGGTGCTGACTATCCTCCAGCGCTCACTGACAGCCCTGCAGACCCAGGGTGCCCAGCTGCTGCGGCTGGCCGTGCCCCTCTTCCCCACGGCAGAGGTAAGGCCGAGCCCCAGCTGCAGCGTCTGTGACTTGGGCTGTGCTTGTCTGTGCTCCTTCCCCGTCCCCCAGCCACTCAGGCTCCTTGGCCCTCCGTGCTGCGGGTGGGTTTCTCTGTGGGCCCTCCCACTCCTCATCCTCTCTGCCCACGTGTCTGCGTCTGTCTCACTCTGCTTCAGAAAGATCTGCTGGCGATCCAGCTCCTGCTGAACTCGTCTGAGACCAGCCTTCACCAGCTGACGGCCCTGCTGAACTGCCACGGGCTGCACAAGGTGTGGGGTGGCCCTGGGCGTGTGGGGGCCTGGGGCACACGGCAGGCCATTCCCCAGCAAAAAGCCCGTAGAGGCCTGGGCTTCCCGGGCCAGGCAGGATGGTGGGCAGGTGAGGGAGGTACCTAGCTGCTTGTCTCCCCAGTGGCTGAAACAGAGGCTTGGTGAAAGGGACAAAGCATGCTGGGGTAGCTTCTGGTTGGCCCTACAGTGCTGGGGGACCCCAGCCTGTCCTTTTGCCTGGGCTGCAAGTGAAAGCCAGGGTCCCCTCACCAAGAACTTGAAATGTCAGACACACTACGGTTTGAGAAAACATGTGATGTGCGTGTTATTTGCATAAAAATACAGTACTCGATTCTATGCTGAGCCCTATCCTGGGCCTGTTGTATTCAATACATTGTGTAGCCTCACAGGTACACTATGACGTAGATAATGTTTCAAGAGAAATTCTACACATGAGGGAAAAAGATGTATGTGTGTCGATGACTGTCAAACACAGAAGGTACCAGAGCTGGCAGGTCAAGGAGTTGGGTTTGAACCCTGACTTAGACGGTGGGAGTTGCCCTTCTTCTGCCTTCTCTCACGTGTAGCCTGAGTCTGTCTGCTCCCCTCTCCATGGCATCCACCGTCCTGTTCTCCATGTTCTCTTGGCCCTCCCCATCCTGACTTCTGCACACGGCAGCCGGGGGGCTGTAAAAGGAGTTGAGTCCCATTCGCTTCCATCCTCAAACCCTCCCATATCTTCTGTCCCCTGTGAGGAGACCCAAGCTTCCTGCCTGCCCCCAAGGCCCAGCATGACCTGGCCCCCCGACCCTGCCACCTGCTGCCTTGTTCTCCTCCTGGACGTGTCAGGCTTGTCCCCTTGGCCTCGTCTTGTCAAGGTGCACTCCTTACGCTCCTGGCATCCCCTTAAATGCCTCCCCACCCCCAGGCAGGCTTTCCTCAGCTCTGCCCGCCCCGAGCAGCTGTGTCCGTCATCTTCGGTGCCAGACCTCCAGTGCCAGCACGCAGTCCGTGCTCACAGATGCGTGTTGGGTGAACCCGGAGTGTGAACCCAGAGGGGGCCAGGGTGTGGCTATTTCAGTGCTCAGGATGGGAAGCGGCCAGCAGAAGGGCTTCCGAGAAGAGCCTCCTCCCTGCCCAACGCCCTCCTCCTCCTCCTCCTCCCCCAGGACTACCTGGACGCCCTCACTGGCATCTGCTACGATGGCATGGAGGGACTGCTCTACCTCGGCCTCTTCTCCCTCCTGGCCGCCCTGGCCTTCTCCACCATGATCTGCGCAGGGCCGCGGGCCTGGAAGCACTTGACCACCAGGTAAGGAGGGAGCCTTCTGCTGTCTGGGGCCTTCCTGGGGGAGCAGCTGGGAGGCTCTGCTCTGTGCCGGAGCCGGGGCTGATAACCTGGGCTGAGGGAGGCAGGGGGCCGGGGCATTGTTGGCCCCCAGAGGCTGGCTGGATTTCTGCAGAAGCTTCCCTGAGAGCCCAGACAGACCCCCAGAGGGAACATGACCCCCAGAGGGAGGTTCCAGGGCCAGAGCAGGGGCGTTGAGGATGGTGATGGCCCCGTGGAGCTGGCATCCCTTGTCTTTTCCTGGGCAGGACTTCGTGGGCAGTGGGGGACTGGGAGAGGTGCCCGGGGCATGGGCACACCAAGGATCAGTTGCAGACATTGTTGTCAGAGAAGCCCATTGTGGACAGACAGACAAGGTTGTGGCTCAGCCCCTCATAAGTGGACCCAGTATGAGGAAGCAGGGTCTGTGTGCATAGTCAGAATGGTGGGCTTCCTGGAGGAGGAGGTGGGCGTGAAGTTGAGGAGGGGAAGAGTGGGTCGGTGGGAGGCATGGCTGAGGACTGTGTTTTAGAAGAGACTTAAAGAGACGCATCTGGCCAGAGAAAGAACTGGAAGACACGACTGGGAAGGAGGCAGGACCCCTGGAGGCTCCTTTGCCTCTCATGGCCGTCTGCCTTCCATATCTCGTTCCAGGGACAGGGACTACGGCGACATCGATGACGATGACCCCTTTAACCCCCAGGCCCGGCGCATCGCCACCCACAATCCCCCGCGGGGGCCCCTTCACAGCTTCTGCAGTTACAGCAGCGGCCTGGGCAGCCAGACCAGCCTGCAGCCCCCGGCCCAGACCATCTCCAATGCCCCTGTCTCCGAGTACATGTACGGCAGGAGCCGGGATGGGGGCACACATCCCAGCTAGGCCCTAGAAGGGGGGACTGTGGGACTGCATGTTCAGGTCAAGAGCCAGGTGGGGAAGGGGAGGCATAAAGGCCACACAGGGACTGCCCTCTCCAGCCCCGAGGTCACCACTCTGAAGGCCCCAGAGAGCACCTGCTGCCCCCTGCCCACCCGCATGGCCCCAGGGCATATCTCAACCCAAAGAGGCCTCTGGGCCACTGCTCCTCATACCTGTCGGCCTGCTCTGCTGCTCCTCCCCGGGCCCCTCCGAGTGTTCTTTCCCTCATCTTCCTTCTCACACACCCCTCCCCTCCCACAACTGTCAGCTCCACCCCTACTCCCGCTGTACACAGCGCAGGGGACCTCAGGTAGCAACACCTCTCCTGAGCTCTTCTCTCCGCCACCCTACTCCAGCATATGCCACACAGGGACCTTGTATAGCTATGGGTGCATCCCCCTCCCTGCCTCTGCAGGAACCAAGCTGCGCTCTTCGGTGGGAACCCCCGCTACGAGAATGTGCCACTCATCGGAAGAGGCTCCCCGCCTCCTACGGTAATCTGGCCTTCCATGGCAAAGTCGCTATGTGGCCTCTTGTTGGGGAGGTAATAGAAATAAAATCTCCTGCCGGTCCAGTGAATCCTGTCCACAAAGGTAGGAAAAGGTCAGGGCAGGTTATTTGGGGTAAGCGTGAAACCAGCCTGAGGTGAGCGTCAGGGGCCGCCTACTGAAGACACTGCAGAGCCAGAAAACAGCCCAGGCTTTAGTACAGCCAAGCAGCCACCCCTGTGCGCATGTGCTCAACTCAACGTCAGCGATAAGCTGCCCTCGAGGAAGGCGCCCCTGGTGGGGCAGTGGTTAAAAGCCTTCACCTGTGAACCAAAAGGTCAGCGGTTCAAACCCACCAGCTGCTCCAAGGGAGAAAGATAGGGCAGTCTGCTTCTGTAAAGATGATAGCAGGGGGCTGTTCTGCTTTGTCCTATAGGGTCATTCTGAGTCAGTCAACTTGATGGCAGGAGGTTTGGTTTTTGGTATTAGTGTGGCATTTCTAAGGAAAGGGATAGAAGACAAGGTTGGGAGTCTGCAGGAAGGGTGAAGGGCAGAGTTCCTGAGCCAGCTGTTTGCCGGGGAAGAAGCCCTCACTTGCACTATAGGCTGCCTTTCACCTACCACATCCAGGTGTTCTGGGAGGAGACGGACAACACTGGAGACCCAAGTAAAGGGGACTGATGAGTAGGGCTTGGGACCTGAGGCCCCAGGATGCTCATGGGCATCACTGAACCAGCTTCCCAGACCTGACGTTTAACCTGAAAGTCGTAGCACTGGACCCAGGGAAAGAACTGGGGCCCAATCGCTGTCCTCAGGAAATGTCCATCCACAGGAGGGGAGTCGAGAAAACTGCCCGTAACAAAGTGCCGATGGAGAAGGACATCATGCTTGGTAAAGCATGGTCAGCGAAAAACGGAAAGACCCTCAGCGAGGTGGAGTGGCACAGTGGCTGCAACGATGGGTCAAGGGTCGTGAGGATGGCGCAAGACTGGGCAGCGTTGCGTTATGTTGTTCATGGGGTCGCTGTGAATCAGAGCTGTTGGCACCTAACGGCATCAGCAATGGTGTTTTGGGACCAGAAGGGAAGGAGCCATCTGTTGTGCCCTGGGTATCCCAGACAGTTCTGTGGAGTAGGTGGCACCTGAGCAGACCTCGGAGCAGGGGTGGTTTTGCTCCCCAGGAGACTTGTGGCAGTGTCTGCAGACGCTTCGAGAGAGGGTGCTACCGGCGGAGGCCAGGGATGCTGCTAGACATCCCGCAGTGCCCAGGGCGGCCCCCACTCCACGGGATGGCCGGGCCCCACACGTCAGCGGTGCCGCTGCTCGAAGAGGTCCCCGTCCTTCCCTCCCGTGACTCCTGGCTCTTCCTCCCCAGTGTGCCACTCCTGCCAGACTTCTAAGCAACTTTGCAAGCAGCACCAGACCGGCTGATGCTTTCCCTTTCTGGGACCCTCGGGAAGGGAGGGTGAGCTGGTCAGTCTGCGTTGTCATTTTAAATCCCAGCCTGGCTTCCTTGCTCACGGAAAACCTCCCCCCTCTGTCGGATCCAGGAAAGCAAACTAAATTTAACATGAATCCAAACAAAACATAACGGGGAGGAGTGTGAAGAATCTGTGAAAAAAGCATCCCTCCTGCCAGCCTAAAAGGACTTGGGTGACCTTGTTTGGGAAGCGTTCAGGGCCTTCCCCCTGCTACTGGCAGAGAGCGGCAGGAACGGACTTTATCTGCAAGGTTCAAGGACAGAGTGAACCTTCCTCCCTGGAGTTTAGACCTGAATTTAAATAGGCTCTGGTGGCACAGCTTGGCTGGCGGGCTCCTGGCTTCACTGGTGCCCCCTGCAGCTGTCCCCGGTGTGAGAACAGCCTGGACGTTATCCCCTCTGTGTGTGGTGCCTGCCTCGTGGCAGAGGGAGGATGGCTGGTCTGTGAATGGCTTTTGCATTTGAGGCTGGGCGCCAGGAGTCCTCCTCCCACCTCCCAGCCATCTAGCTGGAGACGCTGCCTGGCCAGGCCTCTGCGGTACCCCTCAGTCCCCACAGTACACTGGGATTAGAACCCGGTAGCTGCCTGCTTCTACAGCGGGTCTGCCTCTCCTTTGAGAAGTCCCCACCCCTTTACTACAATGTTCAGTTAGTCTGGCTCCGTGGCATGGTCACCTGCTTTGACTGTCCCCTCTCTTCTCCCCCCACAGTACTCCCCCAGCATGAGGGCCACCTACATGTCAGTGGCGGATGAGCACCTGAGGCACTACGGGACCGAGTTTCCAGCCTAATGACTCCTGGGGCTTCCAGCCTCCTCACAGCTGCGTTTCCATCACAGAAACCAAAGGCAGGACTATGGAGGGGGAGGCTTCTACTGCCAAAGGGAAAGGCAGAGATTCGGGGACGCACAAGCCTGGGGCTGCAGAGGCTTCCAACGGGGGCCCCGGGCCTACAGAAGACCCACAGCTTGGGCGGCCTCCCCCTCTTTGTCGGCCACCACCAAGCACTTGGCCTCCTCGGAGCTGCTGTCCCTAAGCTGCCTCAGCCTCTCCAGGAGCCTGGCTGGGCCCAGCGGGCAGGGCAGTGAGGAGGGGCTGGCAGGCACAGCCAGCCTGGAGCCCATCTGCAGGGTCCCACTGCCGGGACCTGGCCTCTTGTTCACTCAGCCAGGCTCAGAAGCCCAGGTGACCTCTCCTGGCTGCCCTGATGGGGCACTGATCCCCTGCAGGTCACCGGGGCAGGCTTGCTGAGGAGGTGGGGTCACTGATGAGACCTAAGCACTGTTGAGGTCGAGTTCCCAGGCTGGAAGGACCCCTCCTGTCATGGAGGGACGTTGGAGAGCTCCAGGTGGAGGCTGTGGTGACAACAGTCTGGTGGCATCTGCAGTGCACCCGGGTTGGGTGTCAGCCTGCAGGTCCCACCTGTCTTTCTGTGGCCTCTGTCACCTCACCCAGAAATGATGCTCTGAGGTTGTAAGCTGCAGTCAGAGACAGCCTCAGGTATTAACAGACACTCTGAAAGCAACTTTAATTATTATTTTTTTCCAAGTTTTTAAGCACAGGTATGTGTTACTTTAACCATCTGATTTATAAGGTATGTTTTTTGTTTTTTGGTGTTTTTTTATAAAAAGAAAGTCATTCTCCTTTTGTTTATTATTTCCCTCTAATGGTTTTAAAGACCCCAACCCAGACTCTTGTAGCACTGGACCACGGGTGGGATACAGGTGGGTAAGGCAGGACCTGGCTCTGGGTATGGGCTTTGTGCAGCAGGCAGGGGCAGGGGCTGGAGTCGGGTGGGGCAGGAGGCAGGGCTGCTCCTGCTGCTCAGGGGGGAGGGGCAGTGGGCGGGGCTAGGTGCGCTCCTCCCCCCAATGGCTTCCTCTTGCTTTGCTCACCTCAGCCCTCAGCCCTCTCAGCCCTCTCAGCCCCCTCAGCCCTGGCTGCTGCGCTGCTTGCTCCTCCCACTTCCTCTGGCAGCAGCAGGGACGTGTTCGGCCAGAAGCAGGCTCCTGAAATGTTTAATACAGTGTTCACACAAAGTCCACGTCACATCCATCCTGTTTCACAGAACATATCAAGGACGTTAAGTGTCACATCTTGATTATCCAAAGATCCCGTGGCCGAGGTACATCCAGTTTGGACCATAGATTCAGCACTCATCCTCGCCTTGGTTTTTACACTACCAGACAGATTTTTCAGGCACTGACCACTTCTTGGCGGATCTGGGGGGGGGGGCTGGAATTTGAAATAAAGGTCGTGAGATGTTCCTCAAGCTGCTGTTAGGGAATCTAGGTTCATCCCACTCCAGCAGGAGGGTTTTTCCGTGGGAAGAGAGCCCCTGTTCTTGAGGGACAGCCAAATGGCCAAGCCACCTGTCTCCCTTTTGTCATCAAGCAAGTTTGACATCAGAGGTTTTGGCAGAAGGGGACAATTATGTCCTTGAAGTTGCAACAGGGCTCTTCCCTACCCCATGTCCCCAGCACCCAACCGTGCCTACTAGGTAGAAATGATGTTGGCCAGGAGGGAATAATGGCCTACCACCCTGCCCTGCAGAGGATTCAGGATGAGGGTCTTTGGTGCTTCCAACCTCCTGCCAGTTGGTGTGTGACAGGGAGTGCCCTCCCCTGGCTCGCACACCACCGCACTGATGCCATGGCTCAGACAGGGCTCTGTTCCTGTTTTGGAAGAGCCACCTTGTCATCAAAACACTGCAACAGATCCGGGCCCGTGTCTCACCCACATTTTCCTGTACATACCATGTACTGTAAGCCTGCCCCTTGAATGTCCTTGTTTGTCCACTTCATGTGACATTACTTCCTGTGACATAATTCCGTGATGGAACGGGGCCTGTGTTTCTCACCCACATTTGCCTGTACATACCATGTACCATAAGCCCACCCCTTGTAAGTCTGCTTCGCATGCAGATAGGGACTCCTGCAACGTCAGGGTGTTGCTTCTTAACGTTTCATTGTGGGCAACTAGAAGAGGTTTTTGATGCATGTAAACTGAACTAAAATTCCCTGGGTGGCTCCTGGAGGAGCCAGGTGGTCAGACCTTGACTTCATACATGTGTAGCCTCACCTGGGAGAGAAATAAACCACTTGTACTAAAGGTGCAGTCAGCCTCTAGCTTCCTCGACTGCAGGGTTATGTGCTGGGGGTGGAGAGGCTTGGAAGCAGAAGTTGGTGTGAATTTCAGCAGGGGGATTGAAAGATGGGGCCATCGACTAAAGACCACAGGGCCTCCGGTGCCTCTGGCAGGACCAAAGACAGGCCTCACTTCTGCCCTAGTCTTTAAAGCCATGTTCTTCCTACTGTTAGTAATGGTAGGTACCATGAAGTCATAGTGAGCCCATATGAAAGCAGAACTGTCCCGTAGAGTTTCCTGGGCCATTGGATGGGAGCAGATTGCAGGGCTCTCACACACAGGGCTTCTGGGTGAGTTTGAACCACCAACCTTTCTGTGAGTAGCTGAGAGCTTACCTGTTGCACTACCAGGGCTCCTTGTTCCTAACACCCAGCATTTCCTGGGTGCTCCCAATGTGCCCAAGACCATCCCGAGTATTAATTTTCTGTTGGGGCATTTGTTTGTGTTCATCTGGACTGACTCCATCCGCTACAGAATCAGGTTGGCTGTAACCTTTAGGGAAACCATTCCCAGGCCTGGAGCTTCTGTGGAACCGCTGGGTGGGTTCAAACCAGCAACCTTTGGGTTGACAGCCAACTACAGACCACCTGTGCCACTTGGGAACCTTCCAAGTACTAACTTTTATTGTGGATAATGTATAGGGGATAGAACATTTACCATTTCTACATTTTCCCAGGTACGGTTGGCTGACGTGAATTACGCTCCTCCTGTTGTTCAGCCATCACCATTAATCGTTCCTGAGTTTTTCCATCACCTTGGCAGGAGTATCCCCTAATATAATATATTCATTTTTAATTAAGTGTCACAACAACTCTATGAGATTGTTCATTACAAACCGTCAGGTGCAGAGAGGTTGAGGCCTTGGTTGGGGCAGGTGGCAGAGCCAGAAGTGTCTTACCCAGAGTCCCCTGTGGGCTCCCCCACAGGGCCTCTGTATAATGCAGTGGGGCAGGGTGGGCTGCCCCCCTCCACCAACTCCACAGTGGGCCTTACACTCTTCCAAAACTGTTTGCCTCTCTCAGCAGGAGCGCTACAACACGCAGCACCCCTTCTTTGCAGCACCCCATTTTGACGTGAACAGCCCAGCCCACCCAGGACGGCTGACACCTGTGCTCCTCCTTGGAGATGCTAGGTGACCTTGACTGTGCAGCGGCTGTGCACCCCAATTTGCTGCATCTCAGAGTGCCTCCTAACATAGCAGCTCGTGCGTCCTTTGGGAGCCCTTGAGAGCTCTGCATCCCAACAGCCCAGGCTCAGCACTGAGCCAGCAACAGGGCATCCCTTGAATTGGTGGGAATATGATTTTCCCACCCCACCTAGTCTCGGAATACCAAGGGCAATAGAGAAAAGGCTTGGGGCAATTAAAAAAAAACAAACTCACTGCTGTGGAGTTGATTGAGACTCATGGCAACCCCTCCTTAGGTTTCCAAGGAGGTATCTCTATGGAAGTAGATTGCCCAACCTTCCTTCCACGGAGTGGCTGGTGGGTTTGAACCGCCAGCCTTCTGGTTAGCAGTCAAATGCCTTAGGCACTACGCCACCAGAGCTCCTTTGCAGCAATAGGGTACCTCTTTTCTAGAACTCTTGACTTTTTTTATGGAAACCAGCTCAGTACCTAAATGAGATTCGCTTTGAGGGCTTTTGTTATCTCTAGAATCTGGTGTCGGACCTGAGGTACCAGAAGGCCCTGCATGAGACACACGGGGTCACCATGAGTGGATCGATTTGGTAGCTGTTGTTTGACTCCTAAAACCGCTGTCCTAATATTTAGTAGGCTGGTGCGTCCGGTGACGGTGACGGTGACGGTGACAGACAGGTGCGATAAGAAAAACATGCCTGCCTTTCTTTTAATTCATTTAATTAGAAATGTATCGATTGCCTCACACAGCCCACTACTGCTCGGAGCCCAATTGGATGGGCTGCCTGTTTGTTGTGTCTGCTGAGTAAAGAACAGTTTTTACATTTTTAAATGCTTGGGGAAGACTGAAACATTGCAGCCTTTTTCGGGGATAGAGAATACTAAGTGTGAACCCTGGTTAAGTGAAATACTGCCCATTGCTATCCTGTCAATTCCAAGTCATTGTGACCCTGTGGGACAGAGTGGAACTGCTCCATAGGGTTTCCAAGGCTGCTATGTATGTCTCCTGTAGAGCATCTGATGAGTTGGAACCACCGACCATTTGGTTACCTGACAAGCGCTTTAACCACTGGGACACCAGGGCTCCTTAAGTGTAGAATCCCACCCCCCAGAGAATATGTTCTTCTGAGTATTAGATCTGTAAGGCTAAAGAGTATACTTACTCATATTTTTAACTTCAATAAGAATTACATGGAAATTACTTTCTCTCTTGTTGCATGAATACATGTGTGTTACTTTGCTTTTGCCTTTTGGCCCACAGAACCTAAAACATTTCTGTTCTGATCACCTAGTACTGCTCTGACAAAAACACACCACAAATGGGATGGCCTTAACAAACAGGAGTTTATTCTCTTACAGTTCGGGAGACTAGAAGTCTGAGTTCAAAGTGCCAGGCTCTAGGGTCTTTGTGAAAGCCCCTCGACCTTGGGCTTCAGCTCTGCCTCTTGCTCCCGGTCCACTGAAGCTAGAAGCATCTCTTCACTCAGGCAGCTACTGGCTGCTGAGGCTAACAAGCCCAAGGTCGAGAAATAAAATGGCACAGTCCCGATGTTACCAAACCACACGGCAGGCCATTAATTCAAATCCATTTTAAGTCCCAAGGTTGGCAGAGCATGGCAGGCTGCTGAACAACAACACGGCTACATGCAGGGTCCAAGCGTGCCATAGGCTAGAGACCGTTCCCCGAGGCTTCTCCTTATATACAGGAAGCAGACCACATCCCTAAGGCAGCTACTCAGCTGCTCACAGTAGATTCCACCATGGAGTTGATTACCAGTCTCATCATGGGGAATACTACATCCAGCTGCCCAGCCACTCAACCAGGCCCAGCCAAGTTGACACACAAACTTAACTACCACAACTTCCTAACCTGCCTTCATGGCAAAGGTGTGCTGACCCCTGGCCTAGCACACCACCATCTGTGACATTCTGGGACACTGATGTGCCTAAGGCAGTCGTGGCCTCCGGCCTCATGACAGTTTCTGATTGGCAGGGCAGACGGGCCCCATAAGCAACACTGTTTTGTTTAGAAACACGTTCCCAGGCGTCTGTGGACATTTGGTACAGATTCTGTGAATCTTGTGCTTCCTGTTGGTTTTGTTTTTATTTTTAAACCTTCATTGTTTGTTTTCTGATTACAGAAGAATATGTGTGATGGGAACATTTCGAACTTTACAAAACGCTACGAGACATAATCCAACAACCCAGATGTTGTTCTAAGTATTTACAGAAAGAGTAGTCCACTGGGTCTCTCATTCTCATTGCTTCCCGCACGTAGCACTGTCTTGGCCATCTCCCCGTCATTCTCCGATGTTTTGCTGTGTTTCCCACCACTGACAGTGAGCAGGGAGGAGGAGGGGGGGGTTTGTGGGGCACCACAGCTCCTCAAGGGGCATCACTGTCTTCCTTCTCGCCGGTGACTCTTCCCTTTGCCAACTCTGACGGGGCCACTCTGTAAGCACCAGACACAAGGCTTCCCCAGGCCCCACGCAGGGAAGGCAGCGCGCAGCCATGGTCTGCTGAATGGATGATGGACGTCGGTGCAGACGGATGTGGGTGTTATATGTGTGCTGTTCAGTCGTTTCATAGGAACTGTGGAGAGCATTAAGTCATAAGTGATGAGTTGGATGGGTGTGGGCAGGAGCAAATGTGGGGGGAGGAGGGCCGCCTTCCTGCTGGGCTGGGTTTGAGGGGTGTGTGGGATGTCAGGCAGGCAGCACTCGCCGGCACGGGTGCTGGTGAGGAAGCCTCGGCTGGAGACCCAGATGGGTAGTTGGCACACGTGTACTCGTGAACACATGGGAAGGCGGAGACGGGCAGTACGAGAGGGAAGGGTCAGATATGGAAGAGCTACGTTTGAGGAGAGTCACAGGGCGGTGCAGGCGTGTAGTGCACTTGGCTACTAACAGAAAAGTTGGAGGTCCAAGTCCACCCGAGGCTCGAGCCGGCAACCTCTGTCCAGAACATCAGCCTTGAGAACCCCCTGGAGCAGGTTCTCCCCTGACACACGTTGGCTTGCCATGAGTCAGTCAGCTCAACAGCTCCTGGAAAGTGAGGAGCGGTGGAAGGAGGTGCTAGGACAGGACCAAGAGGCCGGCAGGGAACCAGCGTGCAGGTGTTGGGGAGCGAGGAGGAGAGGCCCAGGGGCAGTGGCCCACATCAAGTGGCACCCGGGTACAAGGAGGATAGAAATGCACTCTGGGTCGGGCGGTTGGGAGGGCTCAGCCTTTGCCACCTTCAAGGGGCACCTGCTTGTCCTCGTCTGGAGGAGGGGAAGAAGGGCTGGCCTGAGAAACATTTGCACTCTGTGGTTGAAGCCTGACTCAACCTCTTCCTCAGGCTCCAAGTGCCCTGTGGTGACCCGGAGCACACACTCTGACCGTCAGCCTCCCGGGACGCTGCTGGTGTCGATGGGAGGCAGTGTGATTAAATGTCTCCTGTGACTCACGATCAGCTGCCCACCCCACCCCTGCCCTCCCATCTTCCTATCCCCAGAGGGCGTGGTGTCTCTTGGTGGCATCTCAGGCTGAGTAGAGTACCTTGTCAGAGAAGAGGAAGGTCCTAGCCACCTGGGTCTTACGAGGATTCTGAAAGTCCTCAGAACAGCCTCCACATTTCCATAACAACCAGGTGTTGAATCGGCTCCGACTCACAGTGACCCGTGTGTCAGAGTGGAACTGTGCTCTGTAGGATTTCCAAGGGTAACCTTTTGGAAGTAGACACCAGGTCTCTCCTGAGGTGTCTCTGGGTAGACTCGAACTGCCAACCTTTAGCACCTGAGTATTAACTGTTTTACCATCAATGGCTCCTACCTTTCCACAGCCTCCGCCTGTCTAGCTGACCACACAAAAGCATTCCAACGCTGCTCTCTCCTGCTCCCGTTCTGAGACAGGGACTGTGGTGACTTTCTTGGTCTGTGATCCCTGATTTAGGAAGAGCCAAGTCTACGTGGGCCCCAACCTGAGTAGGGGTTTGTCCCGTGTGCAAGTCTAACTGCTCAAGTATTACAGTAACTCCGACCTTGAGAAGAAAGAAGCAGTGCTGAGTGGAGCTTGGCATGACTGATGCTTGTGGAGTGAAAAAGAGTCTTGTTCCGAGACATCTGAGGACGGTCTGGGCTCCAGTAGTGACAGAGCAATTGGTGACAACTTCCTAAGAGGCGGGGGGAAAATGGAGCTCTGGTGATGTAGTGCTTAAGACCTTTGACTGCTGACCAGAAGGTTGATGGCTCAAACCCACAAGCCACTCTGTGGAAGCCAGACCGGGCAATCCACTTCTGTAAAAATTTACCACCTCAGAAACCCAATGGGGGTCACTATGAGTCGGAATCAACTCAGTGACAGTGGATTTGGCTTTGGTTTGGCTTCTGTAAAGACTGACAGCCTTGGAAACCCTATGGGGCAGTTCCACTATGTCCTCTAGAGGCGCTCTGAGCCAGACTCGACTGCATGGCAGTGGATTTGGTTGGGCCTTTGCTTCTGTAAAAATGAAAGCCTTGGAAACCCTATGGGGCAGTTCCACTCTGTCCTATAGTGTCCCTGTGAGTCAGAATCAACTCAACGACTCAGCGGCAACGGGTTTGGTTGAACTGGTAACAAAGGAGAGCCTGATGGAGCAAGTAGTTAAGGGCTTGACTATGAGCCCCATCTCAAACCTCAAAAGACAGGCCTGACCATCTGCTTCCAAAGGATCACAGCCTTGCCAATCCCATGGAGCAGCTGGAGTCAACTCGGTGACCACTAGCAGTAACAACAAAAGCTGGTAACCAGAGGTGGGTGTGGGTCCCACCATGGATGTAACTGATGCACTCCTGAGAAGTTTCTACGTATCAAGCACTGCACAGCAGCGCAGTGGCTACAGCAGCGCAGTGGCTACAGTGACAAGGCGAGCCTCACCCTCCAGCACTCACACTCCCCCAGGGAAGCTGAGAACACAGATGCGCCCATGGGGAGCCTCCCCAGCACTGGCCACCGGGCTCTTCATGCAAAGCAAAGCAGGGCTTGGTGAGTCTGTGGTCAGTGCAGAATTAAAGCATGCCAGCAGCTTGGAAGCACATTAAAACTTCAGGATTTTTGTGTCTCTCAACCATGTGGCTTATTTTAAATATTGATTAGGAGGCGGATGGTTTTACCAAATGTTAATTGCATAAGAATCAGTTAACCAACCAATAAACCAACCCACTGCCATCAAGTTGATTCCAACTCTAACGACCTTAGAGGACAAAGTAGGACTGTCCCATAGGGACCCTTTGACCGAGGGTGGGTAAAACCACCAGTTACTGTTGATTCGATCTGACTCATGGTAACACATGAGAACTGTGCTCCATAGGGTTAAGCCCCTTACCACCACACCCGTCCCTGGTAACCACTAATGAACTCTGGTCTCTATTCATTTGTCTTGTCTTGTCTTTTTATAAACATGAAGTCATGTTTGTGCCATTTTGTGACTGAGTTCTTTCACTCAGTGCAGTGTCTTCCAGCTCCATCCATATTATAGGAGGGGGCAAGACTTTCTTCCTCCTGCTGGCTGAGTAGTATTCCCTTGTATGTATGTTCCACATTTGTTTGTCCCGTCATCTGCTGATGGACATTTCCGTTGTTTCCACCTTTTGGCTTTCTGCATCGTGCTGCCATCTCTCTTTGAGTCTCTGCTTTGAAGTCTTTCACGTCTCACAGTGGAATTGCTGGGTCACATGGTAGCTCTATTTTGAGTTTTTTTGAGGAACCACCACACTGTTTTCCACAATGGCTGTACCATTTTGCATTCTCACCAGCAATGGGTAGGGGTTCCAATTTCTCCACATCCTCGACAACATTTTATTATGTTTCTTTTCTTTTTTTTAATCTTAGCCATCCTAGTGGAAGTGAAATGGTATCTCATTGTGGTCTTGATTTGCATCTCTCTGGTGGCTAATTTATTGAAGAGTCTCTTCTTTCCCCATCAAATGGACTTAATACCCTTGTCAAATACCAGTTGAAATCAGTTGACCACAGATGTGTGGGTTTATTTCTGGACTCAGTTCTATTCCATTGGTCTGTGTGCCTATTGTCATATCAGTATTTGGTGCCTGTGTGCTTCCTGTTTCTGAATTGTAACCTGTTATTTCCTTAATAAACCCTATAACTGTGAGTATGGTCTGTGAGTTCTCTATGGCCATTGCAACGAATTAGTGAACCCAGCAAGGAGTTCTGGTGGTGTGGCGCCTAAGGCATTTGACTGCTAACCAGAAGGGTAGCAGTTGAAACCCACCAGCCACTCCGTGGAAGGAAGACTGGGAAATCTGCTTCCATAAAAATTTACTGCCTCAGAAACCCAAAGGGGGTCACTATGAGTCAGAATCAATTCAATGGCAGTGAGTTTGATTTTGGGTTTAGAGAAGTAGTGCTGTGGGCTGGAAGGCTGGTGTCAGGATTAGTAAAAAGGTTAGAGGGTGAAGGCCTGTCTGACCTCTGCCTCATAGGAATCAGTGTTGGGCTGTTGCAGATAACATCCTACTTGTGAAGTTACAGGAGGTCACACTACGCCTCCTCTGCCAATTTTACATAGTACCAGACTCTTCTGATTACTGTAGCTGTATAGTATGTTTAGGAGCTCTGGTAGCACAGTGCCTAAGGTACTTGACTGCTAACCAGAAGGCTGGTGGTTCAAACCCATGGCACATAACAGCAACAACAACATTGTATGTTTGAAAATCAGGAAGTGTGAGTCCTCCTACTTTGTTCTTCTCTTTCAACATTGCTATAGCTATTTGGGGCTCTTTTCATTCCATATAAAGTTGAGGACTGGTTTTTCTATTTCTGCAAAGGCTGTTGAAATTTTACCCTTAAATGTGCTGGTTCCAGAGCCTTTTTTCTCCAATGAAGGAGCTCCCTTGGCTTCACTGAACATCTGTGTGCTGATGACTTATAAATGTGTATCACCAACCCATGAGATTGCATTGAATCTGTAGATTGCTTTTGATAGTACTGACATCTTAACAATATTAAGTCTTCCAATCCATGAACATGGAACATCTTTCCATTCTCCACAGGGTTTTCAGTAGCTGATTGTTTGGAAGACGATTGCTAGGCTTTTGGGTGCTCTTGAACCACCAGTTTCTGGATCAGCAGCCAAATACATTAACCCAGGGGCTCTGAGGGTGGGGAAGGGTCTTAGTGAACAACGGGCATAACGGGAGAAAGGAGCCTGCAGTTTTCATTTCAACTTTTCCTATTTCCCCATCTACCTGCCCCTCTCCCACCTCTGCACCTACTGAATAGCGTGTGTGCAGAAAGGCTTCAGCTTCCCAGGGCTGGCGGGGGTTGGGGAAGGAGTCCGCCCCTGCAGCCCCAAGCAGCCAGCACTCCCCAGCCGAGCAGATCCGTTTCTTCTGGAGGCTGTCTGAGGCTGATTGGCCTCTGACCACACAGAGCTGTTTCAGCTGGGACTCCAGTGCTCCTCATCCGGCCCCAGTCATCCTCCTCAGCAGCCCACCCCAGGGGAGGCCTTTGCTCAGAGCAGCTGGTGGGAACAGGGCTGAGTGAGAGGGCTGATGGCAGCAGGCCGTTAGAAACTGGTCTTTGGTGAGTGTGGTCCAGCAAAGGGGCCATCTCGTGAGTGATGGGGCTTGCCCACGCTGTTGGCGGCAGGTGGGCAGGAATGAACACACAGGGAGAAGTGAGATGAGAGAGGGGGTGTTCCTTGTCCTCCTTTCTTCCACAGCTCCAAAGCCCAGGGCTTCCCATGGGAAGCAGTCCCCTAGCCTGCCTCTCAAGGGCCGCCCACAAGCTGGCCCTAGCAAATTGTTCTCTGCTTCCCCCTTGTGGGGACTCTCAATTCCAGCCAGACTGGCCCACTGGCCATCCCCTGAGAGATCGTTGTCCCATGACAACCGTGGCCCCCTGCTCACACCCTTTCCTTCTCCCTGTGACATAACACCACTCAGTGCTGCAGCCAGTCATTCCGGTGGCTGGTTCCGCTTCCAGCATTCGGCTGGCCACTTGGCTGTGTCATCTAAGTTAATCCCATTATCCTATAAGAACTGCCACTGTCCCCCCACTTTGCAGATGAGGAAAGTTGAGTCATGCGATTAGTAAGTAGCCAAGCTGGGATTCAAACCCATGTCATCTAACCCTGAAGCCCTTTCTTTTAGTTTACATTATCTCACTTAACAGCTTTAATCTCATGAAAAACATGGCTCTTTTTTTTGCAATTCTTTTTAATTGTGGTAAATACCTAGGTAACCAGACCTTTACCATTTCTGCAATCT
The DNA here is from genome assembly GCF_000298275.1 of Orycteropus afer afer. NCBI lineage: Eukaryota > Metazoa > Chordata > Mammalia > Tubulidentata > Orycteropodidae > Orycteropus > Orycteropus afer. Next base: position 8,180,021 of record NW_006921605.1, on the reverse strand, counting down.
TCACGACTCTTTCATTCATTCACTCATTCAATGAACATTGAATACTGTTTACAACGTGCTAGCCACTGACCTAAGCGGTGGAAAGACCAAATTCAGGAGACGCCAGCCCCCTCTCTCCAGGAATTTTCAGCCCGATGGGAAAGTCAGATGGAGCCACGACACAAGGCGCAGGCGATAGGGGAACAGAGAGTAGGATGGAGGTTATGATCCCCATTGCACGAATGAGGGAAATGAAGGAGTGGCACGAGACCGCCAAAATCACACGCCAACAGCAGAGCCGCGCGCCGCTAACCAGGACTCAAGGCTGCAGCGCAGACTATCTTCTCTGTGTTTCTCAGCATCCTGCTCAGTGCGTATTTGGGGATTTGGAAAAGCGCGCCACAAACGTGTATGACCATTACTGGCATTTCAGTAACTTGTCAAATTTCTCCTAACTCCAAGATCTCCCAGAAGGAAGAAAGGATACGAGCTCCATTTCCGATCTGGCGGCTTGGGCGCTCACGTGCTCCGGGTCGCCTTCGCTCCGCCCCTCGTCCCGGGCCCGGCCGGGGTTGCTAGGCAACGGGTAAACTCCGCTTCCCTGAGCCGTTTGCCAAACGCTGGAGTCAGGATCTGGGCTCTGGGACTTCCCCTTCGGCCCAGCTGCAGAAGTAGAGGACCGAGGGTAAGGGGTGAGGGTGGAGGAGCGCGGGGAAAACTCAGAAGAGGGGAGGGGGGAGTAAAGGGGAGAGCCCCCCGAGGGTAATCATCACCCCCCTCCCGTGCAAGAAACTCCTGGCGTGGGGGTGGGGAGGGATGACTCCTGGGTTAGGCACGGTAGGTGCCAGGACTGGGCTGGCAGGAGCCCGCCCTGAACACTTCCCAAGTCTCAGGACCCTACAAGCTGCTCTCAACGCCTGGCCTCCTGCACCCCCTACCTTTATGGGGTCCCAATCTGTCTCCTGGAGAGGGCGGGAGACCTCAACATTCATAGGTGAATGGATGGGAAGTACAGCTGTGGGCTGGGAGTCAGTAAAGAGAACTTTCTGAGAAGAATAAAAAAGAAGCCCACTGCCATCTCGCTGATTCTTAGCGACCCTATAGGACACAGTAGAACTGCCCATAGGGTGGCCACGTCTGTAAGTCTTTAGGGAAGCTGACTGCCTCATCTTTCTCCTGCAGAGGGTCTGGTGGGCTTGAAACCTTTTGGCTTTAATCACAGTGCCACCAGAGCTCTTTGCTGAGAATAGTGAGAGGCGGAATATGAACTCTTGAGCACTTGCTAGGTGGCAGGGTCTTTAAATGCATCGTTTCCTTTATTCCTCAGCTTGGGAGTGGGCATCGCTGTGCCCACTGTACAGATGGGTGTCACGCCTCAAGACACACAGCCTGTGCACCCACCTCCCTTATGCAACAAGCCCCAGGTTACCCTGTGCTCCTGCTGCTGAGGTGTGTTCCTCTCCCAGCCTCCAGACACCGCTCCCCCACCCTCATCTTGGGATCACTGTGTTATTTTTCACATCGGAAGAGGAAGAGGAGAAGCCATGGGGAGCTCTAAAGGAGGGCCTGCTGTAGGATTGGGGTTTGTGTCTAGGCACTCAGTATGTGCCAACATGAGTGTTGGGTTGCTTCTCTGGGCCAGGCACTGGGGATAGGGTAGCAAAAAGGCCACATAGCCTTTCCCTTAAGGACTCAACATGGTCATAGGAGGGCAGGTCGACATCCTATGTGCCCCTTCAGTTCTGGGGAGACCTCCTCTCATGCTCCCTGTCATATTCCCCCTTCCTGGTAGGTTTGACCCCAGGCTGACATCAATATTACTAGCACAAAGCATGGGGTGGGGGGATCCCTAGGGAGGTTGGCCCCTTTGGTAAGCAAAGTGAATTCTATGATTAAAAAAACAGCATTACTGTTGAGTGAGAATCACAGCCACCATATAGGACAGAATAGGACTGCCCCATAGGGTTTCCAAGGCTGTAATCGTTACGGTAGCAGACTGCCACATCTTTTTCTTGCAAAGTCACTGGGGTTTGAACTGCCAACCTTTTGGTTAGTGGCTTAACGTAGCCCTAAACCACTGCACCACCGGGACCCTAGAATATTCCAGAAGGCCCGGAAGGGAGAAGTGAGAGAAGTGCTACCACTGCTTGTCCCTTCCTTGTGACCCCAGGGGGCTGTCACCAGGGCCAAGAAGAAGAGGAACTTGTCTGTCTCTTTTGAGTCCAGTGCTAAGGGCAGGGGAACCCATCACTGGCTCACCTGACCTCACCCTTAGCTTGGAAAACCCGATTTCTCTCAAGCCCAGCAGGTTCCTTCCAAGAGCTGATCTACTCATTGTGGTTGCAAAGAACCCTTTTGTTGTTAGAACCAGGGAAGGTTTCCGTCTGACAGCAGGGGAGGCTGTGTTTCTGATGCTGGGACCCAGGTGGGTGGGCTCTGTGCATCCTTGTGTCTGAGACTCACCACTGTGTTCTGCATGCCTCTGTGTCTGAAGGTTCCCATGGTGAGGGGCTCCTCTAAGACCCCCAGGGGCAGTGACTCTGCTCCCACCCCTCAAGCCCCCTGTGCAGACAACCCCCTGAGGTACTGCTTGGGAAAACCACCCTGTGGCGCTTGTCTCATGGGGTGGGGGCACCTCCTGAGACCCTCTGTGCTGACCTCGCCATTCATCTTGATGCCCTGCTAGCTGACGAGAAGGGGCCCGCCCTGGGTCCTGACGAGCTGTCTCCCCATCCCAGGGCCAGTCTTTAAATGTCCCCTCTGTCTGCCTCCAGACAAGCAGACAATGCCGCTCTCTCACTCTGGCTTGACTTTGGGAAACACCAAGAAGGAAGACAAAGCTGTTAAAAATATGATCTGGGCTAAAGAGGCTATTTTTGTCTTCCTAGAGTTTCCTCATTCTCTGAGCCTCTTTGTGTCCTACTGACTGGCTCACAGCACTTGTCATTTGAAAGGAAGAGACACAAGCCGTCCATAATTACCTGAGTCCTGGGTGGGGGCACAGGGCCAGAGGGGGAGACCAAAAACCAAACAACCAAACTGCCATCGAGTTGATTCTGACTCATAGTGACCCCCTTTGGGTTTCTGAAGCGGTAAATCTTTACAGAAGTAGATTGCCCAGTCTTCCTTCCATGGAGTGGCTGGTGGTTTGAACCACCAACCTTCTGGTTAGCAATCAGATGCCTTAGGCACTATGGCACCAGAGCGTCTTTGCAGAGGAGGAGAGTGGAACTGAATTGGTGTTCTTTTTCACAAAGTCCTTATCTTTGTCCGTGTGAGATAAACACATTAGGGCAACTTGCTGCCATTTGCACTTTTCCCCCATTGCTTTGACCCAGGGACCCAGGACGGAACTTCACACCCACAAGAAAGAGGGACAGATTGAGCGTCTGCTTCAGGTTGAGCTGTGCTGGGACTGAGGGTGCCATGGGGCAGTGCAGCCCTCCAGAAACAACTTGTGTGTCTGCACAGGGACCTGAGAGTTGACCCGCAGGCTGCCTCAGGGCCCAAGGCTGGCCCTGACACCTCCTTCTAGATTCTTGCAAAACCCTTGGCCCTAACCCCAGGACCCAGCACTTGGGGCCTCCTGGTCGGTTCCTTGCAGCCCTGGGGGTGCCGGGAGATGGAGTAGACACGTGTCTGATCATGATAATCATCTGGGGTGATTGTGGAAAATGCAGGTTGGTAGGCCCCACCCCACACATATGGCTCAGCGTTTGCAAGGTGAGGCCTGGGAATCTGTGTATTTGTAAAGAGCACCCCAGGTTTGAGAAATGCTAGTTGAGGGATTAAGAGCCCCAACTTTAAATCAGTGGTTCTTAGCCTTGGCTGCTCTTTGGAATTACCTGGGTGGCTTGAGAAAGTGCTGATGAGAGATTCTGACTTAGTTTGCCCGGTTTCAGCCTGAGCATCATGGTTTTTTCAAAGCCCTCCAAGTGTTTCTAAGTATGTGGCCAAGGTTCAGAACCACTGCTATCCAGCCAGATGGGCCTGGATCCTGGCTCTGCTAGGACCTTGGAGAAGTTATGTCATCTCTCTGGGTGTCAGTTTTCTCATCTGTAAAATGGGACTCATGATAGCTGCTTTTGGGACTGTGGTGGGCAGGCAATGCCATTAATGGCTGTTCATGGTACCTGGAACTTAGTAGGTCTGTGTTTATATATATTCTACATACAGACTTTTATTAGATACAGTGAAACCTGTGGGAGTCAGAACTCTGTGGGACTGCCTTATTTTTTCGGTTCTCTCAAGTTTCCTTCCTCTGAGAGGGTGCGGTCTTACCACTTTTCTGTTGTTCTCTATAGTGACGAATATCTGAGTTTTCCTTCTCTGACAGTTTCTGCCTTACCCAGGTGGTGGCTTTTGAAGATTTTACTGTATATTTTGATGATCTGCAAATATTTTTCCCAAGTTTGTGGCTTGTATATTCATTTTCTTTTCAACTTTTTATTGTGATTTGGATGAAAGTTTACAGAGCAAATTGGTTTCTCATTCAACAGTTCATTTTCTTATTGGTGTCTTGTGAAATGAAAAATTTAAACCATTTCAGTGAAATCCCACTTACCATATTTTTTTGGTTTTATGTGCTGTGCTTTTGGTATCAAAGCTAGGAAATCTTTGCCTACCCAAGGTCATGAAAGTTTATGTTTTCTTTAAAAATTTTATAGTTGTAACTCTTCTGTTTATGTCTGTGATCCATCTTGAGTTAATTTTGTGTATGGTGTGAGGGAGGGATTTACATTCACTCTTCTGTGTGTCAATGTCCACTTGTCTCAGTATCATTTGTTGACAACATTATTCTTTCCCCATTGAACTGAACTGGCACCTTGTTGAAAGCAGTCGGCCATCGATGTATGGGTTTCTTCCTGGACTCTCAATTTCATGCTGTTGATCTATATGTCCATCCTTATGCTGGTACCAGTCTGTCTTGGTTACTCAAAATCAGTCTTAATAAATGTTTGTTGAATGAGTAAGTGAACTAATGGAGACAATAATTAGAACGGGGATAAAGCATGCACTTTGGCATGTCAGTAAAACCCACGCACGATGAGAAAAATGTGTATTATTCGGGTTCTTTTTCTTTTCTTGAAAGTACATTTCATTTTGGGTGCTCTCAGGGAATTCTTGGTTAAAAAAAAAATCCATTACAGAGTTGCTCTGTAAAATGGATTACTACCTTAGTCCTTCTGTTGCCTAATCACGTTTGATCTGTTTCCCATGTTTGGATATGTGTCCATGGATATTTCTCAAAGCAAGGAATGGCCCCTCTAAGCATTTTCCTGCCAGGTCTCTGTTTCAGTTGAGACGGCAGCACCGGCCTGCAATGCCTGCCACGGTGAGGCTCTTGGGGAATTAATCTTCTCTACTCTGTCCTCCAGTTGCCCATCCAACAGCTGTTTTCCTCAGACCCGGTGCAGGGCCAGGACTTATGTTGCTGGCGACTGCCGTGCAGTTGGCTCCAACTCCTGGCAACCTCACATACGTCAGAATGAAACGTACCCTGTCTGGCACCATCTTCACAACCGTCGTATGCTCCCATCCATTGTTGCATCCACTGTGTGTTTCGAGTGGCTCTTAATTCAGGGGCTCGTCTTCCAGCCTATCTCCAACAATCTCTGACTTTCAGATGCCTCCAAAGTAAAATGGCAATTTTATTGTTCATTTCAGGGGGCAGTTATAAGGATTGACCAAGATAATGCTTATCAAATAGTCAGCACTCAATAAATTACTTAAAAAAATGATAGATGCTGCTGTCTGACAAATGCAGCTCTAGCTGTCTCCTGGGGCTGTGGTCACAAATTACCACAAACTGGGTACCTACAAGGAGCCCTGGTGGAGCAATGAGTAAGTGCTCAGCTGCTAACCAAGAGGTCAGCGGTTCAAACGCACCAGCTGCTCTGCAGGAGAAAGATGAGGCAGTCTGCTTCCATAAAGATTATAGCCCTGGAAACCCTGTCCTATGGGGTCTTTGTAGGGTTATGAGTCAGAATTGACTCAATGGCAGTGAGTTTTGGTTTTGGGGTCCTTATAAAGAAAAATTTATTTTCTCAGAGTTCTGGAGGCTGGGAGTCTGAATTCAGGGTGTCAAGGCCAGGCTCTCTCTGAAGGCTTGAGGGGAGTCTCTGCTCTTGTCTCTCCAGCTTCTGGTAGACCCAGGAGTTCCTTGGCTTGCAGCTGTAGCATGAGTCCATTGTCACATGGCTGTCTTTCCTCTGTGTGGCTCTTCTCTTTTATAAGGACACCACTTAAGTTAGATTAGGACCCACCAGTGGCATTACTGAGCAGGGACGGGAGGTGCAGACCACACCCCCTGACACTGTCGGAGGGCGTGACACCAAAATGACCCCAGGGTTTGCAGTACCCCCCACTCCCAACCTGCCAGTCAAGGTGGACAGGTGGCCATAGCTCCCAGCATCGGGTTGAGGAGGAAGTTCTCTATCTTAGCCAATGGGAAGAGCTACGAGAAGCCTCTGGGAGCCTCAGAGAGCGACAAGGGGGATGTGTGTGGCCTGCTGGCCCTGCCTATGTGTGTGTGTGTGTGTGTGTGTGTGAGTGAGACATCATGAGTTACTGCACTGGGTGACATCAATCCCAGCGATGCCACTGGGGCCCACCCTACTCCAGCGTGACCTCATGTTCACTGATAACGTCTTCAAAACCCCAGTTTCCAAACAAGGTCATGTTCATGGATGCCAGGGATTGGTACTTTTACATTTCTTTTCTGGAGGACACAATTCAGTCCATAACACCCTCACCCCCAACCACATTGAGATCCTGGGGGTGCCCCTGGGGAGATCTATGGAAATGGGAGGCAGCCAGGCTGGGCCACCACACCCATCCTCTCCTTGCAGCTGGCACCATGGAGATTGTGTACGTGTACGTCAAGAAGCGCAGCGAGTTCGGGAAGCAGTGCAACTTCTCCGACCGGCAGGCCGAACTGACCATCGACATCCAGCCCAACCCCGAGCTGGCCGAGCAGTTTGTGGAGCGGAACCCCGTGGACATGGGCGTCCAGTGTTCCACCAGCATGTCAGAGCACGAGGTACGTCCCTGCCCTGGGCAGCGGGTGGCAGGCCATGCGGGTCACTGGGACAGGGTGTCCCTGCCCACTTGGAGACCAGTTCGAGGGGGTCCATGCAGATGCTGTAAGTGTGAAGACAGAGTCACTGACCCACTGCAGCATCTGGGCTCAGGAAGGGACTCAGGATCCTACTGGAGCCATGTTAGCCATTTGGTACAGCTGGGAGAGGCATTCTGAGGGGGCAGGGATTCGAACCTAACAGCTTGTGAAAAGAAAAGTGTTTTCTAGAAAGTTCTGGCCTGAAGGAACTTTCAGGTTGAGAGAACTGAGGACCATGTTTAGAAACCCAGGTAGTTCTCTGTCTGAACCAAGTCAGAATTAAGTCAGGAACTGCTGAGAGAAAATTCGACTGAATAAAATAACCTATTTAATCATGTCCAAAACCAACTCAGTGAAAAATCACACTCAATTGGGCCAAAACTCATATTCAGCAGTCAGGTTGGTACACTGTGCCCATGACTCACAGTTCAAATGAACAGGCCCTGTTTTCCCAGCTTGAATTTCTCTTATGGGGACCAGGAGGCCTATGTCCTTAGCATTGCCAGCTAAACAAGATGGCTGCCATGAAGTCACACCATAGTTGGGCTCCCCTGTCAGCAGCTCCACCCTGTGGAGACATTTCACTTCTGTAAAAGCCAACTTAAAAATGGAAAAGGGTAAAAGTCCATGGGCTGTCCTCCCTGCTGTTGTGAATGGGTGGACAGAGCAAATCCAAACTCTTATTATTATTATTATTGTCATAAAGTATATACAACAAGACATTTGCCAATTTGACAACCTTTATGTGTCTACTTCAGTGACATTGGTTATGTTCTTCATGTGTGACCATCACCATTCTCCCCTCCCAAACTTCTCTTCATTGTTTTTATGCATTAATTTCTATGACATAAATGACAGGGAGAGAATGGATTCTCACTTCTGTTTTCACTGGCTCTCACACAACAGGTGGCCCGGCTCCTCTGGTCCGTTAGGGCTCTGACATGGCTAGACCTGGATGTTCTGTGGCCACTAGCATCAGGCGCAAAGCTACTAACCTCACAGTGTGGCATTTCCTGGCTACTTGTGTCAGCCCGAGAACCAGACAATTCCCCAATAGGCCACCTGGGAGCCTCGGGTGCAGGTCTGCAGAGGTGGCCGGATGCTCACATGTGGTGGGCATCTTCTCCCCTGTGACACTCTCTTTAGGCCAATACAGAGCGGTTTGAGATGGAGACCAGGGGAGTCAACCACATGGAGGGGGGCTGGCCCAAAGACGTGAACCCTCTAGAGCTGGAACAGACAATCCGCTTCCGGAAGAAAGTGGAGAAGGACGAGAACTATATCAACGCCATCATGCAGCTCGGCTCGGTGAGTTCCTTCAGCTCTGCCTGTCTGGGCCCCACCTGATACTTCTGTTCCCAGGTGGGCAGTCAAGACCCATCAGGTAAGTGCCCAGCCCTGTGCAGGGCCCGTGCAGCTCCTCAGGGACCTGACTTTTGACCTTAGGGAGCCTCTGTCTGAGGACACAACAGCAGACGGATGGGTGAGGTGTGGACATTTGAGGGCTGAACAGGCTGTAGAATTCAGATAAGTGGGAGTCCCTCCGTGATGCGAACGGTGAATGCACTCAGCTGCTAACTGAAAGGTTAGAGGTTCGAGTCTACCCAGAGGTGGCTCAGAGGAAAGGCCTGGTGATCTACTTCTGAAACGTCGACCACTGAAAACCCTGTGGAGCCCAGTTCTCCCTGACACACGTGGGGTCGCCTTGAATTGGAGTCAAGTCAAAGGCAGCTGAGGTTGGTGTGAAAAGTGGGGACCTCCTTGGGCAGAGGACTCCCAAAGAACGCCCCCCAGCAGCTCCCTGCCGAGAGAGATCAGTCATTCACTCAACAAATTTGGGCTGGGTTTCTAGTCTGCCAGGCACAGTCACCAGTTACCT
>NW_006921605.1:8164225-8166503 GCF_000298275.1 Orycteropus afer afer | reverse complement strand
TTTATTACACCCAAAATGGATACAAACAAAGAGAGACACCGAATGATATCTGGGAGGGGTCACAGCACAAACATTCGATGTCCCAAAGAGGAACACGATATCGTCTCCTATGCATTGTCATGGGAGCTCCGGTAGCATAGTGCCTGAGGCACTTGACTGCTAACCAGGAGGCTGACAGTTCAAACCCACCAGCCAGTCCTCGGAAGGAAGGTTGGGCAATCTACTTCCGTAGTGATCCCGCCTCGGCAACCCAAGGAGGAGTCTCTATGAGTCAGGTCCTACTCGAAGGCACATAACAACGACGACAACATGCATCGTCACCAACCAGGAACCTCCATTGTCACAGCCTCAGGGTCCTTAGTGGGCGATGCAGCCATGATGGGTGACATCATGCGTCCTGGGGCTCAGTCAGCGTTCGGCCCCCAGGTGGGGCCTCAGGATCTGCTCAGTCTCCACTCATGGTCCCTAGTAAGCTTTGAAGAAACCTGCCCGTGTCGACTCTGGGAGTCCTTGCAGCCCTCCTTCTAGCTCTAGCCCTACAGTGGCCAGACTCCCACCCCACCCTGACTGCACCCAAAGCCAGACTTGGCCTTGGACGTAAGGGTCCCCCACCCTTCCTGCTTTCACATGCCCTCCTCCTTCCCCCTTCTCCCCTTGGGAGTGGGCGCAGGAATGGCAGATGTCTTAGTTCTCTAGTGCTGCCAAAACAGGAGCACCACAGTGGGCGGCTCTAATTTATTCTCCCACAGCTCAGGAGGCTGGAAGGCCGAATTCGGGGCGCTGGCTCTAGGGGAGGGCTTTTTATCACTGTTGGCTCTGGGGGAAGGTCCCTGTCTCCTTCCAGCATCTGTTCCCTGGCTCCTTGGCTGTCTTCCATCTTTCCGTGGCCTGGCATCCATCTCCCCCACCTCGGCTTGCTCTGATTCCCGTGTAACCTGCTCTTTAAATCTCAGAAGAGACCATTTAAGTCACACCCTACACCGTACCTAACTCACTAACACAGCAAATAGCCTGCTCCCAAATGGGAGCTTAACCTCTGGTATAGGATTTCCGGCATGTATTTGGGGTACACGATTCAATGAGGTACACGATTCAATCCATTACAGCAGGGAATCTTCTTGGAAATCATGGGGGATGAGGCCTCTCATCTCCCACTCGGACCCGCGCCCTCCTCCCAGGGGAGCTGCCGAGTGATGGAGTAGCCGTGGGCGCCCACAAGTCTCCCTGCCAAGTTACTAGGTGCCCGGGCGTGAAAAGGTTGCAGGGGAGCCTTGATTTATTCAGGAGCCTCACCCTGCTCCTTTCAGAGCCCTTGCCAGAGGCTTTCCTACCGCCTCAGACGTGGCCCAGCTCAGGGCTCCTGCTGTCTGGAAGAAGAGGGCAGATTCGGGGCACCTGGGACCCAGCCCCGAGCAGAGCCAGCTTGGCCGAGCAAACACGTTTCTCGGCCATGCTAGTCTCAGGAGCGGATACCTTGCCCTGAGGGAGTAATAGGGAAATGTACAAACTGAGTATTTTAACAAAACCAGCTTTCTGAGATGTGGCTCTGAGTAACAGGGCGGACCCTTGCTGCACACACAGCAGAGAAGAAAACAAAAAGTAACAGGATGGAAAAGAGACACGCTTGCTTTCTTGGTAAACAGACAAGGGGAAGCTCTAGGAGTGGATCCGAGGACAGGGTCAAGTGCCTTCTAGGGGTTTCTTGCCCAAGGAGGCAGCAGAGGAGCAGAATTCCAGGGCGTGAGGTTGTCCGACAGGAGAAGCCGAAACCAAGCCAGCTGCCGTGGGGCCGAGCGCAACTCCCGGCGAGCCGGTGTGTGTCAGGGTGGAGTTGTGCTCCAACGAGCTTCCCACAACTGACTTCTTGGAAGGAGATAGGCGGCCTTTCTCTGGCTGGGTTTGAACCCTCCACCCTTCAGTTAGCAGCAGAGCACTAACTGTGGGTGGCAGGAGGGATCTGCCAGAGAGTTCTTCCCTTCGGCAGCCTTTCCACATGCTCCGCGCTGTGGGGAGACCCTTCCCTCCCCTCTGCCTGGCTCACTCCACGTTGATGCTCCTCCTCAGTCTTCAGTCACTGTCACTTCCTCCAGGAAGCCTTCCCTGATTACCCTCCCAGGTGTCCCCCACAGTAGCAATTACAGCACAGGCTGTACGCGAGGGCCCCCTCTCGCCTCCCCGGGGACCGTGCCTGTCCTATTCCTCAGTGCCTAGAGTGGAGTGCGACACGAGGTGGTGGCTCAGGGAAGGAAGGCAGCTTGGACCCTTGCAAGTCTCTCCA
>NW_006921605.1:8162434-8163385 GCF_000298275.1 Orycteropus afer afer | reverse complement strand
TCTCTCACAAAGAAGCTGGTAGGTTCAAACACCAACCTTTTGTTTAGCAGCCCAGTGACTCAACCACAGCACCAGCAGAGTGCCTTCATCTTTAGCTGTTACGATGGAGCAGTGAATGAATTGCACGTAAAGTATTGCACACACATGCAGGCACACCTAAACATATCCCCTTGGCAGTGGGACTTCTGGGTCAGAGCATTTGTGCAAGCTTTTTTTTTTTTTAATATTAGTTTAATTATAAAATATTTTAGAACTTGTTATGCGGCAAAAATTAAATAATGAAAAACTGGGAAATATATTTGCAGCACAAAAGACAAGAGGATCATTTCTTCATATACAAATAGCTGTTACATATCAGTAAGAAAACCAACGCGAACAACTAGAAGACATAAACGTTTCTTAACATCTTTCTACAGCACTCAAAATGGAAAGAACTACAAATTAAGATAAGGTGCTGCTTAGACGTTAGGGGCCCTGGTGACACAACAATCAAGCACTCGGCTGCGAATAGGAAGGGTGATGGTTCAAACCCACCCAGTGGCTCCTCACTAGAAAAGACCTGGTGACCTGCTCTCCTATAGATTACAGCCTAGGAAACCCTATGGGGCGATTCTATTTTCTCATATGGACTCACTGTGGTAGAAAGTCAGCTTGATGCCACCTAACAACAACCACAACCATTTAAACGTACGCCTATGGGCATTAGCAACATTATGGTGTAGTGCCAAAGGAGCCTTGGTGGTGCAGTGGGTAAGCTCTTGGCTGCGAACCAAAAGGTCAGTGGTTCGAACCCACCAGCTGCTCCATGGGAGAAAGATGAGGCAGTCTGCCTCCATAAAGACTGACAGCCTTGGAAACCCTGTGGGGCAGTTCTAGTCTGTCCTCTAGAGGTGCTGTGAGTTGGAATCGACTCAACCGCAACCAGTTTACATATTGCAAGGAGCCTTTAAG